>NC_057354.1:97210153-97517986 GCF_016509475.1 Prionailurus bengalensis
GGTGGTGGAGAAGATATACTGGAAGAGACAGTGGCATTTGACAAGTACTGCAAGCCAGTTAGAATGAGAGAGAAAGAGAAAAAGAGAAAAAGAGAAAGATAAAGAAAGGAAGGAAGGAAGAAAGAGAGAGAAAGGCAGGAGAGGACTGCTGGCCTAGTTAGACATTTTCAATTTCACTTTACTTGAAGGCATGAACAATCTAAATAAAAGGTAAGAGAGAAGATGTCACTTGGTTAGAAGTTAGACAAATCTTAGTAAGTCCAGACAATTAACCATTTGGGAAAGCTGTTTGCCTTCATGAACTTCAGTTTCCTAAGGTCTAAAAACAGTGATCAGTTGTTGTGAGGATTAAGTAAGATCATATGTGCACAACTATGTACTCATAATAGATCCATGACAAACATTTGAATCCTTCCTTGTTCCCCTTAGTGCAGACAGCTTGTTTTATCTAATTCTGAGACAATCACCACAAGGCCCCAAAATATTCCTATTAATTTTGCCCCTAAAAACCAAATCTATAGAATTCTGAACTGAATACACCATGGAAATACTTTCCAAATAATTTTTATCCTTGTACCTAATAGAATAACTTCTGAATGTATTCTCATGAATCTAGATTCTTTTATATTTTTTGTGTTTATATTGGCAGATCAGTGGTGTGAGAAAACATATTGGAGCTTTGGGCAAAAGAAAAAAAATCAATAATACTGATCATATCTCCATTGTAATATCTCACTTATTGTTCATTTTTGCAATAATTTTGATTTGAAAAATGTTCTAATAAGTATTATTATCTTGATGACTGAGTCTTTTGGAACCTCCTTAAATTGTATGCCTAACATAAATATCTGACTTGCCTTACCCTAGACTTGGCCCTGTGTGAGATGTTTTTAGATGCAGATTCAGATATTTTGTTTTTGTTACTTTACACTACATTTCAGGATGAACCTCACCAGAGTATATTCTGTGAAGTTAGCAACAAGGATTGAGGTGAAAAAAAAAATTACCACCAGAATGTAAGTGGGATTAGTTTATCCTAACCAATAAGGTGGGATCCCTGGAATATTCTCCCTTTACTTTTATTATCTTCAGTGTGACTCCTTTGTGGTCTGCAGCCCAGTGTTTCAAGGCCCCTGAAGGTGTGTGCAGTGAAGGTGGTGCCACTGAAAAACCAGGCATCTCCTCTTTTTGTTAAAACATGCCTAATGCTTCATGTTTTTTCTAACAATAAATTATGATTCATTGAACATTTATAACATATTGGGCATTAGAATATATGTTTTTCCCCACCTTAATTCTTTCAAAGAAGGCAATAGGAAATTATTACTAATAACATTTTAAAAATTAGCATTTAACAGTTGAACAGATTTAACATTTACAGTGACAAATCTAAAAGTCATAGTGACCAACCTATCAAAAGTTTGTTCTTTGAGTCAAGTCCCAAATATGTTAGCCTTGCTCAAGCAAAAGAAAATTGGAAGAAATAAGACAAATTAGAGTTCGAACTCTAAACTCTGGAAATAAGAATTAGACTACAGACTACTATGTCTATAATTAACAGATCTTATGATCCACACAATACCAGAAACAACATCCTAATTAGAGTATTACAACATTGGGGTGAAAAAAAACCAATGCAACAACAACACACACAATAAAGTAAAAGTGTAAGCGCTGAGAATAGAGAAAAAGACATGAGGCAAGGATATTATTGTAGAAGAGAAAAACTGGCCAGGTTCTAGGGAAATCCCAGGAGCTCATATTGGCAGGGGTTGGAGAATAGAACACTATGATTATCCTAGAAAAGATACAGGCAATTAATCAGATGGAGCTTGGCAAGCTCTCTGCTGATTAAAAGCCAAATAGAAAAGGGGTATAGTTATCAGAGGGTAAGTAGATGATAAACCATCCTTGTTTACCTGGGACTGAGAAGACTTTTCCAGACATACGTTACACAGTGCTAAAAGCAGGACAATCCCAGGAAAACTGAGACAGTCTCAGGCAAGCCAGGATGATTGGCTACTCTAGAGTATATTAGAGGTCCTAAGTCTTAGCAATCGATACATAGAACTGGTGGAACTGGATGAGGCAAGCAAAGTCAAGTGTACTAGATTTGGAGATGGGAGGACAGGCAAGTCAACTGTAGGACGGGGCAGATTCAGAGATGGAAGTACAGACAAGAGCGTCAAAGGTCTTAGTCATTCAAAACTCCATTAGGCTAATTACGAGATAATACATGTACCCAATGCTGCAAAGTAAATGATAATGAATTTCATAACAGGAATAGAACAAGGGTTATGGGCATTGAGAGGGTAAAGAATTGCCATTTTCAATGAGATGAGAAAGGACACATTAAAACTGTGGTTTTAAGCATGATTGGTTTGTTATTAAGCAGATTTGGAAGAAAGTCAGAAAAAGAAAATATGATATTAGAATGTACAGGAGATGTACAGGTTATACACTGGATTTGACTTTTCATTAGTAGAATTTGAAGGTGAAATAGAGTTTGTAGAAGACAGTATTTTGAATTAACTTTGGGATTTGTGTTTGATGTCAAGATAAACATTTCAGATTTTATTCATCAAACATCAATGAACCCATCATTTAAAAAATTTTGATCAGGGAAGTGGGCAATAATGCTGACCTATGCTTCCAAGGATTTTGTATCCACAATAGTGAACAGATAGATCTGGGATAGGAAGTCACTGGATACACAGAGTTCTTGCAAAAGACAGTAATAATTACACAGAAAATGAGAAGAGACAAAGGCTTGAAAGAACCAGAGAAGGATGAAAAGAATAGGATAGTGAAAGGATTAGAATTCAAGGCAGTGTGGCAAAATAAGATAAACTCAGACTTCAGAAATCGACAAGCTTTGGCTGATGTCTCTGATTCTCAGTTTACTGAGGATCTGATGAAATGGCCTGACATACTGACAATATAGCATCAAGAAGAAATCTCAACTTTTCAAAGCCTCAGATCCTATACATAAAATATATATAATATGACCCATCAGAGGCCTTTTGTTAATTATCAAATATGACAATAAAGTCCATATTATAATATCCAGTACCTAGACCTTTAGTGAATGATGACTATAATACTATAAATTAATAGAAATTGGTTAACTGATTGAAGATGGCAGTAAATTGTATAGAAATGTCAAAGATGTTTTCAAAATTTTAGTTATATGAGATTCCGCAAAAGTCCATCATATAGCTATTGAGGGTCTCTCTGTATAGTTGTAAATAACTTTCCTGGCTTCAAGCCCCATCTTCCCCACATTCTAGCTCTATAGACTTGAATATTCACCTAATTTTTCCAGTTATTATATGAGGTATACACACAGAAATTATAAATATATATACATATATTTTTCATATATATATATTTTTATTTCATTTACTAGTTGGTATATATCCTGCAAAAGGCTCATATTCCTAAACTTTCTTAGGACTAGATTTTAGTATCAGGCATGTCAAAATGAAAAGAATCATTCTCTAAAGAAAATGACTCTCAATTTTGCAACATATAATAGATTATCAATAAAGTTATGATGCAGTGCCTGAATGGATGGTACTGAATTAAACCGAGGAGATGCTCAGACAAGAAAGGCTGTACTGTGGGATGGGTATTCCCTTGGCAGGTTAATAGAGGATTCAGGGTTTAAGCATCAGCACATAGCAGGATTCATTTGATGGGATTCTTAAATAGGAATGTGTTTGCAATACTCCATCCAACCTATTCCTTAGAGCACAAGAGCCTTGATCTGTGATAAAACCCTGTGGAGTCTTTCTCTTTTCTAGATTCATAAGCTGATTCTACTTATTGCTTGGAGATCCTGATGATGGGGATTTGCATGTTAAGGTGTTAAAGTGGGACCGAAAATTTTCCAGGAGCAGTCATGCGACACCAAAGTTGTAAAAACGTCTTGAATGATGGCAACTTAAAAGACCTAATGGTCCAGGCTAAATGGAAAATAAACCTGAATATAGTACAGAACCATTCCCAAGAAATGTTGGCTTTGAAGGAAGTTCATTTTTCATGCCACATTGGTCCTCTCTGAAGGTGATTTTTTTTAAAAAGAGGCAAACTGAGGACATCCTGTGCTTTCCACACAGACGACAGTAAAAATTGAGAATACCAGTCCTCACATTGGAATTTCCATAATGACTAGAGAATATATATCCATATGGCTTGGGAATGTCCCTCAGCCAATAACTCATAGAAGGAAATTATAAGTGCACTAAGGGGCATCGTTAACAATGATATTCTCTTAACCTTATAGCAATGTATTTCAGTTTATGGAACTTATACCAGCATTTACAGATCTTTGGGGAAAGTACTAAATATGGGTTTAATCACCATGGTTAGATATGTGAATGACCAGGCTGGTAAAACTGTTTTTGAGAGTATACTCCTTCTTTTAATTTCAACAGGTGTTGGAAAAATGGATCTGCATGGAATATTCATGCCTTGTATAAAGATATCTATCTAGTAAAGAAAATGAAAGGTGCTCTATAAGAATTCATTACCAATATGAATATATTAAGAAAACCAAATTGTTGGTTGCTAGCATAAAATTAATTGTGCTTTGTTAAAGTTGAATTCACAATACAATTGTGAAGACATTCATAAGATGGTAGGCATTTATTGGATACAACAGCTCAAGCTAACACATTTTTATGAGAGGTAGATATGATTCAATTATTTGCTGTTAAGTTACATTCCCTTCCCTCCTTCTGTGTCTAAAGCGGTTGCCTTAGCAACACAGGTGCCCAGATGACTCATCATGCATATTGTTTTGTCTTTTCCTCTGCTTTGATCTGTTCTCTAATATGTCAGGTTTAAAAAAAAGAGAGACTTTAAGAAAATGCTTTGGGGACATTCATCAAGAAACGACCCTAGGAAAGGGGAGTTTTAGATACTTTTTTCTTCTCCCACCACATGCATTTAATCATATTAGTCATGCAATGTGGTCTGTATACCCTGCTCCATTCTCTATCCATCCTTCAATGTTTAGTTCATCTGGCTCTTCCATGAAGTTCCTTGGTACCATATTTGCTCAAATCTCTACTGCCCCTGAAGTTTTGTAACAATTCATAAGTGGACTATTGATCTGCCTTGTCCTGTGGTTATTGTCTTTTTTCTTTTAATGTATGATAGTACTGAATAGGGCTATGATAGAAATAAGCAGTTTGAGATATGAGCACAAAGGAGGAAAATCTGACCCAGTAAAGCCAAAACTTGTTCAATACTCTGGTGCACAAAAGAATAGTTATCCTGGATGGAAACAGGCCATTATTGTACATGAGTTCTGCTCATATATATAAGCAAAAGATGTCCATTTTAATAATTTTCCTTGCTGGATAACATAAATGGTATCTAAAGTGTAGTAGGCACATTTGTCTAAATAATTTCAGCAGAGGTTATTGCCAGAAAAGGATTTTGGGGTCTGGATTTTACCTTTACTTGCTACAACACACACAGCCTGAATTAAGTGGTTAATTAGTTGCTTATACATACATTATACAGAACCTACACTTAACAAAGGCATAGAGTGGATGGGTACCATTTTTAACATAGCTCTATTCCCTCTTAGCAATCACTTCTTCTCAACAA
The DNA here is from genome assembly GCF_016509475.1 of Prionailurus bengalensis. Lineage (NCBI taxonomy): Eukaryota > Metazoa > Chordata > Mammalia > Carnivora > Felidae > Prionailurus > Prionailurus bengalensis. Next base: position 97,215,776 of record NC_057354.1, read on the forward strand.
AGTTGCAGTACTTTCTGAGTTTTTGAATATGGCAATTTCTTTCTCATTACCAGCACCTTATGCCAACAATGCCTCTCTTTCCCCACTATCCCATGACTGTGTCATCCCCAGAGAGAAGTCAATCTTCACTACGGTGGCATGAATGTTGCTTGCCACATGTTTAACACATTCTATCTCAGACATAGCACGTTTATATTTAATAAATGTCCAATGGCATAACTTGATGGTGTTATGGGGGATTTGTGGACAAAAGACATTTTGGAGCACACTAAATCATATAAACGTCTTTCTGTGGCACCATGTTTTCCTCTGCTACTAATCTGGCATTACAAGTGAAGAAATATCAATTGTCTAAGGCCAACTCAGTTTTGGAGAATGGAAATTTTGCATTTTTCTTTCTTTTCCTTCCTAGAAAGGATTGCTCCTCTCACATGGACCACACCAAGTACTCTTCCTAGGAGAATGAAACATCACTTAGGAGACTGAATTGAGATGGATTGAGAATTCACTTTATTAGAAGAAACACTTTCATTTTTCTCATTAGTAAATCTAACTAGACGGTGCTATGCAGTCATGATCATATTCATCTAGATCTCACATCTTTGCAATTCAGGACCAATGGGATGCATAAATATTACATGAATGTGTTCTAGTGGTAACTATAAAGAAACACAAATAATTTGGGGCGCCTGGGTGGCCCAGCCAGTTGAGCGTCCGGCTTCAGCTCATGTCATGATCTCACGGTTCGTGAGTTTGAGCCCTGCATTGGGCTCTGTGCTGACAGCTCAGAGCCTGAAGCCTGATTCGGATTCTGTGTCTCCCTCTCTCTCTGCTCCTTCCCACTCATGCTCTCTCTCTCTCTCTCCTTCAAAAATAAAAACATTAAAAAATTAAAAAAAGAAACACAAATACTTTGCCTAAATCAGCACATGAAACATACACTTTGTAGAAACCAATTCTTCAGTTAAAAAAAAAAGTGGTAGGTGGAGTCATGTTACCGTACTACTGATTAAGTCCCTTCAAATGCCTGAGATCTAACTCCCTTGTTCAATTTGTCAACTTGTCTCCCCAATACTCATTTTTGGTATTAAAAAAAAACACACGACTTTTATTAAAATACTTGTCTATGATCCTTTATGGATGTCTTTATGCTTTATTTTCCTTCTACTTCCTGTAAAGTGTGACATCTTAGCTCAGTGGAGGTATAAAGTAATTCAAGACTACTTGCCCTTCCCTTTCTCTACCTACTCATAGGAATGTGTTTGTACACCAAATATGATGTCACAGTCTAGTTCACAAAAAGATAATGATGTTAGAACTTAGTGCTATATCATGCTGTATTCCCTCCCTTAATGCTCCCAAGCACTGAGTGGGTGGTAAGAGGAGAGGTTAAGTGAGTATTGGAACAACAGACATTAGCGATTATCTAATCACAGCACTGAATCTCATGGCTGAAAAGTCAGCTCTTTCCTCAACTTCTTTCAACTCTCCTCACTTATGAAATAGGAAAATTTGGTTTGTGTCTCGTTTGTCTCTAGTAATATCACTGTACCACTTGCTAAATAAGTCTCTATAGTTTCCTTATCCTTAGAGAAGAGATAATAAAATATCCTCCCTCAAGCAGTTGTTGTCAGGATCAAATGTGGCATCGTACACACATAAAGTATTCAAAAAACAGAGTGCCTCACACATAATAAATGCACAAATTCAATGAACATTTATATCATTATAATTTTCCTTTAAAATAAATGAAAGGCTGACTCCAGACTCAGAATGTTAGGCATGCAGACAGGCACCAACATCTTAACTAGAATTCAAGAACTTATTTTCCTTCCAGTTTATATTATGGTTTACTACTATGCAAAACATGTTTTCTGTTTGTGGATGTGCTATAGTGTTTTCTTTATGAGTAAGTTTATTTCAGCAAAAAGTGAGTCAATAAAAAGAATATATGAAATAAAGCATAATTCAGTTCATGCACTAATATAGGAAAATCTCTGAACAAAATGACTTACACTTGCGACTATGTATAAACGGTATGCATGTTAGCTCTTTTTACTGTCACGTGCTTCCCCATATCCCCAGCACCACACCCTTGCATCTATCAGTTACTTTGCTCTCCTGCCTAAAATGCTTCCTCATCACAGTTTGGTTCATCTTCTCCAGGAAACTACCCCCATTCAACCTGATGTGTAATTACCTTCTTGTTTTGTTGTAAAAGGGCTTTGTGGTCCAACATCACTATGGTCACTCCTGACTGTGCCCCTTGCTAGATGTATGATTGTGGGAAAGATACTTCACAGTTTCATCAGCATTAGTGTAAAGAACATAAAGTCAATGACTATTTGTATGTTAGTGGTAAGGATTAAATGAGATAAAATATAGGAGACATTCATTAGCTAAAACTTCAATAAAAGTTCAATGGTATGATGGCTATACTTGTATTTTAAAATTGCATCTGTTTTAATTTTCCTTCCTTCATCCCTTCATCTTCCTTTTACATCTATTCTTTGAACATCTTCTCTGGGTAGGGCCTTTGCTTACTACAGAACGTCCCCAGACTTACACAGTTCGACATATGATCTTCTGACTTTACAATGGTGTGAAAGTGACACACACTCAGTAAAAACTATACTTTGAATTTTGAACTTTTCCCAGCACGGTAATATGTGGTATGACACTCTGTCATGAGGCTGGGCAGTGACAGCAAGCCTCAGCTCCTAGTCAGACATGTGGTCATGAGGGTAAGCAACCAATGCAACCTGTACTCATACAACCCATACAACCACTCTTTTTTTTTCCTCTTACAGTAGAATGTTCAATAAATGATCACATATTTAAAGCTTTATTATAAAATAGGCTTTGTGTTACATGAGTTTTCCCAACTGTAGGCTAACATCAGCATTCTGAGCACATTTACAGTTGGCTAGGCTAAACGATGGTGTTTGTTAGGTTAGGTGCATTAACTGCATATGTGACTTAATGACATTTTCAACCTACAATGGACTTACTGGAAAGTAATCCCATTGTAAGGAGAGGAAGATCTGTACTTTATAATATAGACAGAACAATTTCTGCTCTCTTCCCGAGGTCTCTCAGGAAAACCATATTTATTCATTTAATTTTTGTTTACTGAAGCCTTAATTTATATCTCCTTTAAAAGTTTTTGAGTTTGGTTACAATAAAAGACATTTAAAATAAGCCCACTTACATCTCAATGTTATGTTCAAATATTATATGGAAGGAATGGGATATAAATACGCCAAATACTTCAGCTAATAGAATTACTGTAATTGGACATAAATTCAACTGTGCAGTCTTGACAGCCTGGGCAGAAGGGGGAATTGAGACAGGTTACAAGTCTGACGAGTATTTTCAAAGTTTGGCTAGACATGACTCTGGGCCCTGTAAGCTAAAAGTGGCTTTCAACAAGTTGGATCAGGGATAGTTGATCTATAAATTACTTCCCTAAGTGTTTCCTGTTGGGAAATATTTGTCATATAAGCATGGTAGAATTTTATTAAATATAACTAAGTCAGGCTACATGTTTTGAAAAAAACATTTGTCCAGCTTGCCACTGTTTTTGTGTTTTCTTATAAAACATTCAACTATAAATTGGAACTTGATATATCGCCCACCAAGTGACCAAACTGAATGCATAATGCAATATTTGGAGCTGTGGAATAATTTTTGGATAGCTGATGTATCAACAAACTAATTCTACCCATTTGTTTAGTATTTTACAGTTTACAGAGTGCTTTGGAATATATTATCACTTTTAGAAACACAGCTGAAATACATTAGAAAGAGCTCTGGAGTTGAAGTTAGATGATTTGTATTCAACTCTGCCCACCGCAGCCTTATAACAGCTCCCCCTATTTTTGTAACTTCCTCTTCCTGACTCATCCATTCAGAATGATTCTGCAGATAGGCATCTCCAAGTTAGCACAAATTTTGATGATTAATTCTTTTGTAACTTTCTTTTTTATTCCTATAAGGAATGCTGGTATAGGTTCTAATAAAAAAGAAAATGATTAAGTTCCTAACCAACCATATGGTAAGGTTATTCCTTGAGGTTTTTTTCAGTCCATGTACCACTGACTTCACATAGTGTTCTGGAATCCCTTCATCTTCTGACCTTCTCAGTCACCCTCCCTCTTGAAACTATACCCCTCTGCACTGCTGGCTCCATTCTGGACAGAAGTGAAGAACTGTCATAGAGGTTGGTGTTGACCGTTAAGAACAAATGAATCATCAACTCTGGTCTTTCAGATAATATTGGTCACTTTTGATATAACTGCTATATATCCTTTTACTAAAATCCTTCTGTCTAGTTTTGCTGCATTGCCAGTGACAACTTCCTCCTCCTCCAAAGAGTAATAGAAGGGAAAACAGAGAGGAAAGATGTGTATGTGCCCTTCCCACCCAGTAGACAGAAGAGACCTTGGAGGGAGAACCAGTGTCATTCAATGTTGTTGTTTTATCATCTATGTAACCCCATTTGAAATGGGTTTTCCATAATGTACAGTAGGAATATGAAAATTGATGAATTGATGGTGTACTTTATGAGAGAAAGAATACTTTCCCTGGGTCCTAATTCTAAGAGGGTTCCTTTCATTTTATCGTTCAGGTACCTAATGCTGATTTAATTATGATTTGTAGTATGTGGTACAGTATGCTCATAGGTACCTGATGTTAGGTCAGTATATATCTCTCTTTCTATCTCTGGGTTTATCTCTATCTTTATCTAGTTTGTTTTGTCATCCTCTCAGATCCCCCATTCCCATTCATTCTTTACATACATACTTCATAGGCACCAATTCATTCTACTGAATATTTGTAAAATCTATGGCAATAATTCATTTGTTTGGCTTAGTAAGAAAAATATTGTGCTATAAATCCTGTCTCTTTACTTTATTCCTTTTATATCTTTTTAAAAGATGTACCCATTCTGTCCTATATCTTTTCTTCCCTATATCCCTTTGAACTTGTATTTATCTAATAATAGATTAAATTGAACATTTTATATTCTCATGTCCACACTATTTTTAGACAATTTTTTCAGAGTAGTTTTTGTTTTATAACAAAACTGAGGGAAACCAACAGAGATTTCACATATAACCTCTGCCCCCCCCCCCCACTCCCTGCATAGCCTTCCTCATTACTGACATTCCCTACCAGTGGTACATTTTTTAATCAAGGAGCTGCATGAAATTACCATGAAGCTACACTGACACTTCATACAACCCTATGTCCATTGTTTATATTATGGTTGGCTCTTAGTGCTGTACATTTAATGGGTTTAAACAATGTATAAGGACATATATCCACGATTAAAATATCATACACAGTATATTCACTGTCTTAAAAATCCTCTGTGCTATGCCTATTCATCTCTCACTGGCCTCTTCCCCACCCCTGGCAAGCACTGATCTTTTGATTAACTTCATAGTTTAGCCTTTTCCAGAATGTCTAATATTTGGAATCATATAGTACATAGTCTTTTCAAATTAGCTTATTTCACTTATTAAGATGCATTTAAGATTCTTCCAGGTCTTGTCATGGCTTGAGATCTCATTTCTTTTTAGTACCAAATAACATTCCATTGTTTAGTACACCAAACTTTATCGGTTCACGTTCTGAAGGACAACTTAGTCACTATAAACTTTCCTATAAATTAGTTGCTATAAACATTCATGTGCAGACTTTTGTTTCAACAAAATACATAGTTTTCAACTCCTTTGGGTAAATAGCAAGAAGAGTGATTGCTGGGTCAAATGGTAAGAGTGTGTGAAGTTTTGTAAAAAAGACTGCCAAGCTGTCTTCCAAAGTGGCTGTACACCATTCTACATTCCCCTAAGCATTGAATGAGAGTTCCTTCTGTTCTACATCGCCATCAGCATTTGGTACTGTCAGTGTTCTGCATTTTGGCCATTCTAATATGTGTGTGGTGGTATATGATTGTTTTAATTTACATTTCCTTGATGGCATATGATGTAAAGCATCTTTTCATATGCTTATTTGTCATCTGTATTATATCTACTTTGGTGAGGTGACTCTTAAGGTCTTTTGGCCATTTATTAATTGGATTTTTTCTTACTGTTGTTTTGGAGTTCTTTTTATATTTTGGATAAGAGTCTTTACCAGATGTGTCTTTTGTATGTATTTTCTCCTAATCTGTGTCTTGCCTTCTTTCTAATTCTCCTGAGGTTTCCTTTAGCAGAAAAGATTTTTTTTTTTTAATTTCAATGAAGTCAGGTAATCAATTTTGTGGATGTGGCCTTTGGTGTTATATCTACAAAGACATCACAATACCCAAATTCATCTAGGTTTTCTCCAATGTTGTCTTCTAGAGGTTTTATAGTTTGGCATTTTACATTTTGGTCTGTGATCCATTTTGAGTTAATTTTTAAGGGTGTAAGATCTATATATTGATCAATTTTTTTTACATGTGGATGTCTAGTTATTCCAGCACCATTTATCAAAAGACTACCTTTGCTCCATTATATTGCCTTTGAAACTTTATCAAAGATCAACTGACTATGTTTATGGGGATGTATTTCTGTGATCTCTATTCCATTCTTATTGTTCTGTTTATCATTTCATCAATACCACACTGCCTTGATTACTGTAGCTTTATAGTATGTCTTGAAGTCAGGTGGCCTAAATCATTCGACTTTGTTCTTCTCATTCAATATTATGTCAGTTATTTTAGGTCTTCTGCCTCTCCATGTAAACCTTAGAATGAGTTTGCCAAGATCCACAAAATAACTTGTTGGGATTTTTGACTGGAATTTCTTTGAATCTATAGATCAAGTTGAAAAGAATGGACATTTTGATGGGCATTAATCCTCCTGCTCATAAACATAATCTCCCCATTTATTTATTTGATTGCATTCATCAGAATTTTGTAGTTTTCTTCACAGAATTCTTATACATATTTTGTTGTAGTTAACTTAACTATTTAATTTTGGAGGGAGTGCTACTGTAAATAGCACTGCATTTTTAATTTCAAATTCTATTTGTTCACTGTTGGTATAAAGGAAAGCAACTGACATTGTATGATAACTTTGAATCTTGCAAACTTGCTATAATTTCTCATTAGTTCCAGGAGTTGTTTTTGTTTGTTTGCTTGTCAATTCTTTTGGATTTTCTATATAAACGTGTCACCTATGAAGACAGTTTTATGTCTTCTTTTACAATATGTATACTTTTATTCAAGCACTACTTTTTAATAAAGATGACTACCTTTATGAGGGCCATTTTTCCTTCTTCTGCTTTTTAAAAATGTTATATGTTTTGTCTTTCCTTGTTGGTTATTTTTTTAAGTTTATTTATTTATTTATTTAGAGAGAAACAGACACAATGCGAGTAAGGGAGGGGCAGAGAGACAGGAAGAGAGAGAGAGAATCCCAAGCAGGCTCCAAACTGTCAGTGCAGAGCCTCATACAGGGCTCGAACTCACAAAACCATGAGATCATGACCTGAGCCAAAATCAAGGGTCAGATGCTTAACAAGGTGAGCCAACCAGGAAACCCATTTCCTTGTTGTTGATTTTAGAAGTTTATTATAAATTCTAAATAATTAACTTATTATTGGTTTTAGACATTAAAATGTTTCTCTATTCTGTCAGTTGTCTACAATTCTGTTTGTCATTTGTTGAAGAAAATTCTTAATTTTGCATGAGTCTTTATGTAGGAATTTTTAACAAAATGATAGATAGTAATTTCAAAGTTAGTTTGGCAAAAGAAAAATGTAAAACATTTTATATTTCTGATTCAATCATGAACCTTAAATACTGTAAGCACAGAGTTGAGGCCCTATCTACTTAAAACAGATGAACAGATGGGGCGCCTGGGTGGCACAGTCGGTTAAGCATCTGACTTCAGCCAGGTCACGATCTCACGGTCCGTGAGTTCGAGCCCCGCGTCGGGCTCTGGGCTGATGGCTGAGAGCCTGGAGCCTGTTTCCGATTCTGTGTTTCCCTCTCTCTCTGCCCCTCCCCCGTTCATGCTCTGTCTCTCTCTGTCCCAAAAATAAATAAAAACGTTGAAAAAAAAATTAAAAAAAAAAACAGATGAACAGACTGAATCTATTTGTTTTGATAGCAGATTGCTTGCTTTGTTGGCATTTGTCCATCCATTGTATAATCTATTACATTGCTTCCCATTGGTCTTTGTTGTTATAGTTTCTACTTCTTCAAGAATTATGCTATGAATAATCCATAAAATAAAATCCATAAAATAATTATAAAATAATGAGAGCTAAAACTTAATCAGAAATACGAAAACAGATATGGAAAATCATGAGAAGATACATGAAACAATAATCTAAGGCAAAACAAAGTCATTTTATCCTACAAAAAAAAGAAGAAAATATACAGTTGATTACATAATTTTTAGAAGGCAGAAAAGGAGTTAAAACATTTTAAATTTTTTAGTTGAAATTTATTTTCTAGTAGCCAATAACCAAAGTTATCCCTTTGGACTTTCTGATCAGATGTAATCTTTTTTTCCAACTCAACGATCTCCAAAATCCTTGAAAAAATGAATTAACCACTTTCCTTTTTGATTCCATGGCATGTAAGGCTCTACTCAAATTTTAAAAGGCTTTTACCTATCATATTTCCTTTTAGGCAGGAGTTTTGAAGGAGGAAATAACTCAATTCAAGAACCAATAGTCAAAACCACATGATGCCAAAATAATAGACTGATTTGTACAATACTAGTGAAGATGGTATCATCCTGAATTTTAGTGTCATGTTAAATCCAGGAAAATATTAACAATACAATACAGATGGTAAGACTTGGGAGGGAAACACAATAGTTCCATCAATTACTATAAAAACTCTCAAGTATAAGAATTTGATTTGTCCTGAATTGTTTCACAGGAAAGAAGTAGAAGCAGACAAATTTTAGCTTAATTTAAGAAATAATATTATAAACCTGGAATGGTTCAACAATAAAATAGATTGATTCAAAAGACAAGGAGTTTGTTACAAAAGTCAAGCTGACCCTGGAATCCTAGTGTTAGGAACTGGAAAAGACAAGGAGAAAATGGGTGACTTGGAAAAAAAAAATGAAGACTTATATATGGTAATTTTACTTTCCAAAGAGTTGCTCTTCTTTTGGACAGGAAAGTGATGGAAGGGATTAGGTCTTGTTTAAAATCATTTATAATGCCATCATTGCCAATTTCTGTATCTCTCTTTCTCCTGCTCTTTCTTCAAAAGATTCAAATAACAAGTATCCTTGGTTCTATTCTCCCTTCTACGCTTACCAAATCCATGCTTATAAAATAATCTGTAATTAAATACACAAATAACAGTCTTTGACAATATTTGCACTTTACCTAAGATGAAAGTTTGACATGAAATTAAGATAATGTGATGCTGGTGTTGTTCACTGAGATTAGAACTATTAGAGGAGCTCAAATGCCTAGAAGTAAGGCTTAGGGCATGTTAATAATGGAAGTGCAGTTCTAATTTTAACACATTTGTTGCCTCCTGCTGCCACAGGGCCCCGCCTGAAGTGGATTACCTAAGGAGAAGCGAGCTAAGCCTGCCCTGCCTGCCCCCATGCACCTTGCCTACCCACCCCAGCTAATATGCCAGATCTCCAGCACCACAAGCCTGGCAGTGTGCAAGTAGCCCAGACGGGCCAAACCACCCCACAGTGAATCCCGCCCCTAGGAGAGGGGAAGAGAAGGCACACACCAGTCTGACTGTGGCCCCAGCGGTGGGCTGGGGGCAGACATCAGGTCTGACTGCGGCCCCGCCCACCAACTCCAGTTATACACCACAGCACAGGGGAAGTGCCCTGCAGGTCCTCACCATGCCAGACACTATCCAAAATGACCAAATGGAAGAATTCCCCTCAGAAGAATCTCCAGGAAATAACAACAGCTAATGAACTGATCAAAAGGATTTAAATAATATAACAGAAAGTGAATTTAGAATAATAGTCATAAAATTAATCGCTGGGCTTGAAAACAGTATACAGGACAGCAGAGAATCTCTTGCTACAGAGATCAAGGGACTAAGGAACAGTCAGGAGGAGCTGAAAAAAGCTTTAAACGACATGCAAAATAAAATGGAAACGACGACGGCTCGGATTGAAGAGGCAGAGGAGAGAATAGGTGAACTAGAAGATAAAGTTATGGAAAAAGAGGAAGCTGAGAAAAAGAGAAAAAATCCAGGAGTATGAGAGGAAAATTAGAGAACTAAGTGATACACTAAAAAGAAATAAAATACGCATAATTGGTATCCCAGAGGAGGAAGAGAGAGGGAAAGGTGCTGAAGGGGTACTTGAAGAAATAATAGCTGAGAACTTCCCTGAACTGGGGAAGGAAAAAGGCATTGAAATCCAAGAGGCACAGAGAACTCCCTTCAGACGTAACTTGAATCAATCTTCTGCACGACATATCATAGTGAAACTGGCAAAATACAAGGATAAAGAGAAAATTCTGAAAGCAGCAAGGGATAAACGTGCCCTAACTTATAAAGGGAGACCTATAAGACTCGTGACTGATTTCTCTTTTGAAACTTGGCAGGCCAGAAAGGATTGGCACGAGATCTTCAATGTGATGAACAGAAAAAAATATACAGCTGAGAATCCTTTATCCAGCAAGTCTGTCATTTAGAATAGAAGGAGAGATAAAGGTCTTCCCAAACAAACAAAAACTGAAGGAATTTGTCACCACTAAACCAGCCCTACAAGAGATCCTAAGGGGGACCCTGTGAGACAAAGTCCCAGAGATATCGCTAAAACAATGAAACATACAGACATCACAATGACTCTAAGCCCATATCTTTCTATAATAACACTGAATGTAAATGGACCAAATGCGCCAACCAAAAGACATAGGGTATCAGAATGGATAAAAAAACAAGACCCATCTATTTTCTGTCTACAAGAGACTCATTTTAGATCTGAGGACACCTTTAGATTGAGAGTGAGGGGATGGAGAACTATTTATCATGCTACTGGAAGCCAAAAGAAAGCTGGAGTAGCCATACTTATATCAGACAAACTAGACTTTAAATTAAAGGCTGTAACAAGAGATGAAGAAGGACATTATATAATAATTACAGGATCTATCCATCAGGAAGAGCTAACAATTATAAATGTCTATGCGCCGAATACCGGAGCCCCCAAATATATAAAACAATTACTCATAAACATAAGCAACCTTATTGATAAGAATGTGGTAATTGCAGGGGACTTTAACACTCCACTTACAGAAATGGATAGATCATCTAGACACACGGTCAATAAAGAAACAAGGGCCCTGAATAACACATTGGATCAGATGGACTTGACAGATCTATTTAGAACTCTGCATCCCAAAGAAACAGAATATACTTTCTTGTCGAGTGCACATGGAACATTCTCCAAGATAGATCATATACTGGGTCACAAAACAGCCCTTTATAAGTATACAAGAATTGAAATTATACCATGCCTACTTTCAGACCACAATGCTATGAAGCTTGAAATCAACCACAGGAAAAAGTCTGGAAAACCTCCAAAAGCATGGAGGTTAAAGAACACCCTACTAAAGAATGAGTGAGTCAACCAGGCAATTAGAGAAGAAATTAAAAAAATATATTGAAACAAATGAAAATGAAAATACAACAATCCAAAGTGCTTTGGGATGCAGCGAAGGCAGTCCTGAGAGGAAAATACATTGCAATCCAGGCCTATCTCAAGAAACAAGAAAAATCCCAAATACAAAATCTAACAGCACACCTAAAGGAACTAGAAGCAGAACAGCAAAGGCAGCCTAAACCCAGCAGAAGAAGAGAAATAATAAAGATCAGAGCAGAAATAAACAATATAGAATCTAAAAAAACTGTAGAGCAGATCAACGAAACCAAGAGTTGGTCTTTTGAAAAAATAAACAAAATTGACAAACCTCTAGCCAGGCTTCTCAAAAAGAAAAGGGAGATGACCCAAATAGATAAAATCATGAATGAAAATGGAATTATTACAACCAATCCCTTAGAGATACAAACAATTATCAGGGAATACTATGAAAAATTATATGCCAACAAATTGGACAACCTGGAAGAAATGGACAAATTCCTGAACACCCACACTCTTCCAAAACTCAATCAGGAGGAAATAGAAAGCTTGAATAGACCCATAACCAGTGAAGAAATTGAATCGGTTATCAAAAATCTCCCAACAAATAAGAGTCCAGGACCAGATGGCTTCCCAGGGGAGTTCTACCAGACGTTTAAAGCAGAGATAATACCTATCCTTCTCAAGCTATTCCAAGAAATAGAAAGGGAAGGAAAACTGCCAGACTCATTCTATGAAGCCAGTATTACTTTGATTCCTAAACCAGACAGAGACCCAGTAAAAAAGGAGAACTACAGGCCAATATCCCTGATGAATATGGATGCAAAAATTCTCAATAAGATACTAGCAAATCGAATTCAACAGCATATAAAAAGAATTATTCACCATGATCAAGTGGGATTCATTCCTGGGATGCAGGGCTGGTTCAACATTCGCAAATCAATCAATGTGATACATCACATTAACAAAAAAAAAAAAGATAAGAACCATATGATCCTGTCAATTGATGCAGAAAAGGCCTTTGACAAAATCCAGCACCCTTTCTTAATAAACACCCTTGAGAAAGTCAGGATAGAAGAAACATACTTAAAGATCATAAAAGCCATTTATGAAAAGCCCACAGCTAACATCATCCTCAATGGGGAAAAACTGAGAGCTTTTTCCCTGAGATCAGGAACACGACAGGGATGCCCACTCTCACTGCTGTTGTTTAACATAGTGTTGGAAGTTCTAGCATCAGCAATCAGACAACAAAAGGAAATCAAAGGCATCAAAATTGGCAAAGATGAAGTCAAGCTTTCGCTTTTTGCAGATGACATGATATTATACATGGAAAATCCGATAGACTCCACCAAAAGTCTGCTAGAACTGATACAGGAATTCAGCAAAGTTGCAGGATACAAAATCAATGTACAGAAATCAGTTGCATTCTTATACACTAACAATGAAGCAACAGAAAGACAAATAAAGAAACTGATCCCATTCACAATTGCACCAAGAAGCATAAAATACCTAGGAATAAATCTAACCAAAGATGTAAAAGATCTGAATGCTGAAAACTATAGAAAGCTTATGAAGGTAATTGAAGAAGATATAAAGAAATGGAAAGACATTCCCTGCTCATGGATTGGGAGAATAAATATTGTCAAAATGTCAATACTACCCAAAGCTATCTACACATTCAATGCAATCCCAACCAAAATTGCACCAGCATTCTTCTCGAAACTAGAACAAGCAATCCTAAAATTCATATGGAACCACAAAAGGCCCCGAATAGCCAAAGGAATTTTGAAGAAGAAGACCAAAGCAGGAGGCATCACAATCCCAGACTTTAGCCTCTACTACAAAGCTGTCATCATCAAGACAGCATGGTATTGGCACCAAAACAGACACATAGACCAATGGAATAGAATAGAAACCCCAGAACTAGACCCACAAACGTATGGCCAACTATTCTTTGACAAAGAACATCCAATGGAAAAAAGACAGTCTCTTTAACAAATGGTTCTGGGAGAACTGGACAGCAACATGCAGAAGGTTGAAACTAGACCACTTTCTCACACCATTCACAAAAATAAATTCAAAATGGATAAAGGACCTGAATGTGAGACAGGAAACCATCAAAACCCTAGAGGAGAAAGCAGGAAAAGACCTCTCTGACCTCAGCCGTAGCAATCTCTTACTCGACACATCCCCAAAGGCAAGGGAATTAAAAGCAAAAATGAATTACTGGGACCTTATGAAGATAAACAGCTTCTGCACAGCAAAGGAAACAACCAATAAAACTAAAAGGCAACCACAGGAATGGGAAAAGATATTTGCAAATGACATATCGGACAAAGGGCTAGTATCCAAAATCTGTAAAGAGCTCACCAAACTCCGCACCCGAAAAACAAATAACCCAGTGAAAAAATGGGCAGAAAACATGAATAGACACTTCTCTAAAGAAGACATCCAGATGGCCAACAGGCACATGAAAAGATGCTCAACGTTGCTCTTTATCAGGGAAATACAAATCAAAACCCCACTCAGATATCACCTCACCCCAGTCAGAGTGGCCAAAATGAAATCAGGAGAGTATAGATGCTGGAGAGGATGTGGAGAAACGGGAACCCTCTTGCACTGTTGGTGGGAATGCAAACTGGTGCAGCCGCTCTGGAAAACAGTGTGGAGGTTCCTCAGAAAATTAAAAATAGACCTACCCTATGATCCAGCAATAACACTGCTAGGAATTTACCCAAGGGATACAGGAGTACTGATGCATAGGGGCACTTATACCCCAATGTTTATAGCAGTGCTCTCAACAATAGCCAAATTGTGGAAAGAGCCTAAATGTCCATCAACTGATGAGTGGATAAAGAGATTGTGGTTTATATACACAATGGAGTACTACGTGGCAATGAGAAAGAACGAAATATGGCCCTTTGTAGCAACGTGGATGGAACTGGAGAGTGTGATGCTAAGTGAAATAAGCCATACAGAGAAAGACAGATACCATATGGTCTCACTCATATGTGGATCCTGAGAAACTTGATAGAAACCCATGGGGGAGAGGAAGGAAAAAAAAAAAAGAGTTTAGAGTGGAGAGAGCCAAAGCATGAGACACTGTTAATAACTGAGAACAAACTGAGGGTTGATGGGGGGTGGGAGGGAGGGGAGGGTGGGTGATGGGTATTGAGGAGGGCACCTTTTGGGATGAGCACTGGGTGTAGTATGGAAACCAATTTGATAATAAATTTCATATATTGAAAAAAATAAAATAAAATCATTTATAATGCCATCATTGCCAATTTCTGTATCTCTCTTTCTCCTGCTCTTTCTTCTAAAGATTCTAATAACAAGTATCCTTGGTTCTATTCTCCCTTCTACTCTTACCAAATCCATGCTTATAAAATAATCTGTAACTAAATACATAAATAACAGTCTTTGATAATATTTACACTTTACCTAAGATGAAAGTTTGACATGAAGTTAAGATAATGTGATGCTGGCGTTGTTCACTGAAATTAGAACTATTAGAGGAGCTCAAATGCCTAGAAGTAAGGCTTAGGGCATGTTAATAATGGAAATGCAATTCTAATTTTAACACATTTGTTGACAGTGAAATTGTATCCATCCTTGTGAAGGCATGCTTGCATCCTCCTTCCTTAACACAGGAGCAGGGAGCACACACACACATCCCATTCTCTCATTATTTTCATCTAGCACACAGTTACTAAAAAATCAAAAATAATATCATGGCCAGAAATGCCTGTTTAAACCTCTAAATCTCAGGGATTCTGAAGAATCAGTATATAGTACTAATCCAGATCTTGACTAACAAAGGCATGAGTAATGTAAGAACCCTCCCTGTACCCAAATTTAAAATGTGTCATTCACCTTCAGATATTGTTGCTTCTGGAAAGCCTTATATCTAATAATTTGTTTCCTTTGATTTTGTGGTGACGTGACACATAATGTGATTTTGTTTCCAGGAAATGGAGTATCAGGGCAGTGGTGTAGAAAACGGTTCATTTATGTGAAGTAGTTTTTGGCCTTCTTTATCTAACTCTATTTTCCAGTGTTAAATGCTGACATTATACTTTTGCTTAATGGGCCTCAGAATACCATCCTGGAAGTGATAAGGGACCAAATTTAGCAGGAGAAGGAACTAATGTGAGCTTTGAGGGTGAGGGCAGAGTAAAGTAGTTCCTAAATACTTAAAAAAAATGTCATATCCAAATAAGCATTTAGATAACTTGAACCTAGAGAGAAACCCAAATCCAATAGGCATCCAATCTAGGGACAAGAAAAAAAAATACAGCCTTTGGAGTATAAAAAGTCAGTGGGAGAATCAAGGTCCAACTAAAGAAAACCCTTAGGAAAAAAGCTCATATAATAAATATAGAGTCTATAGAAAAGCAAAGTCCTACATATTTGGCTGGGTGTAGAGGAGAGCTTCTCCACAATGCTGGGTTACACAATGGAGGGAAACAGGTAAAATAACCTTACTCTCTAAGACACAAGGTTAAAAAGAGCAAGTGGTAAGATTTGGCTTCAGCATGGGATACCCAGGAAAGCCCTCTAGCAGACATTTCTTAAAGTGTTTAATACAGCTGCCCAGGAGTATTTCTAACCAAATACTGCCATACTATGGGCTAATTATCACCCCCTGGTTCCTGAAGTGGAAGGTTAGTCTGCAGGTGCCTGGGTGCCCATTAGACAGGAGAAGGATGAATCTACACTAAGAAAAGAATTTATGCTGACATAGATTTTTCCCCGCACAATCCTTATAAACTAATTTTCTTTATATACCTATTATTATAAAGCATATTTTTGCTCTGTGTAATGAGGGTAACTTAGCTTTAATTAGTGTGTTGAATTTGTAGCTTTTATAATCAGCCTCACATAATTTCACGTGGGAGAAAGTTCAAGCATTGCCAGAAGCCTCCCTATATGTTCATCAGGTCAACTAGACTAGACGGACAAGAAGGAAGTTTTGGTTGGCCAACTGCTTCCCTTCTTTTGACAGTGAAGTTCCAGCTACTCAATGGCTAAGAATCATTTCATTTTCATATGGTCACAAAATCACTGGAACATAGAGTTCATCTTTTTTTTTTCCTTAAGACTGTAAAGAACATTGCCATTGTTACCTTTGTCATGTCTTAAAGCACTAAATTACCATCTGTTCAAAATGAATTATGGTCAAGAGTGTATAACCCTTAATTTTTCAGGATACACTAACTGATATAACACATTTGGAGAGGAAAATTTTAAGATCGGAGTCACAAAATCTGGGAATATAAAAGATTAAAAGTGGATAGTAGGCGCGCCTGGGTGGCGCAGTCGGTTAAGCGTCCGACTTCAGCCAGGTCACGATCTCACGGTCCGTGAGTTTGAGCCCCGCGTCGGGCTCTGGGCTGATGGCTCAAAGCCTGGAGCCTGTTTCCGATTCTGTGTCTCCCTCTCTCTCTGCCCCTCCCCCGTTCATGCTCTGTCTCTCTCTGTCCCAAAAATAAATAAACGTTGAAAAAAAAAATTAAAAAAAAAAAGTGGATAGTAAAAAAAGGAAAAAAAAAACAGAAATACTGGATTAAATTTGGGGAAAAAGTCTTTTATTAACTTTCTTAGTGGCCATTGCTTTGGTTCCAAAACAGTCACTTAGAAGCATAATTTTGTTGGCCTATTGTGAGTCTCTGTTCCCAAATAGTGTGAGTCCAGTGCTCCCTATGGGGAGAGGTGGACCTGAAAAGGAGATGATGAAAAGGTGAATGAAAACAATCTTCTTCACATTTTTAAATTGTTAGTTCTTGCCAGGAGATGGTTTAGGGAGCAGGAATCACTGTGGTTATCATGCCTGAAAATGCTGCTTTCTCTTCCTTCCCCCAGAAACCATATTTATGACCATCTTAATATCTTCTTTCTCCCCTCTCCTCATGTCAGCAAGTTGTATTTTTTGTTCTCCTTCTATAGCACCTCCCATGTATATAAATATATAAATATATATATGTACATATACTTCACTCTACAGTAAATAATAGAAATAATAATAATGCAATCTTGTTAACTATTGAACACTTGTTAAGTGCCAGGCACCTTAAGTAATTCACATGCATTATCTTAATCAATTATCACAGAAATACTGGAGTTCTCCATGTTACCAGAAAGGAGAATGAGGCTCAGAACAGTTAAACAATATTGCTCCAAGTCACACAGCAAGAAAGTAGACTGAGGATTTGAACGGAGAAAAACCTGAGCTTTTGAGCACTGCTCAACACCTCTTCTCTCCACGTCACACTTTCTGCAGACACTAGTCCTAGTTTAAACTTTCCTTAAGACTGCCACCTGAACCATGTCAGGTTTCCTTCTCATGGATTGTTCCCACCTACTGAAGGGAGCATAGTAGTGATCTATATTCTGGGCTCTAGTAGCTGACTGTCTGAGTTTAACATTTTATTAAAGTATATCAAATCTTCTAATGTCCCCTTTACAGGATTTTAAGAGTAACACTGAGTCTTCTTATTGATCCACATATCTGTGATAGATCCTGGTTCATAGTCTTACACACAGTACTCACTGTACAAATATTTATAGGATGAGCTTACTTGAAAAAAGTGAATTTTTTTAAAGATAATTTTGTTTACAAAAACAAGTCTAAGGTTGCCATGTTTTTTAATACTGATGGCATTACTGAGACAAGAGAACTAAACTCTTTGTTAAATGATGTAGAAGAATACAAATAACAGAGAATGATGTAGTGGAATGATCAAAAAGACATAAAGCAAGGTCTATCTCTACTTTTCTGTGAAGGAATATGCTGTGGTGGAGAACTCAGTAAACCCCCTGTGTTGTAGTAAGTCATCACTCAAACTAGATAGTCTCTGTTGGACTGTCCTATCCTCTCTCACTCTCATTCTAGAGTCTGTACTCATTCGGTCTAGTAAAGACTTCCAGGATCTTCTAAATCATAAAACCTGTTTTAGGTTTTCCACCTATTTTTGGGGGTTCAGCTGGTAAAGGAGGAATTCTCTTCTCCCATGCTTCCAACCAAACCAGAAATTCTATTCAAGGACCAGGAATCATGGACACAGCCTTGCCTCACAGATGTGTCACGCTGGGCCACCACTGAAATTTTAGACTGAGGAATCCCACATGTACAATCTTGATAATTTACCTCTCTCAACGCGTAAGACAAAATATTTCTTAAAAAATCTACTTTAGGGGCGCCTGGGTGGCGCAGTCGGTTAAGCGTCCGACTTCAGCCAGGTCACGATCTCGCGGTCCGTGAGTTCGAGCCCCGCGTCGGGCTCTGGGCTGATGGCTCAGAGCCTGGAGCCTGTTTCCGATTCTGTGTCTCCCTCTCTCTCTGACCCTCCCCCATTCATGCTCTGTCTCTCTCTGTCCCAAAAATAAATAAACATTGAAAAAAAAAAAAATTTAAAAAAAAAAAAAAAAAAAAATCTACTTTATAGGCAAGAATGTATACTTATTACAGGATTATCACAGATAACTGAAAGTATATTAATCTGCAAGGGTAAGTCTGTGGATGTATTTCTAGGGTACGTAAGTCCAGGGTACTGAACTGCCTCAGCTAAAATCACCAGCTACCATTCACAGTCTATATGATACTCAAAAACACATTTAATTTCTCTGTTCCTCCATCTGTAATATGAAACAGTAGCACTCATGTGATAAAATTGATTTGAAGATTCATGAGAAATTACTTGTGAGCAACATCTCCAAACATATAAGCAATAGAATAAGTATCAGATGTTAAGTTTGTTACTATAAAGTACTACCATGTAATTACTCTAAGTGTGGCTCTACACAGACAGAATGAGGCTAAGACACTGCTTCTCATAGTATTTTTTTCTTTTGAAGGATATGAAAAAAACAAAAACAAAAATCCTCTGCCTCCTATAACTGGTGCTGGTGTAATACACTTGCTAGTTTAAGACTTGTAGAAGAAGGATTAGGAAGAAAGAAAAGATCTAGCTCAAGAGCAGACCCAGGGTGAAATGTGATAGGGGAGAATTTTTTTTTAAGTAGTCTCCATGCCCAATGTGGGTCTTGAACTCACACCCTTGAGATCAAGACTCACATGCTCTACTGACTGAGACAGCAGCCAGGTACCCCAGAAAAAATCTTTCATTAAAAAATATTAAGCATTTAAAATGTGCCAGGCTCTATGCAAGATGCTGTGGGATTGTATATTGTATATTGATAACTAAGCCATTCATGCCAGCACGCTCAAGGTACATATTTTCCCTTCTTACAGAAAGACAAGCAAGAAAGTAATCACAACACAATGGTATAAGTACTCTAACATAGGTAAATGCAAGATCTGTAGAAAATGAAGTACCTAATACTTTCAAGGAAAGTGAGAATGCTTTATAGGTAAGGTGACACTGTCTGTACAAAATGTTAGTCAGGTTGTCAGGCAGACAAAAGAAACCAGCATGTGCAGAGACAACAGGAAGAAAAGGCAAGAAATTGTTATAGATTCAAAAGTAATTTGGTATAACTAATATAGAGTATATGGTGGATGGAATCTAAGGGCTTTTGTAGGAAGAGAGGCTGGAACTTAAAGCTGGGATTTATTATTAGAGATCTTACATGGGAAGCAGTTTGTTTTTAATTATACCTGCAAATTGCAAGAGGCTGCTGTCCTCAGAATTCAGAATTTACTTCTGACAGTGAAGAGTAAGGCATATGAGTGAGGGAAGAGGACAGAGACTGGAGTTCTAGAGCAGCCCTTGCCCAAATGTTGTCCCTAGACCAGAAGTATCCGCATCACCTGAAAACTTGTCAGAAATGCATATTCTGGGGCACCTGGGTGGCTCAGTAGGTTGAGCGTTGGACTTCAGCTCAGGTCATGATCTCTCTGTTCCTGGGTTTGAACCTTGCATTGGGCTCTGTGCTGATAGCTCAGAGCCTGGAGCCTGCTTCAGATTCCATGTCTCCCTCTCTCTCTCTCTCTCTGCCCCTCCCTGCTCGTGCTCTCTGTCTCTCAAAAATAAATGTTTAAAAATTCAAATTCTCAGTCTCTACCCCTAGAAATCCTGAATCAGAAACTCTGGAGTGCAGCCCAGCCACAGGTGTTTGAGCAAGCTCTCTAAAGAATTCAGACATTCACTAGTGATTGGGAACTATGGTCCTAGATGGATTTACTGATTTTATCCAGGTAGAATCATATGCTATTTCCCATAAGCAGAAGCAGTGCAGATGGAGTTTGAGAAATAGTCCTGAGGTTAAAGTGGGTCATAATTGAGTAAGAGCGAGATGTAAGAACGAATTTGGTAGGTAGGGTCAATCAAGTCTATAAAGCTTATTAAGGAGATAGGAATATAGAGTGATGCAATTTGAAGGGACAGGGAAGGAGTCTGAGACACCATACTAGTAAAATATTACAATCAGCATCTTGAGTGTCTGGCAGAAATACCTAACATGAGGGTGTGGGGAGAAACAAGAAAAATAGCTTTATTTACATCCTCGATTTCATCTTATTTTATCTGCATCCCTCATGAGCTTCAGTGAGTTTTGGTATTGGTCTGTATGAAAATAATGATTGTTCTTTTTTAATAGGTAGGGCCAAAGCTGGGGAGAAATTTGTGGAGATACATTATATTCCGTGAAATCTTGGTATATAATAAATATAATTTCCATTCTCTTCCCTACAACACTGCTAAAAACATCCCATCCTCCACCAATTTACACAAGCCCAGATGTTCATGAACTCCACATATTTCACATGAAAGCTCTTTGTTTCTGCCTCTTAAGCCCTTGCCAATTCTCAGTTTGACAGTGTTCTTTTTCCAAGCAATTTAAACCAATTTTATATGTGAAACTTCATGAGACACTTCATCAAATTCGTTGCTTCAGCCCAAATATATAGCATTCAGTGCACACTCTCAGCCACTAATCTTATAACTCTATCTCAGTGAGTTTGACTGGCATGGAGTGCCTTCTCCTCCAGGTCACTTAAACATCCTATGAAACCCTGGGCTCAGGAATAGTGGGTCTCTAAGGTGGGGTCAGGGAAGAAGAGCAGGGGCAGAAACTGGGGACACAGGGGAACCCAGAGTAGTTATAAGGGGAAATAATCCTACTGAAGGCATTTACCGAGAGGAGAGGGACGGAAGAACTCAACATTGTATCCGCAAGGTGGATACAAACACAGAAAGTGTTTTTATATAGTCAGCCCTAAGTATTATAATAGAAAGCTAATCTCTTGTTTTTATCATTCTCCCTTAAGCTACAAGAAGGCAAGAGACATTTTTTTCCTCCTTCACCATTCTACCCTAAACGGCCAATGAAAATCTTATCACAAATTAGACACTCCTAAGTAATTTGTTTCAATGTATGAATGAATCCACCTCACAGATTACCAGCTCCATCTCCTTCTAGCACTGACATGGTACCTCATATCCATAACATCACTCTGATAAATATATGTCACCTGCTGGATACTTCTGATGACCCACTACCTCACCTGAGGCTGGAAATCTTGCCATTGCATTTGAAAGGTAGAATGAGACAGTTTGTTAAATTTCAAAATATAAGGTGTTCAGCTATCTTCAAATGATATGAGAGAGAACAATAAAGTCTAGAGGATGCCAAGGATATCACATTTCTCCAAAGGGACAGAGAGTAAATGGTTTAATTTTTGCAGTCCATAAGTCTCTGTTGCAACTATGCCATTATGCAATTATAGCACAAAGTATCCATAGATAATATATTTGAAAATGGGCATGGCTGTGCCCCAATAAAATTTTACGTACAAAAACTTGTTGGGGGCAGATTTAGCCCCAGGGATATACTTTGCCTTCTTCAACAAGGATAGTCAAAGTCTTTGTTGCCTAGTCTTTGTTGAGCAGTTCTAACAGTGTAGCAAGATCTGTTGTCAAAATATTGATATCCATGTTCCAAATGAACATCCAAACAAGCAGACTCTTTGAGGCTAAAGTATCAATTGCAAAAATATGAATTCGAAAGCCATACTGCTAGACTTTTACTGTATGTTCTTGGCCAATAGACATTCTTTCTTTAGCCTATGTTTTCCTGTCCTCGAAATACAGAAATACCATGTGCTTTTATTTTAAGGCTCTTATGAAAATAATCCATGTGAAACATGACAGAGACTGGAATAGAGTAAGAACACAGGGCAAGGAGAACTGGAAAATAAACTGAAACTCAAGATCAAGTGATTTGCTCCAAGTCCCAACACCTTTTTAAAAACATTTTTTTAATGTTTATTTATTTTTGAGAGAGAGAGAGAGAAAGAGTGTGAGTGAGGGAGGGACAGAGAGAGGGAGACACAGAATCTTAAGCAGGGTCCAGGTACTGGGCTGTCAGCACAGAACCCAGTGTGGGGCTTGAACCCACGAACCACAAGATCATAACCTGAGCGAAGTCAGAAGCTTAACTGACTGAGTCACCCAGGTGCCCCAAGTTCCAATAGCTTTTGACAGATGATGATATTCCACATATCCACCATCATGCTTTTCTATCAAGATATGGTCCTTTCCATACTAGGCAACAATGTCCTGCAGTTTCAGACGTCAGAGAAATGAGTTTACCCTTCTTATGTGACATGTACCAGTACAATTGAATCTATTCCAAAAATACAGCATGCCAATTGATGAAGATACAGATTTAATCACTGAGAACAATGTGCTAGGATAACTGTGTTGTCTTTCTAGCTAATGATCAATGTCAGGCAGCATATTCTTTTGCTTTGTTAACATCTGCTTACATACCGATTAAGAACGTATTTCTGGGTTTCAATCATTTCATGAAAAAAGTTAATGGAACATGAGTGGGGACAAACAAAATTGCTGTCTCACTGCAGCATACAAAGTGCATACATTATTCTGTTCCCGGCATCCTGAGGAGTCAGCATTCACTATTTAGTTCCTTACTAACCCGACTTTCTATGATCTCCTGACAGAGAGGAACTCCAGAATGACATGTGGAAACAGCCCCATGTTGCAGTGTTTACATGGTCATATCATAAAAGGTAAAGTGCAAGTAAATCAGATAGAGCTGCCAATTTGTTGCCAGAGGCAGTTATTATGCTACATGCAAGATTGGAATTAGGGAGAAAAGTCTTGCTGACAAATGGAAGAAAAGCAACTCTTTTACATAAATTCTTATTAAAACTTTTTTAAAAGTTCTATATAGAATCATCAACTGTTAGAGTTAACAGATATCTGGCCTTAAAGATAACTGCAAAGCAGAAACAAACCGAGAACACAGGCCATATACCTCTAGTCTTATTTCTTTTTCCATTAAAACTATGCTATCACATACATCATACACATCTAGTACACTTGAATATTTGGTGATAAGAATAATTTCAAATATTATTTTCTTTCCACTGAATTATATCCATAAAAACTAAGTAAGTGAATTAAGATTATTTTTCATATGCACAAAATTGTTCAGTATTAAAAAACAAAACAAAACAAAACAAAACACTGTGACTCTAAACATTGCTCTTCATTTCACAACTGAATTACGTCATGTTCTCTCAGAGCCTTCTACTCCAAGGCTGAGGTATCAGCCTGGGCAGAAGATGGAAATTTCCTGCATAGCAAAGAGGTTACTATTAAATTGACTTCTTTGATTGCTTTTAGGTAAATGATAGTTGTGTGTATTTCTTTTTTTATATCAGCCCTTTATGGTAAGAGAGAGAATACTTAACTTGCAATCTACCTAATGTCACAAAAACCAGGCCATATTTGGCCTCGGTGTTTGTGTCTGCCAGAAGGGAGAAGACCCAAGAAAGGACCTGGAGTGTGTGAAGAATCTGCCCTTTTTAGGTCAGAGATTCTGAGGTAAGAAGAAAGGGGGGCTGGCATATATAATGGGATATGTCCTCCTCTCCCTTTTTCCCTTACGTGGTGGGAAAGGGGATAGGAAGATCCAGATGACTGTGGGAAGTCAGATCCCTGCAGACCAAAGCACTCAAGTCTTAAAAGAAATCCTGCAAGTAATTACTTCTAAAGAGTTGAGGAGCAGTGGTGAATGCCCTAGGAATGAAATGTCTGCATAGATTAGTCAAATGCCTATTCCTGGCTTCTCAGAGATCTATGGAGGGCTGAGCCCCAGGAGTTGCAGCTTGCTTTAATGAGTGCCCTGCATAAGGCTTAGCTTCTGGCCCCAGAGGCCAGGGTGCCTATTGTGTAGGGGGAAAAAAAGATTCTACTCTACCCTCTTTGGGTCTCTGGCTGGTCTTAAGAATTAAATTCATAAAAGACAGGTTAACAGGAAAAAAGCATACAAAGTATATAGAATTTTTACACATACATGGGAGTTTTCACAAGAGAATGAAAACCATAAGTGACCAAAGAAGGAAGCTTTTATACCTTTGGGAAAAGAAACAATACATTTGTAAAGAATTGATAAGACAAAGGGGTTTGGGCTACAGAAGTAAATGAAGAAAATGCAAATAGGAAAATAAGGATGAGAGTAACAAGGTTTGTGTGTGTAGATTTCTTGGTCCCAAGAACCTCTTCTATTCTCTTGCTACAGGGGGGCATAACTTTCTTTCTTTTTTTTCTTTAATTTTTTTAATGTTTATTTCTTTTTGAGAGACAGAGAGAGGCTGGAGGAGTAGAGTGAGGGAGACAGGCTCCCTCTGCATTGACAGCAGAGCCGGACGCAGGGCTCGAACTCACAAACTGCAAAATCATGACCTGATCTGAAGTGTGGCACTTAGCCAACGACCACCCAGGCGCCCAGGGGCATACCTTTCATGTGGGAGTTTTATCTGCTGCTTTCAGGAAGATGGAGGATCAGAATTTCCTTTTCACAGGTACTATTCTTAAGTGCCTTTGTTTTAAAACAATGAAAATGCCAAAGTGACATATTTTTGGGGTGACATGTTCTGAACTCCTTCAGTGGCACAGCAAACATGAGCAAGTGCTCAGACCAAGTGCTCTGGCAATGGTTCCAGCACTTCACCTTGCAATGTTACCTGGACTATCACCTTTGAGAGAGGGCTCTCAACTAATTAGTCCATATGCAACAGATAACAAGGAAGATTCACAAAACACTGCATTCAAGTAAGAGCCTCTTCTATTCACAAGCACAAAATGTTAAAACTCCCTGTATATACCCAGGTCCCATGAAGGGGATTTAAAAAAAAAAGGACAGAACTCAGGGATGAGTAAATGTTCTAAATACACTGAATCTTCTATAAGATTTTATTTAAGCTATTTATTATAAAAAATAGGGGTTTCAATATCTATAATTTTATTAAATATAATTAAATATTTGGAAATGTATAAGGCTAAATTATTACACTGAAATATTTTTTTTTAATTTTTGTTAACGTTTATTTATTTTTGAGACAGAGAGAGACATAACATGAATGAGGGAGGGGCAGAGAGAGAGGGAGACACAGAATTGGAAACAGGCTCCAGGCTCTGAGCCATCATCCCAGAGCCCGACGCGGGGCTCAAACTCACGGACCGCGAGATGGTGACCTGAGCTGAAGTCAGACGCCCAACCAACTGAACCACCCAGGCGCCCCATATTTTTTTTTAAATAGGAAGAAATAAAATGTTTTTGATTGGGAAATATAACTGTCTCAACTAATCTGTGGGACAAGGGTCACAAGGAAAGGAAGATTAGCTACTTAAGTGAATGAAAAAAATATGGTTAGTTACTAGGTTTTAGTAACTAAAAGAAAACAGATGAGCTGGATATACCCATGAGATATAACTGGTTCCATAAACTAAGATAGTTTAATTTAGGGAAGGATGAAAGTAATAAAGCTCATGACATCATTTCTATGAGACTGATACCATCAGTGTGTATTTTAAGTAATGAGGTTATCATTCCCATTTTATATATAAGGCCATTGAGGATCGAGGTCATTAAAAGATGTTGTTAGGACCACCTATTTGAGTTTTGACTTATTTGACTACCTGAGATAACTGCAGAATATTTGAGAGTATGAATCTCTAGAACCTCTCTGTAGTCTACAATTTTGGGGGGTGAGTCAAGTGCCCACAAACACTGAAATAATCAAATAAATGTATATCATACCTATATATCAAAATAAATTGGATTTTAGATGGTTTAATCTATCTGTATTAATATAAGGGAAGATATTTGTCAAACTATAATGCTATGTCAATTTCTGGAAAGATTCTTCACATTAAAAATGTGTTTCTTTCTGACTTTCTTTCTTTCTTTCTTTCTTTCTTTCTTTCTTTCTTTCTTAATGCTCAAGAAAATGATAGGGATAAAAATGATAGAACTCATCAATCAGTCTCCAAATGTAGCTTCACAACATCTGGGCTTACATGTCTTTCACAGACCTCAGAAGTTTGTTGATACTTCTTTTCCAAGAAAGTTCCAGGGATACTGAAAGGGGGAACCCAATGCCAACAAACTTCTCTGCAAGCTTTCTGGAAGACACTAGAAGTAGAGAATACGATGAGGTGATGATGGCCAGCATCCTAGTTGCTTTAAACTTGGAGAAATTCTAGGGAAGAAAATAAACCTAGTCTAGAATAGTAAGAGATAATCTATTGAACTTAAATGAAAGCACCACACTTTAATTTATGAACTATTTCAAGTATCAAAACAGTAAGGGGTCTTTATTCAGTTCTTCTGTGTCTCTTCAAAATTAGATTTTATCTTTTGATGCCAGAAAATACCAATTTCTCTCACTCTTTCTCTCTTCCCCCAATTTCTCTTAATTTAATAATGTTTGTTCTTTTGAGGTGGGGTGGGGGGAGTTGGGGGACTACCTCAAGGCTAGTAATTTGGAATTTCTATATTTGGCTATTATAATTTTTGTTTCCTGACTTCTACAATAATACTCTCATATTCTACATATAAAGTTCCTAATGCAAGGTAAAATATCCAGAAAACCTGCCTTTTCATTTACTTTTATCTCTTTTATGAAATATTATTGACTACTTACTCCTTTTATTATGCTGACCTCTTTGAATCAATATTGTACCAGGCTATTGTCCTATCAGCTGGTACTTATAGTATAGAAGATGTCCAAAGGTAAGAGCAAAATCTTCTCTGGAAAACATGTAATTGAATACCACTCCTATAGAGAAAGAACCTATTAATTTCATAAAGAGTATCCAAATATATTAATAGGATTATAACTAATCCCATAATTATATCTTTTGGTAGAAGCAAGGAAAAATAGTCAATTCCATAGACACAAAAAGAAAAAGGTCAATATCTAGTTTAATTGTCATGTTTTCAAGTTCATTGCTATTATAAATTGTTGAATTCTATCAATGTCTTAACTTTTCAAGATTTAAAAAGTGAATTCTCATCAATTCAGGGCTTTTTAAATTATACTTCAAAAAGTTAATATCCGTCTATCAGATTATATATATATATATATATATGTATATATATACATACATATAATATATAATATTATATATATAATATATATATAGTATATATAGTAGACATATTAGGTTCTTCATCACATAACAGAAAATAAATATTTAAGAAAGAGAACACTCAGTTATATGCTTAATCAAGCAAGGAATGTGGAAAATGCAGTTCCCTATGGACAGAAGAGTTTACCTAGCCTCTGGAGTCTTAAGGCATGAATCAAAATAAATCATACTGTTTTATTTTTTAAATTATTTTTTAAACCTTTATTCATTTTTGAGAGGGAGAGAGAGACAGAATGCTAGCAGGTGTGGGGCAGAGAGAGAGGTAGACACAGAATCTGAAGTAGGCTCCAAGCTCTGAGCTATCAGCATAGAGCTCAATGCAGGGTTCGAACTCATGAACCATGATGGTGACCTGGGCCAAAGTCAGATGCTCAACCAACTGAGCCACCCAGGCACCCCAACCATACTGTTTTAAAGTTGAAATTTGAGTCAATCAAGCAAAAATGCAAAGGAAAAGCAGAGAAAAATACACAACATCTAGAAACAGGAATCATTTTATGGGCCTAACTTTTCTCCCTAAATAGCTTTATGATCTTAGATAATTTAATTAAGATCTCAGCTTTACCACTGGACAAAATTATAAAAGGATATACAATGTATTTTTCCAAAATATATAACAAAAGGAAACAATGTAAATACCCATTTAAAATATTTTTTCAATTAGTTTTTAATTACCTTTATATGAATTGCTTTATTATAAAACCATACATGTTATTAAATTACATGGATTATATAGATTAGATTCCCAAAGAGTTTATAATCTCAGATTAGTTCACAAAAAAACATCTTATCCATCATCCACCTGAGTTCTTTCTCTGTTTAGCACTTATCACCCCCTACATACTAAAATTTAAGATCCATTAGAGCAGGGACATAAGTGGTTTTTGCTCATTGTTTTTTCTTTTGCATAGATTTATGGATAAAATATTGTTATTGAGTGAAATACATCATTTGGAATTCCCTAGATTATGCTCCAGTAACTAAAACCTACAAGTCTTTGTTAATCAACAGGCACAAAAATGTATTAAAATTTTGTTAATATTCCTTCAGTACTTTAGAAGGCAACTGCATTTGGATAGGGCCTTTAAAGAGATAATCTCCCACCTTCAGAGTTTTTTTTTTTCCCCCATACACTAGCAATGAATAATCCAAAAATGAAATTAAGAAACAAATTCCATGCACAATAGTATCAAAAAGAATAAAATGCTTACGTATACATTTAACCAAAAAGTGTAATACCTGTACACTGAATAATATAAAATATTACTAAAAGAAAATGAAGGTCTAATGGAAAAACATCCTGTATTCATGGATTGAAAGCTTTAATTTTTAGGATAATGTATTACCTAAGTTGATTCATGGATTCAGGGCAGTTCTATCAAAATCCCAGCTGCCTTTTTGAAGAAATTTATAAGTAGATCCTAAAATTCATACAGATGCAAAAAAAAAAAAGGATCTAGAATTGTCAAAACAATCTTGGAAAGAAGAAAATTGGAGGATTCATACTTCCCAATTCCAAAACTTACTAAAAAACTACAGTAATCAAGACAGTGTGATACTAGCATAGGGACAGACATATAGACCAATGGAACAAAATTGAAAGTCCAGAAATACATTCATAAATTTTGTTCAGTTTATGTCTGACAAGGTTTTCAAGATAATTTACTGTACACTGAATGTTTGTATTCCCATAAAATTTATATATTGAAACTTAATCCCCAAGGTGATAATATTTGGAAGTGTGGCTTTTGGGAGGTGGTTAGACCACCAAGGCACAGACCTCATGAATGGAAGTAGTCCCCTTATAATAGACACCCCAGAGAGCTCCCTTGTCCTTTCTACCATATGAGGTTCCAGCGACAATGGCAGTCTATTAACCAAAAAGTAGACTGTCATCAAACAATGAATCTGCTAACACATTCATCTTGGACCTCCCAGCCTCCAGCAACATAATGAAATTTTGATGTTCATAAACCACCCTGTCTATGATATTTTTATAGCTTCCCAAACAGACTAAGATACAATTTAATGGGGGAAAAATAGTTTTTATAGCAAATGGTGATGGGGCCACTAGATATCCCCATGCAAAAGAACAAAGTTAGATCCCAACCTCACAATACACACAAAATTTAAATAAAAATGGATCAAAGAGCTACATTTAAAAGATAAAACTATGAAACTTTTGAAATTTTCTTAATTTTTATTTATTTTGGGGGGAGAGAGAGTACAAGCAGGGAGGGGGCAGAAAGAGAGGAAGACACAGAATTTGAAGCAGGCTCCAGTCTCTGAGCTGTCAGCACAGAGTTTGATGCGGGGCTCAAACTCATGGACTGCAAGATCATGACCTGAGCTGAAGTGGAATGCTTAACAGACTGAGCCACCCAGGAACCCCAAAACTATGAAACTTTTGGAAGAATACATATATATCTTCAAAAATTTGGATTATACAATTGCTTCTTAAATATGACATGAAAAAAACAAACAAAAAACATAGATAAATTGGACATCATCAAAATTAAAACCTTTTGTTCTTCAAAAGACAATCTGAAACAAGTGAAAAGACAACTCCAAGAATCAAAGAAATATTTGCAAATCATACGTCTGATAAGGCTCTGACACAATATATAAAGAACTATCATAACTCAATGATAAAAAATAAGTAACCCAATTAAAATGGATTTGAGGGGCACCTGGGTGGCTCAGTCGGTTAGGCATCCAACTTCGGCTCAGGTCACGATCTCAGGGCCTGTGAGTTTGAGCCTCGCATCAGGCTCTGTGCTGACAGCTCAGATTCTATGTCTCTTCCTCTCTGCCTCTTCCCCACTCATGCTCTGTGTCTCTCTCTCTCTCTCTCTTGCTCAAAAGTAAACATTAAAAAATTTAAAAATGGATTTGAATAGCTATTTCTTCTTCACAAAAGATATACATGGCAAGTCAGCACATGAAAAATGCTTAATGCCATTAGTTATTAGGGAAATATAAATCAAAACCATAATGTAGTACCATTTCACACACTAGGAGAGCTATTATCAAAAGGCAAACAATAATATATCTTGGATGTAGAGAAATTGACATCCATTTTAGATGTCATCCATTTTAGAATAAGATCCATTTTAGAAAATAGTCTGAGGGGCGCCTGGGTGGCGCAGTCGGTTAAGCATCCGACTTCAGCCAGGTCACGATCTCGCGGTCCGGGAGTTCGAGCCCCGCGTCGGGATCTGGGCTGATGGCTCAGAGCCTGGAGCCTGTTTCCGATTCTGTGTCTCCCTCTCTCTCTGCCCCTCCCCTGTTCATGCTCTGTCTCTCTCTGTCCCAAAAATAAATAAACGTTGAAAAAAAAAATTAAAAAAAAAAAAAGAAAATAGTCTGATAATTCCTCAAAAGATTAAACAGAGTTACCACATGATCTAGCAAATCTATTCCCAGGTACATAGCTGAGATTTGTAAAGATATGCCACAACACACACACATAAAACAAACAAGAAAAACCAAACAAACAAACAAAAAAACTTGTACATGAATATTCATAGGGGCATTACTTACGATAGCCAAAATGTAGAAACACCCCAAACTCCATCAAGTGCTAAAGGGCTAAACAAAATTCGGTATATCCATGTAATGGAATATTATTCAGCTATACAGAAAAAGAATAGGGTGCCTAGGTGGCTCAGTTGGTTAAGTGTCTGACTCTTGGTTTTGGCTCAGGTCATGATCTCACGGTTCGTGAGTTTGCGCTCCGCATCTGGCCCTGTGCTGATAGTGTGGAGCCTGCTTGGGATTCTCTCTCCCTCTTTCTCTACCACTTCCCCGCTTGCACATGGTGTCTGTCTGTCTGTCTGTCTCTCTCTCTCTCTCTCTCAGAAAAAAATAAACATTAAAAAAAGAGAAAACAATGACTCATACTACAACGTGAAGAACCTTTAAAAAATCATGCACAGTGGAAGAAGCTGGACAAACAAGGCCATATATTGTATGGTTCCAATTATACAAAATAGGGATATCCATAGAAAGAGTTAATTATTTTCATATTTCCTTTCTATCATCAGAGAATGAGAAAATGATTAGTAATAGTCATTTTTAAAGGTTATGAACTAAGAAGTCTCAGGGAGAAATGTTATACAAGTTGTTTGGTTTTTCATGTTGTATTATTCTATAGAAAACTGGAAATACAAAGGGAAGCATTTCAAATGGTGAAAATACTGCATTCAAAGAACACAAAAGGAACTGGATTAATAGGGATGCTCAGTTGTTAGTTAGCTGACTAGTTACCTCAGATATGGGAAGTTTTAAAAAATGCAGATACCTGGACCTAACTCAAGAGTTAATGACTTACACCTGACATAAGAAGTTATGATAGGAGGGTCCTGGAAATTTCCATCTCTTAAAATGTTTCTGGGTATTTCTAATATACCAGAATACATATGAATCAGTTCTATAACCAGCCTGCTGGAGGGCAGGGACTTTCTTTACTCATATGTTTACCTTTCAAAACCAAGTCCAGAGTTCAGATGGTGAACTAAAACCATTGTAACTGAATATAACTCACCCATAATTTAATTACCAGGGTCAAATTTCATCAAGGACTTTGGCCATGAATAACTCTTTAATACTCAAGTTACTAAACAGGCAGCCAATTGCAAACTTTCTAGTAATCCTATCAAATGACTCAATTTTTTTGTTGTTTTTTATGAGCAAACTATGTTGGTTTGGCTTTCTTTTTCAGATCTAAGTCTGAGCATCTGTATACCTTATTAATGCCATTACCTTCCATATTTCAATGCAAGACATTTTATGGGAACCTGCCATTAACAGTATAAAAACTAATTGCAAGTTGTATGCTACATTAATTCTCCCCATAAACAAACATCCAAGAAGTGAAACATATGCTAATAGAAAACTGATCATTTTATCCACATACCTGCCAAGACAGATGGAAGGCACCTCAGACAGAATTTTGATAAGTGGAAGATTACAAGCTAAAACACACTTTTGTAAGCTCTTGACAAGTTCCATGTGAACTGCTGTCACATTTACACCTTTAGGTGCCACTTTTCTACATTAGCTCACCTTTGTATTTGAACTCATATTGCATTTCCTGATGAACTATGGATATTTTAGGTAAAGGACATGACTGTGTGATGACTGCAATCCATACCAAACACACAACTTTGTTACACTCCTGGGCTAATAGTTGACTGAAGACATCACCTGGTCCCTCCTCCAGTCTTTACATTGGTAAAAGTCTAGTTCAGCTGAGATGATTGGCTCTCTCTTCTCCTCCTTGGATACTTAAAATATACATTCTTTGCCTGTTCTTTTAGATACTCTTGAGTATTCTCCAAAGATTAAATCCCATGTACAACCTGACTCAGATTAAGGGGCTTCCTGACAAGTAAGTGCCCTATAATTATTTTCTAGGCCATGTTAGAGCAAACAGAATGATAATCTCCTCTCAATGGAAAAGGAGAATAAGTTATTTATGTCACTGTTTCCCTTTTTATCATTAGAAACCTAAGGAAAGTAATATGAGGCTAAGTCTATTCATGCTTTTAGCTTGACAAATTTGTCTATTATTTCTCTTTCCAACAACTGTTAATAGTTTTGCCTGACTTTTTTCCCCCTTATAGGATTGAGTAATTTAGGCAAAATGGCTGAACTGGTTGTTGATAGATACATGAAGTTGGAAGGGTAAAAGGTAAAGGATAAATTAGGAATTTTACAAATGTCATTCAACCATTCTAAGCATAACAGCAATTGAAAAGGCAAAAATACCCAAACAGTGACTAATTATTGAGAGCTGGCTTGAATTAGTTGAATGTCATAGAATATACATATACCCATATGCTGCTTACCAAACAACACATGCTCTTTCTCCATGCCCAGTCTTCTTGCAGTGGTGTCCATGTAACCAGCTCTTGCCAGTTGTTTCTGAAAGAAAGTGACACGTCTCTCTTTTTCGTACTTAGTTTGCCACCACATGACTAACTCTGGTTAACAGAATGAGAACAATAATGGTCTGCATTCCTCATAGTCAAAGAAGGATACAGAAGCCAAGTGTTCCAAAGTGGTACAAGCTTTTAAGACAGAGAATCATAGCCTGACCCACAATGGACTCTGAATGACTGAGAGAGAATGCTTTGTTACTTAATCCATTCAGGTTTTATGATTTATTTTTAACCTCATCATAGATTGGTCTATTTTCATTAATTAAATGGTCTTTTTTAACACCATGCTTTGATTCCTTAGTAACTACCATATTTTCTAGAGTGTAGCACTCACATGTGATCTGCAGACCTGTGCTGAAGGAAAAGCTGAATGTCACAGTTAGTAATCACATAAATATAGAAACTGAGAGTAAGATTATAGATACTTTATATAGCAACTGAATATTTCCATGACATCTTAATGTGTGATCATGTTTCTAGAGATTTATTTTCATTGTATTTCACATAATTTATTGTATTATATTCAATTGTATTGTTCCATGACTGATTTCAGGAATAACAAGGAAAGTGGCCTCTATAACCCATCAGGCACTTGAACATGTTCAATGAAGGAATTAAAATGCTCGTGTTCTTTATATAGAAGACAGATAGTTTGACTTATTTTAAAATGAAGTTTATCATTTTTGGTAAATGTGATGTATACTTAACTAATGTAAATAATATATTGGAAAACACATACAAGAAAACAAAAGTCACCAAAATTTCATTACCATTAATATTTTGGTGAATTCTAGATATCAACCTATATACAACTGCAGTCTTTCAAGAATATATATATAATTATAGTAGACACATTTCTGCAATATTCCTTTTCAGTCAAATATATATCATGAACAAATTTACATGTCAATAACTTCAATTTTACTCCTCATTATTGATGCATACCTACATTGTATACACATACCATAGTTTTTTTTTTTTTATCCAGTCCGTCATCAACACAAATTTTGGTTATTCCAACCATTTGTTATCTGTGACAAATGGCAAATTTCATAAACATGCTTATGAATACATATGTTCACATACATAGGATGTTCCTTAGGGTAAATTGCACAGGATCCCTGAAAATGGGTATGCCTATCTCACAGATAGTACGGATTTATGATCTTTTGAACAAGGCCCATTTCTTGAGCACTAAATCAAACTCAGTATTAAAAAAAAATCCTCACATTTTACATAGTAGGGATCCATTTTCTTTTCCTACTCATAGACGTAACACAGTTCCTAAGGCCTGCATGCATGTGATATGGAATGGACTGCAATTACTGTAATTTACTATTATATTATTGGGAACAAGCCAAGGACAAACCCAGCTGGCCAGTAAGGCCTGCGGAACCATTCTCTTGGACGGTTATAAGTATATGAATTGGATAGTGGCTGTTTTGTATCTCTCCCTCGGCCAGCAGGTGTAATGGGATGAGACTAAATGTTCCTTGGTGAGCCCATACATTTATGATCCATCTGTTCAAGTAGGAAGGAATGAGGCAGGTGGGATTCTTCATGCTACAATAGGACCTAGCTAGAGGCAAATGGAAACAATGATTTTCATAATCTTTGCAGAGCTATAACTCATAGTTTGTAATTCATATTAAAATTACGTTCCCACTGTCATGAAAGCTATGACTAAGGAAGGGTGAATTTTAAAACAAAATTCTTTACCTTTAATATATCACATTTTTCCGTGAACCTTTTCACCGGTGGCGGCTGGGGCCCTGCGGAGGCCTACCTGGCGCAGCGGAGCACTAGGAGGGTGGGTCCGCACAGCAGCGCTACAGCTTCTGCTGGGAGATGTGGCTGGGCAGCCACGCCCGAAGGCAGCCGGGTCCTCGTGGGGGTCACGCACGTGCACCGCGACGCCGCGAGAACGTGGAGCCTAACTGGCCTCAAGCCGCGCCACAGAACTCAGCGCAGCTGGAGGAGTGAAGCGCGCAGCACGAGGCGTGCGTCCTGCCGCACGAGCGGCTGGACCTGCGCATGAGCTGTGGCAACCCGAGCGCGCAGCTTTACCTGCACCTGGCGGAGCCCTGGCTCCAAAGAGGAAGGGCGGTAGGTTTTGCTGAGGAGCCCTATTATCCGTGGTTCGACATGGAGCTCTATGAAGGTGGAGACCAGTGCCAACAAAAGCTTCGTGCTACGGGGCACAAGCACCACTGCATTCCGGCACAAAATCCATATCGTGCCCAGTAACCTAAAGCCAGGTAACATCGTCATCATGGAGACGCCTGGCACTCCCCATCCGTAAGGTAGCCGGTTTGGGACCACGCAAGGTCTGTACTGGCTGGCTCCCGTGAGGCAAAGAGGGCGACCAAGACAACAATAAGGTGAATGTACATGAATTCCACCTGTCCTCAGCCTACGGCTCAGACTTCTACAGGGCTCCCGAACTCTGGAACAGGCGCTAGACAGCCAAGGCCGACGTCTTTATCCTGGGCATTAACACCTGGGCAAAGATAGACTCACTTTCAATGCCTCTGAGACCAAGAAGGAGCTCTTGAGAACCTGTATCAAACAAGGGACCGAGATAGACCTTGTTGGTGAATTGCCACTTGAAAACCCAAAGATGGAGTTGCACATCTTTCACAACATAGGACTTGAATGTCTGAGGGAATCAAATAGCTTTTGAAAGGCATGTTAGCCGCTAACCCACAGGACAGGCCGGATGTCTTTGAACTTGAAACCAGAATGGACCATGTCACGTGTGCTGCTCAAAATTCAGGACAAAGCATCTGGAATGTTTTTAAACTAGGTGAGTGTACTTTTTGTTCTGCACACACCTTTCCAGCACTGGATATTTCATCCTGGGCCCTGGAGTGGGCCGGGTGGAGCAGGGGAGAGACGCAGGGCTGGAAAGAACTAAGTGTTTGTTATCAGAGTTTCCCCCTAAATTTCCTTGAGATATGTGGGATAATTTATGAATTGGAAGGTCTTCTGAAGCATTTTCTGAGTAGGGGTGGCATTTGAGGTGACTTTTTTAAGTTTCATAGAAACATTTTATCTTCAATTAATAAATGATTACTGTAGAATCTGCAAGAAAAATAATAATAAAGCCTGGTTAGTTCATTTGACTTGAAAAACAACTTTTAAGTTAAAATGTCAGGAATTAGGGGTGCCTAAGTTACTCCGTTAAGGGTTCCGACTTCGGTTCAGGTCAGGATCTTGCGGTTTGTGAGCTCCACATTGGGCTCTGTGCTGACAGCTCAGAGCCTGGAGCCTGCTTCAGATTCTGTGTCTCCCTCTCTCTCTTTGCCTCTCCCCTGCTCAAGCTCGCTCGCTCTCTCTCTCTCTCTCTCTCTCTCTCTCTCTCTTTCTCTCTCTCAGGAAAAAAAATTAAAAACATGATCAGGAATTATTTTCCTCTTGAAATGGAAAAAGACATTTTTTCCCCTTAAGTTGTATAGCTCTCTGGATTGTTTCCTTCACATTTCAGGGAGCTCTCTATAGCCTCTTTTTGTTACATACACACAAACATTCTACCAATCCTATTCTTTCAGTGGTATCTGGAAAAAAAAATTAAAAAAGAAAAAGACCTGATAGGAAATGCTATAAAAAGGAAGTTAATTCCATAGGAAGGAAGTATCTTTTGGAGAAAAACCCATTTCACAGTGCGAAAGTAATGACGGGAGGAATATATTTAAAGGAGGAAAGGAGGTTCTCAGTAGTTATCATTAGAAAGATGAACAGGTCTTATCTGGAACCTGGAATCTTATTGTGGGGCTATCTTTTAAACATTAATCAGAGACTACTTTGGTTCAACTTAATGGATGTCTGGGCAGCATGGACAAATGCCATCTAGCTCAAAAGTGTACATTCTAGATAAGGATTATCCTAGAAAGAAAATGACACAATTTCTCATATAACAATTTCATTCCATTTCAAGCCTCATCTTAGTGAGTCTGTGCATGTAGGTGTGTAGTAATTCACATCTTTGGCATGGGGATGAGGACTGTATTGACAGACTCTAGGACATCAGGGATTGGGCACATTTTTAGGAAAGGTGGAATTCAGCTTGCCACTGTGACCTTTATATATAATGCAGTGTTGTTTGTTCAGGAAAATCATTTTCTTTGGGCCAAACCGAAGTGGCTTATATAAATATTTAGGGCCTAGCTTTCTAGAAGATGATCTGATACCCTAATATTCCTTGAGTCAGTACAAAATCCATAGAAATATTTTTAGTTGATTCACCCTTTACAGGGACCCAGAAACCTCTTTTTTCTAACTGTAAAGAGATGTAATTGGCATATACATTGTATAATTGTATAATTATATACAATGTATGTAATGTATATACATTATACAATTATGTATAATTGACATATACATTGTATAAATTTAAAGTATACATCATGATTTGATACACAAGGAATTTGTGAAATAGTTACACAGTAAGGTTAGTTAACACCTCCATCATCTTATATAATTACCTTTTTTTTTACCATAGAACATTTAAGATTCACTCTCTAAGCTATTTTTTAATCTTTTTTTAAAGTTTATTTAGAGGGGGGGGATGAGTGGGGGAGGGGCACAGAGAGAGGGAGAGAGAGAATCTCAAACAGGTTCCAAACTGTGCAAACCAATAGCTTCAAATCAATGAAAGCTATTCTTACTAGTTTGCTATATCAGCTTAAACTGCCTTTATGATAAATTTAAAGTATATAACAGCTGTTTGTTAGTAAAATCTTATCTTTTAACCATTAAGAGACATGCATAACTTTCTCTGACTCCTTAAAACCTTTTTCAGACTTTAATGATGCTCTGTCCATACTCTTAATCTCCTTCATAATTGTGTACATTTTGATATTTCCTTTCCCAGAATGGAAGTTTTCAGACTGTATAAGCAAAAATATGTCCTGTCTTCATCATTATAATAATTTTACTCCAACATTCTCCATTTTTTTCTTTAGTCCTGGGTAATCTGAGAATGACAGATCCAATGACAAGTGTCCTTAATACCTTCCTTGTCTTGAACAAAAAAGGAAAAAAATTCACAGATTGAATCTATGCCATATCATGTAGTTGAAAAATGACTACACTTGAACTGAATTCTGAGGTTCTAGAAAGGTTTCCTTTCTCTTCCCTGCCTTCAATTGTTTGGAATTATGGTCAAATCCCACTACGCATTAAAACCAGAGCATTCCAGGGATTCCAGCTCAATCCCAGCTTTCTGTTTTCCAGGTATAGCGCTTTTGAAGAAATGGTGCTCCTTTGCAATCTGTATCCAGATGGCACTGCAAAATGAGGAGAACTTGTCTGATAATCTCAGAATTTTCTAGAATGTTTGTTTTGAGTACTAAGAAATAAATTTGTCAGGCTGAACCTGTGGTGGTGGAGAAGGCACAGGCAGCCTTTCTAAATTGATTCTCACTTGCATAAGAGAAAATTGTTTGCTATGTGACTTTTAAAACCATTCATTGATTTTATGAAACAAATATTTCTTTAACAAAGAGATTGCTTATCATGCTGTGACCCTGAGTATGTATTCTCCTCAAATTACTCTTGTGTTCCTGGATTTGGGGGTTAAGAACACAGACAGACATAATATATTAATTTAAAAGTCAATTTTGGAGGCACCTGGGTGGCTCAGTCAATTAAGCACAAGACTCTTGATTTCAGTTCAAGTCATGATTGGTGGTGAGATTGAGCCCCGTGTTGGGAGCCTGCTTAAGATTCTCTCTCTCTCTCTTAGGGCCACCTGAGTGACTCAGTAGGTTAAGCGCCTTACTTAGTCTCAGGTCATGATCTCACGGTTTGTGAGTTCAAGCCCCACATCGGGCTCTGTGCTGACAGCTCAGAGCCTCGAGCTTCCTTTGGATTCTGTGTCTCCCTGTCTCTCTCTGCCCCTCCCCACTCATGCTCTGTCTCTCTGTCTCTCTCTCTCTCTCTCAAAAATAAATAAACATTAAAAAGTAAAAAAGATTCTCCCTCTCTCCCCCCTCCCCTGTGCACGTTCTCTCTCCACACACTCAGTCTCCCTCTCTCTCTCAATAAAGTCAGTTCTTAAAGGCCATAAATGGATAAGGCCCTATCTCACCTTTTGGTTTGAATAACCCTGTAACTATTATGGCACTGAAAAGATAGTATGACACTGAAAAGCCAATATCCTGCAAGATAAATGATCAGATTCTCAAATTTTATATACTCTATTCGATTAACATATATGGTGATGCTCCTTTGTAAAATGTGAGAGCAAACAGGTTTGATATCTAAATGGTGAAAAATATCACAGCATGTATTCTGACTTTAAATAATTACTGTAAGGTGAATCTATCCTCAGCTCCACTTCTTTCCTTTTCTTCTTTTTTTTTCTTTTTTAAGTTATAAGACTGAAGTCATTAGAGTCTTATCTCTCCAGGGATATCAACTTGTTTCTCCTTCAAATGTGTAGATGGGCAGTTAAGCTCAGCAAGTGGTGTACATACTTTCTTTGAAAGCAAATTATAATTATGATTTATTGGAACTGGACTTTCAAACTCAAAGACCCCAACTAAATGCCATAAATACAGTAGGAGATTACGTGAGTAGAGTCATGAAATCTTGGGTTAGGAAAGAAATGGCATCCGTATGCAATATTTACCTATGAGATTTGGTGATGGTGGGGTGTGTGTGTGTGTGTGTGTGTGTGTGTGTGTGCGTGCATGATTAGAAATGTTCATCACCTCTTGGTTGACCACAATAGAAGGTACTTTCCTTTGCCATTGATGCTGGGTTTTGCCAGTAACTTACTTTAGCCAGTGGAATGGAGAGCAAGCAGGAAGTTTAAAATGGCTGTCTGCTGTGCTTTCTTTTTCCTGCATTTCACCATATGAATTTGCTTCCATTGAGGGTTGGCCTAATGAGGATACAAGTTACATAAAGCAGATCCTGATCCAAGATGCAGCTTAAAACCTAGCACAGTTGAGCTGTTTAAATCCGCCATACTTCAGCAGACCCATAGATACACAAGTAAAATGATTATTATGGTTTATTACTCAATTTTGTGGAGTTTTTATTACATAGCATTATTTAAAATAATGTGAAAATAGGCAATATGATAATATGAAAATTATGTGTTTATTTTTAATATCCTTCTTGAAATCAGATGTTCTCACATTGATTATAGTAGTGATTGTGAACACTGTGAGGCAAATAACCTCAGATTCTTGCTCCCTGTTTAGTATTTCCTGTGGGACTTTGGAGGTTAACCTACATGAGCCATAGAGTTCAAATTCACAAATCCTGTAGTGATCTACCCTGTGGAGTTTTTGTGACTGTTAAGTAAGTATGGCAGTATATTCAACTGCAAACAAAATATTTAAAACATAGGATGCAATACACAATAGTCATTGTTATCATTTTAGTTGCTTACGTTTAGTGTATAAACATATGGAGATAAAATATATTTATTTTAATATAGCACTACACAACATGCCAAGTGTTCTGAACTCTCAGTTACCCATCTATGGAATGAGCCATTTGTGTGCATGTATATACAGTGTCAACCAATAGCTACTTCAGTTGCAAGAACAAGGCCTAGGAGGGGTTAATGTGCATTAAAGGACCACTTCTAGCAAATTCAGTTCATTTATATAGCAGCAGACATGTTGGATCATGCCAATTATGCTATCAGAAAATGTAGACTCCAAGTCCCTTCCAGAGAGTAATAAATGACATCACCATCTTTCAAGCCTAAATGATGCATTGGAAGTGTATTCAAAATATGTATTTTCTTACTGGAAGAGGCAAATCAATCTTTAAATATTCTTCTTTTGGTATCTTATTGACAACTGTTGGATGGATACTTTGTAGCATTTTGTTTCGTCTTACAGAGTTTCTAATTATAAATTCTTGAAGGAGTTTAAAGAGCAGGCACTAAAATTTTCAAATTAAGTAGATTTTGAAAATTCATCAAATCCTAGTTTCCAGACTATTTTGCCTTCTTGTTAAAACTTGTTACAGTATTTCATGAATTCATCACCATAATAGAACTCCTAGTGGAAATGGGAAGGAATGATGGCTAGGTAACTACCAGGTATTAGGTATGTATATGACAGAGCAGACAAAATTGGTGACAGTATGGAAATTGAAGCTGGAAGCAGGGGTGAGTATGGTGCAGTGATAACATGCCTAAGCAACAGGAATTTTCATTCTTCTTTTGTAAACGTTATCCTTCAGGCTACGCAAACAAAGTCATACAAAAATTGATCTGAAGATAATCAATTTATGCATAAAATCGATTTAGGCAGCTCTTAAAAATATTAAAAAATATTTCTGCAACATAAGGTAGTAATTGTGATCTGTTGTGATTATTGGTCAGTGATTTTCTGTTGTGATTATTCATCTGTTGTGGTCAATAAGTTTATTCTAAAACACATTTTTCAAGTTTTTAATAAGCTTTTTGAAGAGCAATTGAGCTTTCTATTAACATGTACAAAAATAGAGTTGCCATATACAGCTTCTCCTCATGTCCCCCCACAACAATTTCTCCATTGTTATTAACAGTTTGTAATAGTGTGATAGATACCTTTGTTACAGTTGATAAGCCAATATTAATATATTATTATTAACTAAAGTACATTGCTTACATTAAAGTTTATTCTTTGTGTTGTAAAGTTCTGTGGCTTTTGATAAATGAATAATATTATTTGTCTACCATCATGGCATAATACAAAATAGTTTCATGGCCCTAAGAATGTCCTTTGCTCTAGGTACTCATCTCTGTGCTCCTTGTTCTGAAACCCTGGACACCACTGAACTTCAGTTTTGCCTTTTTCACAATGTCATATAGTTGGGATCATAAGGTTTATCACCTCCCATGTTGGTTTCTGCATTTAAGGATCATTCATATATTTTCTAAGCTTTAGAGTTCATTTCTTTTTTATCACTGAAAATGCTCCATTGTATGGGCATACCATTGTTTGTTTATCCATTCATCTGTTTAAAGAGGTCTTGGTTGTTTCCAAGTTTTGCCAATTATGAACAAAGCTACTATAAACATTCATGTATAGGTATTTGTGTGGACAAAGGTTTTTAACTTATTTGGATAAATACTTAGGAGTGTGATTTGGGGATCATATTTTAATGCACTATTTAGCTTTACAAGAAACTGCCAAACTACAGTACGTTTTGGCATTCCCACCAGCAATGAATGAGTGTTCCCATTGCTCCCCATCACCACCATGTGGTGTTGTCAGTTTTTTTGAATTTTAGCTAATAGGTATGTGGTGGTATCTTAGTGATACTTTAATTTGCATTTCCCTAATTACATATGATATTGAACACATTTTTATATGCTCATTTGTCTTTTTTTTTTTGTTTTTTAGGTGAGATGTCTGTTCAGTTCTGTTGCCCATTGTTTTAAGTGTTTTCTTATTGCTGAGTATAAAGAGCCTTGCATATTTTGAGTACAACTTGTTTACCAGATATGTATTTGGAAATATTATTTCCCTGTTTGTAGATAGTCTTTTTCTTCTCATAAGTTCTTTTGAGGAGCAGAAAGTTTTAATTTTAATGAAGAACAACTTACCAATTATTTTTGATGAATTGTGCTTTTAGTTTGTCTATTTAACTTATTGGTATGATGGGTTGCATTAATGGATTTATGAATGTTTAAAATCAGCCTTGTATACACTGTGAATGAATCACTTTTGGACATATTGCAAAATGTTTCCACACATTGTTGGATGCAACTGCTAATATTTTATT
Source organism: Prionailurus bengalensis (assembly GCF_016509475.1). Classification (NCBI taxonomy): domain Eukaryota; kingdom Metazoa; phylum Chordata; class Mammalia; order Carnivora; family Felidae; genus Prionailurus; species Prionailurus bengalensis. Next base: position 97,259,477 of record NC_057354.1, read on the forward strand.
GAGGATGTTTACATCTCCATTCATGAGAAATATAGGTCTATAATTTTTCTCCCTAAGAATTTTTTTTTTTTTTTGGTTTTGATGTTAAAGTAATACTGACCTCATGGAACATGTTATTAAGTATTCCCTCTACTTCTATTTTCTGAATGAGACTGTAGGAGAATTGGTATTATTTTTTTAAGTGTTTCATAGAATTCACAGTGAAGCCATTGGGCCTGGCATTTTCTGTTTTGGGAAGATTATTATTTGTTGCTTCAGTTTCTGTAATATATAAGCCTATCTGAATTATTTCTCCTTGTGTCCCTTTTGGTAGATCCTATATCTCAAGGAATTGATTTATTTAATCTAATTTATCAAATTCGGGGGTAGGGAGTTGTTCATAGTATTTCTTTATTATCATTTTAATGACCATGACATCAGTTGTGTTGGCCCCAATTTCATTCTAATATTAACAACTCCTGTTGTTGTTGTCATTGTCTTTTTTTTTTCCTGTTTACTTTGGTTAGTTTAGTTTTTTTTTTTCCTGTAAAGTTTTATCAATTCTATTGATCTTTTCTAGGAATAGCTTTTGGTTTCCTTGATTCTCTTAATTTCCTGTTTTCAATTTCATTGATTTTGATTCTAATTTATTGTTGTTTCTTCTTTTCCTGCTTACTTGGATTCAGTTTGCTCAACATTTTCAAATTGCTTAATATTGAGGCTTAGACTATTAATTTTATGTTTTCATCTTCTATAACATATGTATTTAACATAAATTTCTCTCTAAACACTTTTGCTACATCACATAGAATTTGAAGTTATATTTTCATTTTCATTTAGTTCCAAATAGTATCTGTAATTTCCTTGCTACTTCTTTTACCCATGTTACTACTCAAACTATGTTTTTTAAATATGCAAATATTGAAATGTTTTGGGATTTTCTAGCTTCTTTCTGTTATAGATATCTATTTTAATTCTGTTGTCATCTGAGAATGTACTTTATGTGATTTTTATTCCATTAAATTTTATAAGATGTGTTTTATGAGCCAGGATGCAGTCCATCTTGGGGAATGTTCTTTGTGAGCTTAAGAAGAATATATATTTTCATGTTATTAGATGAAGTACTTTATAAATGTCAATTAGATTCAGTTAATTGATGGTACTGAACACTTCAATTATAGTGATTTTCTGTCTGCTAGATCTATCAATTACTGATATTAGGGCTTAAATTCTTCAACTATAGAAGTGAATTGGTCTCTTTCTCCTTTCAGTTATATCAGGTTTTACTCACTTATTTTGATGTACAGATGTTGGGTGTGTAGACATTAAGAATAGTATGCCTGCTTGAAGAATTGCCTCCTTTATATGATGCCCTCCTTGTATCTGATAATATCCCTTGCATTAAAATCTTTGTATGTCTGAGACTAAAATAACTAGTTCTAATTTCTTTTAGTTGGTGTTAGTATAGTATATTTTCTATCCCTTTAAATCTATCTTTGTTTATAATTAAAGTGTTTTCTTATAGACAACATATGCTTTGGATTCTTATTTAACCCACTCGATAGTTTATGTATAGTTTAAGACCATTTACCTTTAAAATGATTTTTGATGGAGTTGCTTTAACATCTACGATATCTCCATATCTGTTACTATTTTCTATTTATTGCCCTTGTCTTTTTTTGGTTTTGGTTTTGCTTTTGGTGTTTTGTTTTGTTTTTCATTTTGCTTTTAATTGAGCATTTTATGTGATTTAATTTTCTTACCTCTCCTAGGATATTGATAGTACTTTATTTTTTTATTTTTAGCGGTTGTCTTATAGTTTGCAATATTAACAACTAATCTGAATCTACTTTCGAATAGTAGCATACAACTTCATGGTTAATTCAAATACTTTATAGCTTGAGTATTCCAAATTTCTCTCCCCCATACCTTATAAGATTGTTGTTACACATTTCACTTACGGCATTTCTCCCACCCAACCTGGCTTCTCCTAATTTTTCCTCTTTGTCTTTGGTATTCTGAAGTTTGACTAGGCAGTGCCTAGATTTAGTGTTTGTTTGTTTGTTTGTAGTTTTCTAGCTTGGTGTTCTCTGTGATTCCTAGTTTTGTGCCTACCAAAAATTTTAGAAAGTTCACAGCCACTATTACCTCAAATATTTCTTCTTTCATCTTTCTATATTCCCATCATGTGTGTGTTACACCTTTTATAATTGCTTCAGAATTCTTAGCTATTTTTTTTTCTGCATTTCACTTTGGGAAGTTTATGTTGTTACATACTCAAAATCATTGATTCTTTTTATGGCAGTATCCAAACTACTGATGACCCCGTGAAACACATTTTTTATTTTTGTTACAATGTTTTTATTGTTTTTGTTGGTTTAATTTCTAACAGTTCCTTATGATATTCTTCTAGTTTCCATCTCTCTGCTTACATTACCCATCTCTTACAAAATATATCCACTTTTTTTTTTCAGGAGAGCCTTTATCACATTAGTGTTGTTTTAAGTTTTTGGTCTGATAATTTGAAAATATTGGTCATAGCTGGCTCTGGTTCTTTTAGTATGACTTGTAATATTTTTGTTGTTGTTGAAAGCCAGACATGATATATAATGTAAAGGAAACAAAGTAAATAGGCCTTTATTGTATGGTTTTATGTTTATCTGGCTGGGAGTTAAACTGTTTGGTGTTTGCTGTGGTAGTAGACATCAGAGGCTACAATTTCCTCTGGTGACCTAGTTTTTATTTCCTCTGCTGTCTTGGGTTTCCCTAAGAACTCCTTAAATGGGGTCTGAGCCTTGCAATTCAATTCACATGTAGTCTCCTGTTATTATACAGGAACCCTATTGTGATAGTAAGATGTAGGGGGTGAGGAAGCATTCTATAATCCTGTGATTAAATATCATGTTTTAAGGAGTCTCTTCACCTGTGCTGTGACCTAGGTGCTTGTCAGCTTTCTATTTCACACCTTAGATGAGACAGGATTACTAGAAGGGGCTAGAGTTGGGTATTTCCCCCCACACCCCATTGGTTAGGTACTAAAAAATAGTTTCTCTTGAGAGCAAGCATTCAATGAGGAGTAAAGAAAGCTGCAGGCTTGTTTCACAGTGACTTCTTTTTGTATCTTCCTTCTGGAAGCAGGAAGTAATTTCTCTCTAAAGTTTATAGTGAGAATCTGGTGGAGCTCCTGGAGGAAAAACTCATCCAGGTGTGGGGAAGCCCCCAAGGCAAGAATTCCAGGAGTTTTTGTTTCTCAAACTAGCCCATATTCAATCTCCAGCAGTCAACTATCCTTTAGGTATTCCTACTTGATGCTGGCTCCTAGCACACACATGTTCACATCCCACCCCACACCAGCCCACCCCATGGGATATGTGTGATATTACTCAGGCATTCAGGGCTGCCCAAGGACAAAGGAAGGGACAGAAAACAAAGGGTTAAACTGATAAGAGTCTCCATCAGTTAAAAATATCTTAGTAAATTACATTAAAAAGGCAATCTTATCAATAACCTAATCTCCAGAAACATATAGATGCAGTTTCCTGAAACCCCAACATGACCCTTCCCTCCATAGTGATATGGGAAACAAAGGCAAGAAGGAAATGATAGGTAAAGTTAAATTTCCTTATAACCTGCAGCCAATTGACAGATACTTAAGGCAAGCAGAATAAAATTTTCTCTGAGAACTCCCTACTGTCTTAATGTTAATAGTTTACTAGAGAGAAAGACAATCTTAGCTTGACAATAATCTGTGCCTCCCATAATCTGTGAGTCTTTAGCATATGAAAATTTCTTTGGAAACTTCCCTTTTGACTTTACCCTCCACCCTGCCCCAGCCCCATAGTATATAATGAGCCACTCTTCACAAACCCAGTGCAGCTCTTTCTGCCCATGGGTCCTGTCCCCATGCTTTAAAAAATCACCTTTTGGCACCAAAGGTGTCTTCAAGAAATCTTTCCTGGCCATCAGCTCTGGACCCCACATTCACCCCCAAAACTTCATCACTATGACCCCAATTCTCTGATGGATCTCTAGAAGAGTTATTGATTTTCAGTTTTTAAGCCTTTTTTGTTGTTAGGATAGAATTGATGTTTTTAAGGTCTTTTGTATGTCAGACTGGAAATAAGAAGTCCATTGTATTTAAATATAAAATGAAAACTCTCAAAATAAAAAAGGAAGTGAAAAGAGTGTGAAACAACATATTAGAGAAGGAAACAAAAAACAACCCCTAAACCTATAAATTTTGTACCCAACAAATATGTCTTTTAAAGAGAAAGTGAAAGGTTAGGGAAGTTTTCCACTAGAATTTGCTCACATAAACCTTCTGCCCCTTTTTCTCCCTCTTCATCTTCTGTGACTTCTATGACACAAATGTTATTCCTCTTTAATAAGTCGCTGAGTTCTGTCAGTCTTGTATTGTGATGACTTGTATTGTTACCCTCTTTTTTTTCAGTTTCATTATTTTCCATAATTTTATCTTCCGTATCACTGATTCGCTGATCTGCTTTGTCCATCCTCACCATCATGGCAGCCATTTAAAATTTCATCTTGGTTATAGCATTTTTTATTTTGGCCTTAATAGATTTTAGGTCTTTTAACTCTGCAGAAAGGGATTCTCTAGTGTCTTCTGTGCTTTTTCAACCCCAGCTAATATTCTTTTAAACATGGTTTTAAATTCTAGTTCAGACATCTTACTTATGTCTGCATTGATTAAATACCTGGCTGTCATTTTGTCATTTCTTTCTTTTGGGGTAAATTCCTCCATCTTGTTATTTTGGAGGAAGAAAAAAAAATAAAATACAAAATTAAAATTAAAAAAATTAAAAACAAAACAAAAATCAGTTAAAGGAAGCTATATCCTAGGTGTGTTTGGGTCTGCTTGTTGAGAGAAGCCTGATAGAAAAGGAAAAAAAAAAAGAGAGAAAGAAAAGAAAAAAAAGTTGAAAAATTTTAAAAATTTAAAAATTAAAAGAAAAATTAAAAAAAATAAATAAGAAAATAACACCATACACAATAATAATTCAAAATGGATGAAAGACCTAGGGGCACCTGGGTGGCTTAGTCCATTAACTATCCAACTTCAGCTCAGGTCATGATCTCACAGTTTGTGAGTTCAAGGCCCACATTGGACTCTGTGCTGACAGCTCAGAGCCTCAAGCCTGCTTTGGATTCTGTGTCTCCCGCTCTCTCTCTGCCTTCCCCCATTTGTGCTCTGTCTCTGTCTCTCAAAAATAAATAAAAAATTAAGAAAAAAGAAAAAAAAATCAAAATGGTGAAAGACCTGTCTCTGGAGGCAAGGGAAACAAAAGCAAAAATGAACTATCAAGACCTCATCAAGGTAAAAAGCTTCTGCGCATTGAAGGAAATAGTCATGAAAACTAAAAGGCAACCTATGGAATGGGAGATGATATTTACAAATGACATCTCAGATACAGGGTGAAGAAATGGGCGGAAGACATGAATAGACAGTTTTCCAAAGAAAATATCCAGATAGCTAACAGACACATGAAAAAATGCTCAACATTACTCATCATTAGGGAAATATAATGAAAACCACAATGAGATACCACCTCACACCTGTCAGAATGGCTAAAATGAATAACTCAGGAAACAGCAGACATTGGCAAGGATGCAGAGAAAGAGGAACCCCGTTGCACTGTTAAGAATGCAGACTGGTGCAACCACTCTGGAAAACAGTATGGAGGTTCCTCAAAATGTTAAAAAATAGAACTACCCTATGACCCAGTAATTGCACTACTGGGTATTTATCCAAAGTATGAACAAATGCTGATTCAAAGGGGCACATGCACCCCAATGTTTATAGGAGCACTATCAATAATAGCCAAAGTATGGAAAGAGTCCAAATGTCCATCAACTGATGAATGGATGAGGATGTAGTATAAATACATATACAATGGCATACTAGTCAGCAATCGGAAGGAATGAAATCTTGCCATTTGCAACAGCATGGATGGAACTAGAGTGTATTATGCTAAGTGAAATAAGTCAGAGAAAAGTATCATATAATTTCATTCATATGTGGAATTTAAGAAACTAAACAGCTGAACATAGGGGAAGGGAAGGAAAAATAAGATAAGAACAGAGGGAGACAAACCATGAGAGACTTTTAACTATGGAGAATAAGCTGAGGGTTGGGCTAAATGGGTAATGGGCATTAAGAAGGGCATCTGTTGGGATGAGGACTGGGTGTTATAAGGAAGTGATGAATCACTAAGTTTTTCTCCTGAAATACATACACATCATATGTTAACTAACTTTTTAAATTAAAAAAAAAAAAAGGAAAGCAAAAGAACATTTTCAGACATAACAAAAGCTGAAAGTATTTGTCGCCAGCAAATCCAGATTTTAAAACAGATTAAAACAAGTCATTCAGGCAAAGAGAAACTGTCACCAGATTTTTAAAAATGGAATAAGTTGTAACAGAAAAGGTAACTGCTTGAATAATTATATAACATTATTTTTCTTATAACATTATCTTTGAAGTATAGCTGATTACTTAAAGGAAGATTGCTGTGGGTTTAGGTTTATAAAATATGTATAAATAAAATGTATAAGAACAATACTTTAGGGGCTCCTGGGTGGCTCAGTCAGTTATCTGACTTCAGCTCAGGTCACGATCTTGTGCTTCATGAGTTCGAGGCCCGTATTGAGCTGTGTGCTGACAGTGTGGAGCCTGGAAACTGCTTTGGATTCTGTGTCTCCCTCTCTCTCTCTGCTCTTCCCCTACTCGAGCTCTGACTCTTTCTCTCTCTCTGTCTCTCTCTCTCTCAAAAATAAATAAAACATTTAAAAAATACTGTAAAAGCTAGAAGGTGAGGCATGGAAATGTGTTTTTGTTTTGTTCTTAATTATGTTTATTTTATACAGTGTTATTAAAAGTTGGCTTTTGATAAGGTAAAGATGTATATTATAAACTATAAAGTATAAAAAAGTATAAAAGTATAAAGTATAAAGTATAAAAAAGCATAAAGTATAAAAAAGTTGTAGTTAGTAGATTAACAGAAAGAAAAAAAAAACAAAAAAATAAAAGACTCAATGCAGACAAAGCGTATATAAAGAAGAAAACAAAGGTTTAAAAATATAAAACAAAGAGTTAAGGGGCACCTGGGTGGCTCAGTTGGTTAAGCATCCAACTTCAGCTCAGGTCATGATCTTATGGTTGGTGGGTTCGAGCCCTGCATCAGGCTCTATGCTGACAGCTCAGCCTGGAGCCTACTTCGGATTCTGTGTCTCCCTCTTTCTCTGTCCCTCCCCTGCTCACGCTGTCTGTCTCTCTCAAAAATAAAACGTAAAAAAAAAAAAAAATTAAAACAGAGTTAAATGATAGATTCAAACTAATGACATTATCATATTAAATTTAATTAACAATTATAAACTGGTTGAAGAAGCAAGGCCCAAGTTAATACTGCTTACATTGGAAAATAAGTTTTAATATAAAGACACAAATAGGTTAAAAGTAAAATAATGAGGAATGATACATGCTAACACTAATAGAAAGCTTGAATATGGCCCTTTGTAGCAACATGGATGGAACTGGAGAGTGTTATGCTAAGTGAAATAAGCCATACAGAGAAAGACAGATACCATATGGTTTCACTCTTATGTGGATCCTGAGAAACTTACCAGGAACCCATGGGGGAGGGGAAGGGAAAAAAAAGAGGTTAGAGTGGGAGAGAGCCAAAGCATAAGAGACTGTTAAAAACTGAGAACAAACTGAGGGTTGATGGGGGGTGGGAGGGAGGGGAGGGTGGGTGGTGGGTATTGAGGAGCGCACCTTTTGGGATGAGCACTGGGTGTTGTATGGAAACCAATTTGACAATAAATTTCATTTATTGAGAAAAAAAGCTTGAATGGCTATATTAATATCATACAAAAAATTTTTGGAATAAACAATATTATCTGAGATAAATGAAGTCATTTCACAGTGATAAAAGTGTTGGGTTATCAAGAGAGCACACAAATCCTAAATATTTATGCAATAATAATAGAGCTTCAAATGCCTGAAGCAGAATCTTACAGAACTGCAAGGAGAAAAAGGTGAAATCACCTGATATGATTTCAATATCTATCTCTGAAAAATTGATGGAATAAATAGAAAATGAGGACGGTATAGAAAACTAGAATAACAATTTTAGCCAACTTGACCTAATTGAAAGTTATGGGATACATTGCACAGCAACAGTAGAATGGATATTCTTTTCAAGTCCACATGGGACATTTACCAAGAGAGAGCATATTCTGAGCTACAAAAAAAGTCTCAATAAATTTTCAATTAATTCATACAAAGTACGTTCTTTGACCATAATGGAATTAAACTGGTAATATTAACAAAAGATCTGTGAATTTTTTTCTTATTTGTAAACTAAATACCACACTTTGAAATAAACTGTACTTCAAAAAAGGATTCATAAAGGAAAGTTAAAAGCATTTTGTAGTAACTAAAAATGAAAATGTAACATATCAAAATTATGGGATGCCATTCATGCAGTATTCAGTTGGAAATTTATGGCCTATCAGAAAAGAAAAAAAAAGACATCATATCAATGACCTCAAATCCATGAACTAGAAAAAGTATGCAGAATAAAGGAAAAACATAGATAACAGCCAAAATTGTTTAAACAGAACCCAGAGAAATACTGAAGAAAATGCATGAAACTGAAAACCTGTTGTTTGAGAAGAACAGTAAAATTGATAAATTTCCATTCAGACTGACCGGTAAAAAATGAGTGAAGAAACAAGAATGACACCTGTAATTATATAGGAACATTGCTACAGAATGCTCAGATATTAAAAAGAAAATAAAGGTCTAATATAAATTAATTCATGCCAATAAATTCAGGTAAGTAGATAAAATGGACAAATTCCTTGAATGATACAACTACTGAAACTTAAGAAATAGCCTAAATTATTCTATAACTATTTTTTAAAATTCACTATTAGTAAAAAGCAAATAAACCAAAACTTCTTGCAAAAACTACTCCAGACCCAGATGGCTTCACTGATACATTCTACAAAATATTTAAGGAAGAAGTACTATTCTATAATATTATTTTTATAATAAATGTTACAGAAAAATTGAAGAAATTTTGCTATGAGATCAGAACATATGAACTGATGTAAATCTTTGTCAACTCCCTCACTCACTTATGACATCTGACTCTGATCACTGATGGACAAGAACTCAGATCACATGGCTCATCTGTCAAGCTGGCATGACAGTCCAAATTTGTCACCTACAAAAGAATGCTGGTCTGCAAATTCACATAAAAGTCTCAGTTTGGAGGTATGTTTGTGACCAAAAGATTAAAAACAGAAGGTTAACATTGTGCATATGCAAAGAAGGTTTAATACCAAATGACTTCTGCATAAAATTAAATTGTTTTTCCTACCCATCTCATGTTCATAGGAATTAGAGACTGGGTTCTGGTTTAAATTCCTGAAGTTTGGTAATCTAAGCTGGTATTAGCTGGATAGGAATGAAGGGCAGAATGATTGAGACTTGACATAACTTCTAATCAAATAAGATATCCTACCTCAGTTGAATTTCTTTTCTACAATAGGAATTTAGACTTTTAGAATTTAGGAGTTTAATTAGATTGGGAATAGATTATTGAGGAGACTTGGAAGAACCAGGAAACAAAAAGGGTATGAATGCTGACCAAGCCAACTTTCAAATTGAAATCTATCCATCCAGCATACACACATACTACTTTATAAGGACTCCCCACACCTAGCTCAGTTCTAGGTAGTGTAATGATTTTGGAAAGCCACGTTAGCTTCAGGTGATGCTGCTACTCTCTACAGATGGTTGTGCCCGTGGTGAACACATGACTCAAACTGAGCAATGGATTTTTTTTCCTTAACTCAACATGACTGTATATTGTCATGCTGACCTACCATGCCAGCAACACCAAGCTAATTCTAGGTTTATGTTTTAGGAAGTGCTAATATGTCCCTGAAACAGACTTTGGTAGCCTATGGCCAACAGATAATAGTTTTCTCCTCTTCCCCCCGCCCTGATGTAAATATATATATAGATATATGCAGAGCTAAAGAAACAGTGTTTTATTACTGTGTCTTTAGAGTAGAAGAACCTCACCATTTTAAACATTTATTTAGGTATAATTGACAAGCTATATTGTAAATGTATTTGAAATATATATATTTAGTTTACTGTAACTATAAAACATGTTATTTTTACATCTATTTATCTACTGGTCTATCAAGAAAGGAACTGGACATCATCCTAATTCACCTTGGGACCCTTCTGTATTTTTGCTTACTGGCTTTCATGATATTTTCTTTTTATTCTTACAGTTATTTATGATAAATTAATCTATATGTAAGTTACCTGGACTGAATTTTGTTTTTTGCCACTAAGGATTTAGACTAAGACAGGAATGTTTTAACATTTAAATGCTAAAATAATTTACCATCACTAGAAACACAATTCAGGTTCACATGTACTATCTCTGATAGATGGCTGGTTAATTTCTTCTTCAATACTCCCAGGACCTAAAAGTTGAGGCTATGAAACCACTACATCAAGAATGAGTATATTTAATTAATGCAACCATATAATTGCTGAAAATACATTTTATTTTGAATTGAAATATATCTCTGTAAATTTGACCCATCAGTCTTAACTCACATTGCCTTAGAATATCACAAAACTTAGAGGGGGATTAAAGATGTGGACTCTGGATTCAGATCCAAGGTCAGCCATTTCCTTGTATTACAACCTTGGACAAGATACTGCACTTTGCTCTGCCATGGTTTCCAGATTATTGTGAGGATTGAAAGACATAATATAGGTAATTTACTTGAATCAGTCTGTTTACTAATCACTGCTCTCTGCTTGAGACTGATAATTAGAAATGTTTGGGGATTTTTTGGTAAAGTTTTTTTTTTTCCAAAGTTTATTTATTTTTGGGACAGAGAGAGACAGAGCATGAACGGGGGAGGGGCAGAGAGAGAGGGAGACACAGAATCGGAAGCAGGCTCCAGGCTCTGAGCCATCAGCCCAGAGCCCGACGCGGGGCTCGAACTCCCGGACCGCGAGAATGTGACCTGGCTGAAGTCGGACGCTTAACCGACTGCGCCACCCAGGCGCCCCGGTAAAGTTTTTATTTTATTAACTATTTGATAGTTAGAAAAAACAATCCTGTTTTTTATTCCACAACAGAAGCTGATAATATTCAAGATTTATTTGAAGCTTTTGATTTGCACCCCCAGAACAGATGCACTGAGTAAAACAACTTGAGAATTGTTTGTCCATGGTGGTGGTGGGAATTTGAGGCCAGATGGCTTCTAATTTGAAACTGTTGGTCCCTTTCCCAATTGTGGGACCTCTCCTACCTCTGTTTGTCCGCCAACAGGACTTTAACGGGACATTTATTTAGGAGGAAGGTGAGGCAGCCTGTAAAAGCTAAGGTACATGTTCACACTTGGAAGAGGCTTGCCTGACTTCCCTTCTATATTGAACTCATTATCCTCCCAGTTACTAGGCACTTACTGGCAATTAGGAAGGATTTGACAGATGCACGAGTGAATGACTAACTAAATATAAGTCAGAGATTTGGGACAGCATAAAGAGCATTTTTGATAAAGAAGTAAGCCTGTGCCAAGCACTGCTTTTGAATTTTTATTATATTTTTAAAAAAAAATTTCAATCTCAATCAGTATGAGCCTTTTCTTTTAGAGCAGCAGAGTCATAACTGAAATATTGTTGAGTTTGCCTATAAAGACAGGCCAGTCAGCACAATTTACCAGTCAGAATAGTCAGAAGTAAGTATTTCAATGCTTACACCTACTCTAAACTTCACAAAGGAAGCTTGTCATTACTAAGTGGATATGTTCATAGGAATTTTATTGAAAATTTTCCCATCAGCTTTCTTCTGTCATGAGGAGGTCTGTACTACTTTTCATTAACATTAGTTCATGGTAATTTTTGCTTTGTCGTGGCCAAACATCCACTTTATTGGTTGAACCATATTTCATTTTAATCCAGATATTCCAGTGGGTACTTTATAGACCTGTGATTATCACAGGGAATATTATCACTTCCACAGAGATTCTTCCAACTTTAAGTATAATATCTCAATGAAGATTTATTGTTCTATAAATAAGTGGTCAATTCTTTGCATAGAGTACCCTTGGCATGAAAGAGGTTGTTATTCATATTTTAATCTGTGTTTCTTATTGGTTTCATTCTTACCTTTATTTTATTTTATACTTAAGCCAATGCACTTTACTCCATATTTGGTAATAAATGTAGCTCCAATTTGTTCCATTTACCACACCTAGAAATCTTTTTGCATTTTTTGAAGATCATAAAATGGATAATCTGCCGTGAAATAGTGTGTATCAGAACTTCAGCCATATACCATAATGGATGCATTGCTATATAAGAGTTTAACCACAGAACAGTTTCAAATTTTAATTTACTGTCTCCCTGCCTTGATTCTGGCCTTAAAATTTTTTTTCACTGCCTGAGCTAAAGATGGCTGCTTTAGTAATTCACAGCACAATCATGAATGGATCAAGTTTGATGGAGGTCACTTATGTCACGCTCTTGTTATCTCTGAGCTTATATATGAGTATTTGGGCGTTGATGGGCCTTTGTGTAATTGTCAGAGCTCTCTAGTGCTGCATACTTTCAAATAATCTTCAATTATATAATTAAGTTCATATACTCCTTCTCTAAAGGTCACGTTTTTACATCTTCAAGAATTCTATACTAGCTCTTATCTTCCTACCAAGACCTTTTGTTGTGTTTTACAGTATTCTACATACTATGGTAGTATGTTCATTCACTGGATTCCTAACACATACCAGGTACTGGATATAGAGCAATGACAGGACAGATGAAATCGTCGCCATCATTTGGCTTACATTCCATGTTATATTACATCTATAATATCATATCCAGAGATACTCTAATTTTGTAGAAAACTAGTCAAGATAACATACCTGGTCAAGATATGACATATCAGAGCATGCAACTCTAAATTTTATGAGTCAGTACATTGGGTATGCAGCAGTGGAAACACCAGAAACTCCCATGAGTCAGAACCAAGAATGTTTAAAATAAGTGGTTATTAATTCATTCACTTATTCACTCATTACTCTGCAAGCAGCTGCAATTATTTAAAAAAAAAAGTTTCCTGTTGACATTAATAGAGGTAAAAGTAGGAGAACCTGAGATTTTCATTGTATATGATAAGCACAAACTATTAAGTGTGAAGAAAGGAAGAACACAGACTATGTCTTCAGATACATCAATACTGCTCTCAAGAAACTGAGTGAATTTTGAAGGGTGAAAGATTTTTTACAGGAGGAAAAAAAATTCTGGTCAGAGCTAATAGAATAAGTGAAATAAGTCCGAGAAAGACAGATATCACATGTTTCGCTCATATTGGATCTTGAGAGACGTAATAGAAGCCCGTGGGGAAAGGGAAGGGAGAAAATAGTTACAAACAGAGACAGAGGGAGGCAAAACATAAGAGACTCTTAAATACAGAGAACAAACTGAGGGTTGATGGGGGGTGGGAGAGAGGGGAAAATGGGTGATGGGCATTGAGGAGGGCACTTGTTGGGATGGGCACTGGGTGTTGTATGTAAGCAATGAATCATGAGAATCTACCCCCCAAGCCAAAAGCACACTGTACACACTGTATGTTAGCCAATTTGGCAATAAATTATATAAAAAAAAGAATATGGAAATCCACAATTCAAATATAGGTATCAGAGACAAGAGGCAAGCCTAAGTCCCAGGAATAATTGGGTAGAGGAATTAGAGAAGGAAATCCATATCTCATATGAAATTAAGCATGACACAGCTCAGACAGATTTTATAAAATGTTTGGCACTATCTTAGTTAAACTTGCTCTTTTGGCATCTTAAAAATCATTCTTCAAGATTTGACAGTTAAAGTGGTCTCATTCCTTCAGTGATTGTTAAAAACATTAGGGACAGCAGTAATAGGCAGCCCAATATTAAAATTTAACTCCTCTGCCTACACTCAGAGTGAATGTGTGAGTCCTGGCCCTCCAGGAAGCAAATGCCAAGATGAGATAAGATGTCTAAGAGAGATATTGGGGAAACACGTGTGACAGACAAGGGAGAGACGGTGCAGGTCTGTCACCTGTAAAAGAAAAGGAAGAAGGAACAAGGGTTGGGTAGGAAGAATTTCAGACTCTAAGAAGGGTTTGGCTAGGTCAATGGGGAGTCTTTGAGCCCAGCTGTCTGTTATGGGTCCTGTCCTCCCAGAATGGGCCAACATTAAAACTCCCACTGTGCAGCTAGAAGGAGCATGGCCTGGATGGCAACACAGTGGTGGATCAAGGAAATGACAAATGAGGCTGTCAGTCCATTTTGCTCCCCTTAGTGGGTGATCTGAGTGGTGAATTTTTATTTCTGCCAGAAATACCGTAGATGATATGTTTAACTCTTGTAAGGCCAGTTGCATAGTGGACACAATAAAGATAATAGCACAGCTTTCTGGGACTGTAGAAGGATCACTGAGTTAATGTTCATAAAATGATTAGCATAGTGCTTAGCATACAGGAATCATTGAGAGTATTCTATTCTCTAAAGTGCAATACGCCTTTTTAACACAGAGATATCTTCATCTTTTTTATTTACCATGGTAACCATGGTTGATCTACCAGAGCACTGTATATACAGTGCTCTCATATAATAATTATACAAGTTGTATAATAAATATTTAATGAATTATCAATACCTACCTGTCAGTGACCACAGAGAACACCCTTAATAGCAAACAAAGCTGAGTTTATTATTTGCTGGTAAAAGGAAACTGAACGTGCTAAGGAAATGAGTGCTGTCTCAGAAGGTGTCAGGAGGGATTACTTATGAAATTTGGGCCCATAATAGGTAATTTTGAGACGGGATCAAAGAAACAGGTCTTTTCTTTGCTGTGAGTACTGTCAGAAAGTGTCTTTTTTGTCCTATACCATCACACTAGAGTTGCCTTGTCTGATACTGGTATTCTGTGAGTCATTTCTGTTGAGTAGTGAGAACCAGGGCTAAGTTCTTTGGGGCCAGGGTAGCTACCAGCTGGCAGCTCTGCAAGTTGGTCAAATTAGAAGAAGCCACAATTCTCAGCTATGGAGCTGAGATTAAAGGAGAAAGCTAAGTCAGTCGCATGGGCCAAAACAAGAAACACATAGTTTGGGAGATCTCCAGATGCCCAGGCAGATTTTGATTCAACGAGAAATTCAATGTGTTCAAACAGTTTTGGTTTTATAAATAATTAAGAATAGCACTTCTGGGATCTATTGGCAGATCTTTTTAATTAGCCAGTGCTACCTTTACTAACTGAGTTGTCAAACTACTTATTCTGTGATATGTAATCAAAGTCAGTTTTTCAGGGTGAGGAACGATCTTATCCTTGAAACATCCACGTATCTAGTCACTTCATTCAATTTCATTCTGGATCTAGATGATATCCACTATTCCAAACCTTAGGAAACAGAGAAAATAAAATACCTAGATGACAGATAAAGTATCAGTTTTCATTTACTTACTGGGTCTACCTCTGTGTAAAGTCAGTCCTGAAATTTTAATATCTCTGATAACATGCTTTTGGAAAATCTAATACAGATTACCCTTTAAAAAGATTAGTGCAATATTCTTACTCTTTTTTGGTCTCAAAATGATGAAAGGTAAATAAATTGGTTGATGGTGCTTGAGTTTATAACTATTTGGCAACTAATTCAAAATGCAATCTGTGTCCATTACACTGTTCTAAATCCATTCACACCCTTCAAAATGTCACAACTAATCACACTGCATCTCCAGCCTCCGGAAAACAGAAACTTCACACCAGCTCTGTTTGTTCAGTCATAGTGCTTTGTACAGTCAAGCATATAATCAACCTTTTGTTAAATACTTTGAAAATTTCCATGCCACAACAAAAGAGTAACCCAGACAAATAAGTGATTTTTAAAAAGAATGAAGATTCTATTCAAATGCATTATCTCACTCTACAAAATCTTCCAACTTCACGCCTTCCCTTTCCCTAACTAAAAGACTAAAATTAGCACACATCCATTTTCAATTGTTTTCAGTGGCACCACTTCATCTACTGGATCAAGTTTGACAATAATGCCTGCCCAGGCTATGGTAGGATGGTACAAATGACAAGTAGTAATTGACAGATGACTTCAGCAGAGAGACAGTATGCATAAATATCAGACTATGTTCCTACTGAAGTCCAAAACAATAAATATTAACTGGTAGCACTTGTAATGTTTGTGTTTGAATTCTTGAAGTGCTTAATTTAATAGGATCTCAGCTCCTCAGGAAAAAAAAAAATGTGTATTTATACCTTAATAATCTTCAGATTTAATAAATAGTCCACTAACACCAAATTCATTTCTGACATTTTAACTACAAATTATACTTCTTGTGACTTCAGCCTAATTAAGTAGTTAGACCAATATAGGAGACCCTGTCTTAAGCCCTTAAAGAAGACTTCCCAGACTGTTACACTTTGATCGTTGCTATACTTTGCCAGTTCTTACATTTGGAGCTGTTTGTGTGTCACTCTTGATTTACCCCTATTTCTCCAGACAGAGTATGTGTAAATTATTGACTATCAGGGACACTATAATTTTATCTCAAAATATCCCATCAAAGACTCAACTAAACTTTGTCCACATGGAAAAATAATTTTGCTCAATGGCTAATATCAGAAAGAAATATCAACTTTGAATTGGGAGAACATATTGATGAAAGCAGTATTCATTCTTGATCATCATGGTTGATCATTATTGATCACTTGATTTTTATGGGTAGTTGAGACAGAGAATATGAAGATTCAAAGTATAGAGTTTGTGCCCTCCAGAAATGTAGAATCCACCAACAGAAAGATTAAAAGTATATTTAAGGACATAGGGAATTTTAAATGGCATAGGCAAGCAACAAATTCTATTCAAAAAGGAGATGCAAAGAAGAGCAGTCACATTGAATATGGGCACTCGGAACATTTTTAGTGAAAGATTGATATTTGAGATGAACTTTTGGGGATGGATAGAATTCGATATGTGGGCAGAAGTGATAAATGAAAATCCAGGTGGGTGCGGGAGCCTGAGCCAAAACATGAAGATGGAGATGTTAAATACCAAGGTGAAATGTTTTCGTTTTCATTTTTGTTTTCAAGTAATTTGTAGTGGGAATGATGAATTTGAATAGGAGAATAAATGAGAAGATAGGAAGTAAGGAAAGCAGCTAAGAGAATGTTCATTTACACAGGAAATATTAAAGGACAGACTGAGGATAGATATAAAAAGGAAAATAAAGAGGGGCAGCTGAGAAAAAGCTACAATGATTGACTAAATGACTTGTTAACTTGCTGGATGTGGGTGAATTGAAAAAAAATGTGTGTTGTTTTACTCTAGACTTTGAATTATGTTCTTCCGAAACGATTGGAAGGATGGTAGTAGATAGATAATCGTATGGAAAATGATGACTCAGCTATGCACAAAGGTGTCAAGTGCATCCTCTGGTTTTGAGGGACATAATGAGTAGTTTGGGTAGGATTGGAACAAAAATTAGTCATTGGTACATTTGAGTGTGAAAGAAAGTCATCTTGCTAAAAACAAGTTTCTTGCTGAAAATCCAAGAATGACAGGATATAATGACTTTCTGTGTAGGACAGTTATAACATAAAACAAATACAAAAGCCAAAAGCTAGTTCTGGGAAATTCTAGTGCAATAATTTATTGTTAATCACTCATTTTCATCGATGAAGATAACGTCTCTGAATTTTTGTTTTCACTCTGAAAAAAACCTGGGGTTTGTGCTATGAATCTGATGCTCTCTTTTTGAAGGTTAAAGAGAAATCACTTTCTTTTATAAAGTTTCAAAAGAAATACTAATAGATATTAACCCATAATCCCTATATCTAATTCATATATCGTTGTTAAAATTCTAAGTAATTTTATTTATTTTTGTGAAACAGAGAAATTATACATTTTTTAATCTGCCAAACATATTTGGTTTTAGAAAGTAGAGATGAAGAACTACAGATTAGTTTACTATTTTGAAAGTGTGAGGGGCAACAAGCCAAAGAACATTTTTTTTTATTTTTTTTTTCAAGCCAAAGAACATTTTTATAAGACAGTATTTGTGGAGATTTTTAGGAAATCTCTGTGGCTTTAAAAATTTTTTTTTTACAAAATCTGCCTAGTGTTATGCAATTTACATTTAAAATAATATTGCTAAATTACCTATTAAAATATATGTGTGTATTTTGTGAGAATTTCTGTATTACATGTCATTAAGAGCTTACTGTATATTAATTTATCAGATTAGTTGTATACTGTAACACATGTGAACCTTAATGGACTTGGAAAACTGAAATATTAATGCAGAAGTAAATGTATTGGTTGAGATGTTCTTGGTGCCATTAAAAAATGTATGTGAG
Organism: Prionailurus bengalensis; assembly: GCF_016509475.1. Classification (NCBI taxonomy): domain Eukaryota; kingdom Metazoa; phylum Chordata; class Mammalia; order Carnivora; family Felidae; genus Prionailurus; species Prionailurus bengalensis. Next base: position 97,277,928 of record NC_057354.1, read on the forward strand.
GGGCTCAGTTGGTTAAGTGTCTGACCTCGGCTCAGGTCATGATCTCATAGTTCATGGGTTCAGGCCCTACGCCGGGCTCTATGCTGACAGCTCAGGGCCTGGCGCCTGCTTCAGATTCTGTATCTCCCTCTCTCTCTGCCCCTCCCCTGCTCATGCTCTGTCTCTCTTGGTCTCTCAAAAATAAATAAACGTTTAAAAAATGTTTTTGAGTGTGTGTGAATATGTATATGTGTATATCTATATGTATGTGTATATGTATTTCTCCAAATGCCTTAAGCAACAGAGAAAACTTACTGGTCCCTGAAATGGTAAAAAATTGAATCAGGTGGCCCTTTGTCTCATAGCTGGCTTTCCACATGGTGATTCTTGCAGAATCTATGTATGTCACCATTCCTAGATATATATATAGAGAGAGATCTCTTCCTACCAACCTCTAAACAACCACTGCTACACTCTGCTCTGATCTCTACTTATGGCTAGGGGAATATCAATTTAGCAGCCACTATGCACCAGGCACCTTGTAAAGGAGATTGTTTGATTGACTTACCAAATCAAGGTTTTTGTAAAACTGGGTGGATGTGAAGATTAGGCTATAGTTGGAAGACGTGACATGGATACGGGAAGGGAACACCACATCTACTACATATATTATGAGTCTGTACAGAAGAAGGGGACTGAGAGAAGATGCTGGGGGGGTAGAAATGAAAGAAGTCAAAGCCCTGGTGAAACGAAAGAAGGCTTCTTTCTTATCTTGGTCTCTGGGCTGGAGGCTTGGGGACTCTGGAAGAAAAAAAGAAGGAAAGGAGAAAAAGAAAGAAAGAAAGAAAGAAAGAAGGAAAGAAAGAAAGAAAGAAAAAGAAAGAAAAGAAAAAAAAGAAAGAAAGAAAGAAAAAGAAAGAAAGAAAGGGAGAGAGAGAGAAAGAAAGAAAGAGAAAGAAAGAAAGAAAGAAAGAAAGAAAGAAAGAAAGAAAGAAAGAAAGAAAGAAAAAGATTGAATGGCTCTGAAAAGCAAGCAAAATTCCTTTTCATTTTAGTTTTGATTATAACTGGATCTTATTTGTCACTAAAAATGGGCAGCCTCAATATGTGAATCTGTCTTGGAAACACAACCCTGAGAACGTTGCAATCATCTTTAATGTGTTAGGAACAGGTGGCCTCACTATACACCAAACAGTTATTAAACCAAAAAAAAACCTCAATTTTTATAAACAGTTATTAAAAAGTAACTGTTATTTATTTATAAATAATTTTCACCTAACAAAACTATTCATTACAGTTATGAAGAGTTAGGATTATGGCAGGTATGATAGCTAGCATTTGTTGAGTGCTTAATGTGTGAAACACTACAATATTTTATGTGCATGATATTTCTTAGTCTTCATAACAACTTGATGAAATAGGTGCTTCTATCATGTTTATATTTCTCTTAAGTGTTTTGAGGTATAACTTACAAAGTCATCTTTTGTTAATGCACAGTTCTGTGAACTTTGATAGATGAATAATGTCATATAATCACACTCTAATCAACAGTCCTATTACCCACAAATTTTCCCTCATGCCCTTTGGAGTCAGTAGTCTCTCCTCATCTATAGCCATAGTAACCATTGATTTGGTTTGTGTCCTCATGCATTTGCCTTTCCATAATATCATGTAAATGAAATTATACAATATACAACCTTTTTCATTTTGTATAATGTATTTGAGATTCATCCATGCTATGGCAAATATCCATGTGTTAATCAGTGGTTCATTCGTTCTTATTCTTGAGTAGTAGTATATGGATGTGCCACAGTTTGCCCATTCACAAGTTAATGGTTATTTGGGTTGATTTTTGGAGATTATGAATTTTGGTGATCACACATAAAGCCACAATAAGTACTTGTGTTGGATTTTTTGGTATGGATATATATTTACTGAGACATGTTTTCATTTCTCTTGGGATATTAGCAGTGGGATTGCTGAGTTGAATAGAAGGTGTATGCTTCATTTAATAATGAGAAATCAAGCAATTAATAGGTTAAATAACCAGCCTCATTTTACATCGTAATTAGTAGAGCTAAGATTTGAACAAAAGCAATCTAACCCCAAATTACATGGCTTTAACCAATACCTTAACACATGTGATTTGTATCTTTGTAAGAAATTTTTAGTACAAATATGATTAACTGCTTTGTTTTTCTGGATTCACTACTCTTCTAGCTCTGATTATATGCTATAAACATGCTGTATGAAAGAAATGCTGTCAGGGATTCAGGGATTATGGTTAGCTTCTTTGCTACAGATCCTGCTTTAGTTGCTTTATTTTTAGAGTTAAGTACCTTAAATGTAAAAGGAATTTCTTGAAATTTTCTTTAAGTTATTTGCAGTTAAACATTGTTTATATATGATATCAACACCTCAAGGACAAAGTACACACATGTGTGCACACACACACACACACACACACACAAACAAAACCTTGTCTGTGAAATATTCTTTGTGTCTCCTTGGCCACCTCAAATTTGGGAACTACTGCATACTGGAATAATAAAGACAAAAACATCCTTAGGTATCTTGGGTTCTAACTCCTTTGGCCTTACAGATAGGAAAAAAAAAAAAGGAGTACATTTTGCAAAATACTGAGCAAGTCCATAACTGAAAATTTGCTTTCCTCTCAGATTCAGTATTCTCCAAATTCTTTTATGGTTACTTTTCTTATTCAGCATAAGTAAACATAATGAATATTTATTAGTGTCTACTAATGTGACACTAATATTGGGCTATTTTGAAAAAAAACTCATCATCACAATCATCACCATTCATCATAATCATCACCTGATAATTTGGAGTCAGTAACTCAATTAACAGTATTGCAACATTAGTTATTTATATTTTTCTGACCCTGTCATTTCTGAGGGCACTGTCAGCCTCATAGTAACTATCAAACTCTCTTAATCTCCTGATATACCTTCTTATTTCTTTCCTCTATCACAGTACCTCAATCCAGCCAACTGTGGGATGGCCTTTCGTTCTGGCCTTTCGTTTATTGGTGGTGTAGCAGACTACCCACGTAGAGTTGCTAAAAGTACTGCTTTTCAACTGCTTTTTTTTCCAGCTTTATTGAGATATAGTTGACATATAATGTGTAACTTTAAGGCATACAACATTTTTTGCGCATCTGAGGAAACATTTTGAAAAGGAAAAGATTACCATGACCAATTTCCAATTTCTCAGATTTTGTTTTTCAATACTCCTTTCTTCTTTTCTGTTTTTTCCTGTTTTTATTCAAGAATATATCCATTACATCTGCAATCAGCTTTTGTTCATGGTCACTATTGAAAAATTAATCATTGTTCAGGTTTTACCCAATAAAAAGTTAATTGCTCACATTTCCCAACTCTAACAGGATTTTTGTATTATTTAAGAATCTTTAAACCAGGAAAAAGGCTTAAAATTCCCCTAAGCATTAAAAACTAAATTAAATTTAGAAGTAAATTGTGGCTAGGCTTGGCAGATGTTCCCTGAGTAAAAATCCTCACATCATAAAGATAAGGGGATATTGGGCCGTTAAGGCTAGTTCTGTTCCTGTTCACCCTGGGTGTTTACCCATTTACAGAGTATTTCTGGAAGCATTTACACATCATTAGCTTATTTGCTTGTTTACCAGTATCCAAAGCTGTTTCTTCTCCTTCACATTAGTGCATTTTAAAAGATGTATTCTAGTATTATTCTTTTTGAATAACTTAGAGAATACATAAACTAAACCACCACTGGCTGGATGAGAGGAGGTATTTTTGATACTTCATATTTCTCTGTTTTTAAACTTCCATTTGTCCATGGTTCTGTTAAAAGCCGTTATAATAAAACAACAGTAAATAAGCTTGTAACTCAAGTTTCAACAAATTAGCACAGTTTGTTTTGATTTCAGGTTCACTGATTATGTCAGTGGAAGTTTCTTCTAACTTCAGAAATGCTTTAACACCTTTTGTGGAGCGAATGCACTGCCCAGACTAAACTTATTTCTGTCCCTGGCCTTTATGTTCGTATCTGAAGCCCTTGGGAGCATTGGGTCTCCGGATCTCACTCTGGAGTGAGACTTTTCTCAGTTTAACTACTCATTTAGGGGTCAGTGCAGTGCACCTTAATTGGTAAAGGGTGGCAAATGTCTTGAGCAGATTAACGTTTGGCTTCTTTGGGCATTTTTTTTGCTACTGATATGTCCTGAATTTTACTTACTTTTTCCCCTGGACTCACAACTTCATATTTTGAATAAAGCATGGCTGCGTTCATTTTATTTATCTGCTTATCTCCATAACTAAATTACAAAGCAATAAATTACTGTATAAAATGCCTTCATGCTCAGCACTGAGAGATCCATGTTAGTAAGTGGCTTGCTAGCTAGCATGAAAGATAGTATGAACTTGCAGCAGATGAACACTGCACTAACAACTATCCTTTACATAATAAGCTTTCTAGATCTGTGATGATTTAGTGATTACAAAGCACTCACATGACTGCTGCTGCAGCTACTAACTACTACTATTTGTAATAACAGTAAATAATTAGAAAAATATTTAAATAATCTGTAAGTGTACCTGTTTAGTCACCATGCTAAATGATTTTCATGCATTGTATCATTTGATATTTACCAAAACCCTACATACAATCATTATGTAATGTTATTTATTAAAATAGAATCATAATGCACCATAATATAATATTATCCTCCCCGACTGTAAATATGTGAAATTGATACTAAATAGAGGTTGAAAGTTTGTATAAAGTTCACATAGTTAGTAATGGAGAGTGATGGAGAGACGATATGGACCCAAGTCTCAGTGGATCTAAAGCCGTGCTTCGGAGCACAGATGTAGGGAGAGCACGTGCTAAATATGGATGCAGCAACCCCACAGCCTCCTTCCTAAGACCTTCTGTGGAACTTACCAAGTGCCATAGTTGAAGGTATCATTGTATTTACTTACTTACTTATTTACTTATTTACTTACTTACTTTTTGGTCTTCCACATGAGAAGACATCTTAGTGGGGATAAAGATGTATCTGGTAAATAAAAACAGCTATTACAGAAATAATGATGTACTAGAGAACTCGGTTAGTCCTAGTTTTGCTCCCACCTGACCTTTTATGTAATTATCCTTATTTCCTCTTAGACTTGTACAGTTTAAGTTTGGGACACACTAAGTCAGTCTTGGGGAATGCAGGGAAACTTGGTCTCCTTTCTCATCTATGGAAATTGTAGATCTATGACTTGCCATTCATTTTTCCCTTGACACCATTTTCATATTTTCTTGCCTAAATCATTGTGTTAGTGGTCCCCACACCATCCTCAGGTTCAATGATTTGCAAGAACTCAGAAAAGCTGCCATACTCATGGTTACAGTATATTACGTGAAGGATACAGGCTAACATCAGCAAAGGGAAAATTTGGATAAGGAAGAGTCCAGGAACGACCAAGTTCAAGTTTCAGTTATCTTCTACAAGTGGAATTGTATGGACAGTGCTTAATTCTTCTAGTAGCAGTATGTGAACTTTCATCTCTTATGGGGGTTTGGTAGAAAATTGTGACATATGAATTCTTACATATTTGATTTTGTCTATTTTAGTTTACTAGTTCTCAATCCCATGCCTGTTCTTTTCTTTTTAAATTTTTGACTGTGAGGTGGTAATTTTTCTTAGGATTTTGTTTATATGTGTTCTTTTATGGTTTGATTTGAGAGAAGATCCTACAGAATATATATATATATATATATATATATATATATATAATATGTATATATATTATATATGTTATATATAATATGTGTATAATATATACATATGTTATGTATATGTTATGTATAATATGCATGTATGTATATGTTTATATAATATATATATAATATATAAACATCTTTTGCAGGACCATATTTGTGAAAATGAGATTTCTCCAATGACATGAATAGCATAAAAAAATCTTACTATAAATTTGCCTTTGGACTGGTTGTTATTTTGAGTTCTCAATTTATTGTTCCAACCTTTCTTTTAGAGTTCCCTCCTTAGCCAGGTATTTGGATTCATCCCTTTATTCTTTGTGCAACATGCTACCATCAAGATAGAAGCTATAGTGTCTTTAATTCAGAAGAAATCTGCAAGGGTAGAAGCTGGCTTTGAGATGCTTTACTTTCAAACTGTATTGGAAATACATTTAAATATGTGATTATCTTTATTTGTCATTTTCACAATGACGATTTGATTCTGTAACATCTTACAATGGTTTGTGTAATTGGTATATATGTTGTCATTATCATTATAAATCTATGGATTTTAACATGTTTTATGTGATTCAATTCATTGCTACCATTTTCCTTACAGATGTCTGATTATCCCATAGTTGGCCCACAGTAATTTATTTAAGGTGACTCCTGGGTCTTAAACATGATCCTAGTAGTCTTTGGTAGTTTCCTTTCCTTCTGTTACCCCAAGATGTTCTCAGCTCATTTTATGTAATTTCTTCCCTAACTAAGAATCAGCCATTTCTCCAGAGGAACCATAAATCGTCATCTAGATACCGCCGATTCCATTTGCATCAAATAAGTCATTGGTTTTATTTTACTTTTATTTTTTTATTGTTTTTAGTTATTACTATTTTGAATTTAATTTGTTTTAAAATTTTATAAATTATATGGTTATAAAAGCAAATCTAAAAAAAACACAGGTATATTTTAGAAAGGCTAACTTCTAAATATGTTCTCTCCATCTATCTTGTTCATTCTCTTTCCTATTGGTTATACTCATTTTATTTCATGTACAGACTTCTTTTGATTCTCTAATACGTTTAAACGTAAAACTACTTCTCTTTTTGATAAATTTTAGCCTTCCATACAAATTTTATACACTTAGCTTTTTTTTATCCAGCAACATATTCTGAATATACTCTACTACAATATATGGAGAGATTCCTCTTTTTTTCCGCTCTCTTTACCTACTACTTTGTGGTATGCCTTTGCCATAATTTATGCAACTAGACCACCATTGATTAACATTTGGGATAGTTAGGGGATTTTACAAATGAAAAATTTCTCAGTAATACATGGATTTTTTGCATATTATGTGGCACTTTGTTTCATTTGATAGAATTATTCTGAGTACATAATCTACTCTAATGCAAGAAATAGGAGCTTAATTGTGGTAGTGATGAACACATCCATCATGCATCTGACAAAACTCAGAGAAACTCAGAGAAACTTGTCTAAGGCTATACAGTTGGTGTTTAATTCTAGAACCAGAACCAATTATTTGTGGCTTCAAAATGCATTCAGTTAATTTTTAACATAATAGATGACATTTTGTAAAGAATAAGAAGAACTGAATTGATATTCTACCAATCACACCATGACAGACAGCTGGAATGATAGCTGGCAATTCAGCTTAGACATTTGAATGCACATGCGTATATTTATTCCCATAGAAGTTGCTAAGACTAACATCAAAGCTCTGCGCTTTGTGTAGATCCCATTCATTTTGTCTTAGGACCCAGAAATTCTATCAAAACTATGCATCACAGGCACATGCAAAATCAGTAGGAAAGCAGATTTGGAGGGGAAGGGAAAAGCTTAGGGTTTTCTCTTGTCAAAAAGTGCTTGACTGATTTCAAGCTTCTTTGTAAAAACAACAACAACAACAACAACAGCAACAACAAAACTCTCAAGTGTTCTTAACCTCTGATAATAGATCAGAATAATAGAAAATACACTTTGTGCTCTCTAACCTCAGCCTCTGTTCTCTCTTGAAAGAGTAAGATTAATTATGATCTACTTGGCGGTTTGTTTCCCTAAAATTTTGGCTCTCTTGGTCAGTTTACAGGGAAACATATTAACCTATGTAAAATGTCCTTCAAAGCTCTATCTGCCACGAGAAGGATTTTAGTTGAATAGAAACAGATAAACCAAGGAATAGAAAACATATATGTGACCTTTAGCTTATTTTCTATATACATTCCATTAGGTAGAGAGCAGAAATATTTGAAATAGATCTTCTTTTGAATCGTGGTATTTTATTGACTGGTGATTTTAATAACCTTGATATTGGTTTGCTTTTTTCTAGTATCATAGGATTATGAAGAGTTTGCAATGATCAGAAATTCTGATTCCTGCCACCAGGAATCTGTTTCCTCCTCTCTCTCATATTTTCTTCTATAAATACTTTTGTCATTTGCTCCAAGTGATGATGAAGTCAGGTTTCCATTAAAGTGCTGTTGTTCATGCAGTTATTTTATCCACTGAAATTTATTTTACCTTAGCTATTGAATATTATTTTATTTCAATAGATAGTACCCAGATAGCAGCTTTGGATTATTATATTGTTTACATTCCCTGGAGGAATCATTCCTGCTAAAATTTCTTTGTCTACTTGATAAAAAGTTCCATATGATATACAATATATCTATATCCCCAAATAATGGCAGATGGAAACTGTTGATATGCACTATCAACTATTTGCTGATAAATATCTGTCAAGTACTCATCGGAATTCAGAGTTTTTCTTGTTCCATATCTTAACCTGTGGCTTTAGGCCTTGAACCATTTATTAGTCTCCATTCCCCAGCTCTGACCCTAATAATTGCATTTTTGAGCAAAAGATAGGATATAATCAATGGAGCACCATATTAAAGTGGCTATAATCATCATTATAAAGTTAATTTCAGAAGTATATCCGGCATAATAAATTCTACAGATCTTACAAATCTTCTCATTCCCTTATTTATTAGTTACTAATTGCTGTGGACTTAATTATGTACCTCCAAAATTCATGTATTGAAGCCCTAATGCCTAATGTGACAGTATTTGGAAATGGGGACTTTGAGAAATAATTAGGATTATATGAGGTCATGAAGGTGGGGCTCTCATGATTGGATGGTGATCTTCTAAGGGACACCAGAGAACTTCTCCTCTATTCCCACCATGTGAGGACACAGTGAGAACGTAGCTGTCTACAAGTCAGAGAGCCTTCAGAACCCAACCATACTGGAACCTTGATTTCAGACTTCTAGCTTCCAGAACAGTGAGAAATAAATTTCTGTTGTTTAAACAACCCAGTCTATGGTATTTTGTTATGACAGCCCAAGGTGAGTAAGACACGTATTAAGCAGCTGTATTAAATGGTTCCTAGGTGCTTTGCGTTTGGTTATGTGCTGCAGATCTTGGTCCCTAGGCTTACATTATCACGTAGCTCATAATCTCAGTCCATCTCTTTCATAATATTGCAAGGTGATCTCTAATATTTTTATTTTTCTTTCTTGAGTCACACACTCCTCTCTCTAAGATGATATAATATTCTGATGATTTTTATCTAGTTTATGAGTTCACCTATTATTTTGTTAGCATAGGAAGAGGATACACACACTCATAGTCCATAATGACTGAGAATGAAGGAGGTTGGTTTTTCTTATAAGTTAACTACAGGTAGTAAAAACAGAGCTAAACCTCTTATGGTGTGTTCTCTCTCTTTCTCTCTGTCTCTCTCTCTCCCTCCCTCCCTCCCTCCCTCCCTCCAGTACACACACACACACACGGAATGATATACTAAGCTATATAGCTTAGTTCCTGACTACTTTTCAGAAATGTAAAAGAAAATTTGCCTGAGGAGGTTATTTTTAATCTGGCATTGAATAGTAAATAAGATTTGGCCAAGTAAAATGAAAGAGGTGGCTTATGAGAAGCTAGAAGTTTCCAAATAACACTAGATTCTGACTATATCCACACATTCCCATATGTAGAAAACATATTCATCTCCATTAAAATATGATCTACCATGACTTAGGTCATAATTGCCCCATGAAATATAATTCTTCCAACAACTAACAGTGGTCATTCTATCAGTTAAAGATTTCTAATAAAAGATGATCTCTGCCCCTAGGACTTGTACTTAAGAGAATGATTCCTAACATTACCTCACGCTAAAAGTACCATTATGGCCTTACAACCATATCTGGTACTCAATGACAACAAAATCACCCACCTTTAATAAATCAAAATCAGAAAATTCCATTCACACAGGTGAACTTATCTACTCAACAATTTGAATTTTGTTCTTAGTATATGCTGTGTTAGTCCATTTGGGCTGCTATAACAAAATACCACAGACAGGGTAGCTTGTAAACAACAGAAAATCATTTCTTATAGTCTGGTGGCTGGAAGTCCAAGATTAGGCTGTCAACTGGATTCGGTATCTAGTGAGGGGCTGCTATTTGGTTCATAGATGGCTCATAAGTGTAACTACCATCTGTCAACAAATTATTAACTTAAGTTTCTGGGGGTCAGAAATCCAGAGTTGGTTTTATAAAGCTACATTCAGAGCTCTTTGCTCTAAAAGTGCTAGGAGAGAATCAGTTTCCTGCCTTTTCTAGTTTCTACAGGCTACCTGCACTCCTTGCTTTGTAGCATTTACCTCCATTTTCAAAGAGCATTACTCTAACTTTTGTATCCCTCTTTCTATCTCCTCTGTAATTCTGAGCTTCCTGTATTTTTCCTATAAGGACCTTTGTGGTTACATTATAACTACCCAAATAATCTCTCCATCTCATGAACCTTAACTTGATCCATATACAAAATCCTTTTTGCCATGCAAGGTAATGTATTTGAGGGTTCTGTGGATTAGAATGTGGACATCTTTAGGGACCTATCATTCTGTCAAGCATAGTACCTTATCTTCTTTCCAGGTAAGCACACATAATAGCTTTACCAAATGACTGGTCTCATCATAACATGGAAAGTAGACCAGACTAGGCTAGAATATTGTTCTAGCCTTGAAACAGTTCACTGTCCTTATTCTGGGACTCAGGCTGATGAATCACCTGCTATCTGAAATATTACCAATGGCATTGGCAGAGAAAAATAGAGCTCTAGGTAATTTTTTTACTAGAAACAAAGATCCCAGAAGGAATGCATGTTACTTTGATAAAAAATTTATTGACCATGGTGCGTCTTATAGCGCTAAAGTATGATCTTAACATGTATTCAGAAGGGAAAACCAAAAATAAACGTCAAACCTCAGTATCCACCATCCCACAGAAATACTTTATTCTTCAACAAATATGGTTCATTCTTAGAACACCTTTAAGATCACCTAATTTTCAGGTCATAGGCTTTTTTTCTATGTGTCTTTATAGAAAATTGTCTGGGACAAATATTTTCTGTGTATTTGCCTAAACATAAATCTTTTCATATATTAGAAAAAAATACTAGATATATTTTCAGGATATAGTTCAAGCAAATATCTGTTCATTTTGTTAAATATTTTCTTCCTTCAGAAGAAGTTTTCATATCTGCTGTCAGCACTTATCTACTTTTTATTGATAAGCATGTGGAGAACAAAGGCATTAATGACTACACAAGAGATATGAACTCTCCTTGCTGACTCTTCACCTGAAACTCCTTACAATGCCTACTTTATTTCTGGTAGGCTAAGTTCCTCTAAGAATTTAATTTTTTTAAAAAAGTATTGCTTGCTAAAACCAACTAAGCCCAAATTACAATTCTTCCTTAAATCTTTTGGTGACTATAGCAGTTATCCTTAGCCATTCTCAACCTTAATCCCAGTCTTCCTTATGATCATTTTCAAAATGTTCAGTTCTTTATCCACTCACAAGAAAATACATTCTCTTCCCTCTTCACTGTTTCTAAAGGTAGAAACAGAGTCCTAAGCCTTCCTTCTATCCTGCCTGCCCCCTGCCTTGTCCTGCTGCACAGTGTGTTCATTATAACTAGACCACTCAGTTTCCACTGCAATAGACTTCCAACAACAACAATAAAGTAGTTATCATTTGTGTACAGTCAGAAAAAAATGAGGTTTATTCAGTACAAAGCAAATGCTTCATACAGTGAAGCACCACATATCTTTTACCTAATATAAGACTTCTCAGTCTTAGCTAACATTTTGTTCCAGAAAACTCATAGTTGTGGGAGGCTGAACTGTGCCTTGTAGGATTTTTAGCAGCATACCTACCTTCTACCCACTAGATGCCAGTAACATCGTCCTGCTTGTGACATCATATCTTTAGACTTTGCCAAATAACCCTGCAGGAAGAGAGGCAAAATCACTTCTGATTGAGAGCCAGTGACCCAGTAGCTGTTGTGTCCTTTCCCATCCTGTTAAACAAGTCAGACTTCTAAAAAATACTGTATTGACCTCATTTGTAAATAAAAACACTCCTAACATTCTACCACTGCAACAATGCATTAAATTGAAATGTAACTAGCAAATCTTAGAGCATATGGGGAGGAGGTAAGCTTTAATTGAGTGCTTGCATATGGATGAAAAAATTAATTAAAACTGCAGTAGTGTGTCATTAAAAGCTCTCTGACATGTTAAATCACTGAGACTGTTCCTAAGGAAGGTGAAGGTAAGATGTCTTTGCTAATCCTTTGGTATATAAGGCCACGCTTGGAGATTTGCTTTGCTTCTTCCTCTGTTTCAGATTGTTTTCCTGGAGCTCATTAAACACTCTTCTGACTGCCTTCATAAACACTAGTCGGGTTATTTTATTTATTTTAATAATCAACTCATCCTGTTTTCCTTGAGCTCTCTCATGCTCAGCACCATATTAAGTTCTGTCTGCCCTCCTAATTTCCCCGTCAATTTCTGATAGATTTAGCATGCCTGCAATTTGTGAAGCTAAACATTTGGGAGAGTAAAAAAGGGAAGATGATCAAAACTGCATATATAAATATTTAGATATTGAACCTGCTTGGAAAATCTGCAGCCGTCTTAAAAGGGCACAACCAAAGAAGCTAACATACAGAAGCTCCAGGCATGTGTGCCCTTATACAGACACATTAGACACGTGTATCCTGGAAGACCCTAGCCAACAGCTGGAATTCAGGATCTTAACTCCCCAGTTTAGCTTTAATTATTGTGGATTTCAGACTTGAAGTTATTCATGTTCCTCTTCTGGGAACATTGCCCATAATGTGGAGAGGGTGGAAAGAGTTAACAATAATAAGAAACACAGTGTTTGCCATTGAGATGTTTATACTTCAGATAGTATGAGAGATATTTAGCTTTTAATTTTCATTATCAGGACTAACACATCTACTTAATTTTAATTTGTGCTTCTGTTCAATCCATGCCCTACGACCTATTTGTGTCATTCTAACCAAGGACTTTAGGCATGTATATTATTTTATTATAGATTACCATTTTTGCAAGGTTCTTGTTTTCATCCAAAACGTATGTCTCCTTTCTTTTTTGCTCATAATTTCTATAGTAACCTCTAAAGGACAAAATTTAAATACCACTGTGGAATTATCTTTCTCATCCATAGTTTTTATGGAGCCTGCTATATAGTTTGATGATCTTATTATGTTGATAGTGATAATAAATCTAAATATTAGTAAGAATTGATTATTTACTATACACTTTTCTTTATACTTGTATTAAAATTTTAATCCTTTAAAAAATTCTAGAAAGTAATAATTATTCCTCAAATACAAATGAAAAAAAATTAGGCAAGGGAATGTTAAGTAATGTGTGCAACAGTGAATAAGTGGTGGAGACAGGATTCAAATTCAGGCAGCCTAACTCCTGAGTCAGTGCTCCTGAGTTAAGAATAGAGTTGAGGTTGGGGAACCTGCTTGTCGTCTGAGACCTTATTTTTGCATAATTGTGGAGGTATTTCTAATACCTAGATTATACATTCAGATTTAAGCCAGAATTTGGCAATACTTGGGATTAAGTAATTTTTTTTTTTAATTGTGAGCTGGTAAGTTTGGCAGGAAGTGAAAGAGCAGTTAAAGTAAGGCCAAGTTTATCAGGATGCAAAGTTTAGTGTTTTTAGGTACTTCATTACATTTGATTTGCATATTAGAGGAGAGGGGTATATACTTGAGGATGATAGAAATAGTGATAATAGCAAAACGTTATTAACATGTTTTACACTTTGCAGAACACTCACATATATAATCTTACTAAGTTTATTTTTTCTATACACTTGTGACACCTGTTTTAAAGGAAAAAAAATTGAGACACCAGGTTTATGACCTCATTAAGATTCACAACTACAGAATTCTACCACATTATGTAATAATGGTGGGATTTTTTTATTCACTAATTTATGTTTATTTCCCTAAAATTCCTTCCCTCCTCAGACACATCTGGCCAACCCCCCACACATGCACATGCTCACCTCTCCCCTCCACACATGTGCACATATTCACATCCCCCCACATGCCTATGCTCACCTCTCCCCTCCACACACATGCACATATTCACATCCCCCCACGTGCCTATGCTCACCTCTCCTCTCCACACAGGTGAACATATTCGCATCCCCCCCACATGCACATGTTCACCTCTCCCCTCCACACACATGCCCATATTCACATCCCCCCACATGCCTATGCTCACCTCTCCCCTCCACACACGTGTACATATTCACACCCCCCCAAACATGCACATGCTCACATTTCACATACACAATTCCTGCTGGATACCTCTCTTTTCTCTTAGATTCCCAGCATTCGTAGAATACATTTATAGGTCTTCCTCAGCCAACAAACAAACATTTAGCTCCCCAAATGATTCTGGCTCCTTTCTGTTTTACTTCCATAAGGCCTAGGGTAGGAAATTGCTGAAAATGAATGTTTGGGTAATAGATTCTTTAGTAGCAATACAAAGATAAGTTTAGTCAAAACAGTAGTCAAAATAATCTGGAAGTATATTGTGAAAATGTCTGAAACTTTCATACAGTCAATATATTGGCACTCTTTCCTTTTAAGACTCTTGGGGCGGGGGGCAGGGGAAGGGAACAGAAGAAAAGGGAAGGCGAGAGATTCCTACAATGGTAAATTGAAATGCCACAGCTAACAACAACAACATGAAGTCTTAGCCCATTACCCTTCGGAACATGAAGTGCATTTTCTGGTGAGTTTAAATGTCATTCTAGTAAGGGTTGCTTGATTAAAGTGAAGGGAAGTAAATCAGGGCCAGGCTAGGATGAAGACAGAACTACAAATCTGGAAGTAGAACCTCACAGAAGTCCATTCTTTTTCAAAACACAAAGACTATCTTCCAGGATCACCAAACCTTGAATTACAAATCATTTGTCCAGTTCCAGTGCTGTTATTAGTATCGTTATTATCAGTATCAAGTAAGATGTTTACTGTAAAAATATTATCTTGTATTATGACAATAAGAGATGACTTAAAGAGAACGTCGGAAAGGTGGTTGGAGGTGAGTTGGGGCATTTTTTCAAGTTGAATTCTCTTCCTTTTTTTTTGATGTAAAGAAGCACTCACCTCTCTTGTCTATTCTGTATCCCTCAGAATTTACATATCACATTTTTCAATCAAATGGCTCAGGTGAAATGTTATTTGGTTGCACCTAGCCACTTTCTCTCCTTTACTTCTAGGACTCAGCACAGATTTGTTGCTGCCATGATGCCAAGAGCTCCAAAGGGTGAGACTAATCCTACCCCATCTTTTCTATCCTGTTCACAGCTGGAGAGGCATCACCATGTCAGCTGCATTGGATTTCCAACACTCTTAAACCCTTCCCACTAAAATCTCTACACTCCAGAAATATTCCTGCATGCCATAATTCAATGTGTGAAAGTAGTCAAATTCAAGGAAATCTGAAATAGTATCTTGGCATCAAGAAATGTGGCTACTTTGCAATTTTGGAAGGTTTTTACAAATGCATTTGAATGAGACCTTGCATCAAGTTTGTCACATATACTATGCATTCACATGTAAAAACAAAAGAAATTACATTTGATAAGTTAAATACAGGAATATGCAGTGAAATTGTCCAGGCTCGTAGAAGAGGCTCAGTCAGAAGTCAGATATCCAGAACTCAGAAAATAGAAGACCAGCTGAGTCTAGAGTCATCAGACTATCAATATTTTGATTCAGACAAACCTAGTATTGAAGACTGCATGTTATGTGATGCAGTTTGAGATTATTACTTTTAGTTTTGGCAAACATAAAAAAATGAGTTCACATGGTCTGTAAAGAGAGAAATAGGACAAATACTAATTTTAGGAACAACGTCCTCAGGCAGTTCTAATGAGATGCAGCTTATATTATTGATTAGGTATAATAAGATTGTGAAAGAATATGGCTATGTCCTAAACCTTAATTTCAAAAAGTATATTTTTAAAATAAAAATAATCTAGTGTCTTGTGAAAAACACATACCAGGGTCACTCAAGTTGGGGGATATTTGCTCTGGTAAATGATTAAAAATAATCTAGTGTCTTGTGAAAAACACATACCAGGGTCACTCAAGTTGGGGGATATTTGCTCTGATAAATGATTAAAAATAATAGATTGTCTACTATTTTTTGTTCTCTCTCCCTTTCCTACCATTGCTGTCTGCTCTAGTCAGAGTCCTGATTTCAGAGCTCAGTAGGGAAAACAAGCCACAATTCCTATTGTCACAAAACTCCTAAATCCCTGTATTTGTGTGTGTGTGTGTGTGTGTGTGTGTGTGTGTGTGTGTGTGTGTTTATATTTGCCAACCTCCTGTCATTTTTTCAATACTGGTGACCAGAGAGAATTCATTCTTTGTTGTTTCTTCTTCTTCTTTCTTCTTTCTTCTTTCTTCTTCTTTCTTCTTCTTCTTTCTTCTTTCTTCTTTCTTCTTCTTCTATCTTCTTCTTCTTTCTTCTTCTTTTTTCTTTCTTCTTCCTCTCCTTCCTCTCCTTCTCCTCCCCCTTCTCCTCCCCCTTCTCCTCCCCCTTCTCCTCCCTCCTCCTCCTCCTTCTTCTTCTTCCCCAGCCAGTGAGGAAGATGTCCATCTCTCTATTTTTGCAAGCAACCCCCAGACTCTGAGCTATTCTTTTAGCAACCTTCACTCTCCTTGATTTGAGTATGCGAAAGCGTATCTTTCCCTATCTCTTCTCTTGGGAGAGGCAAAAGACCAAAGAAGTATATAGTCCTATAAATTTCTTTCAAAGTATTTTTCTTTTTTCACTTCATCTGGAGGTGTATCGGGTGATAGTCAAGCCACTAGTTACAGCTTTTCTTATATACCATGAGACTTGAATGTAGATTTATTTAGAATATACAGCATGCTGGTTTTAGCTCTGAAACATTAACTGAAAATTAGCTTTGAAAATTTATCTGAAACTCTAAGAGGAAAAAAAATCACAAAGTCTGGTTGCTTTAGTTTAAAATCATCCATCCATGTCCTAATATTTCCATTTACTTTAGATTTTCTGCTTCTGCATGATTGAGAGTTACTCCAATTAAGGTGCTTTTCATCTTCAGAGTCTTTTACAAACAGTCATTAATTACAGCTACGCATGTAGTCAGGTAATGATTTGGGATCTCTCAGGGGCTTCCTGATTTATGTTTCAAAGGACATGATGATTAGCAATCCTTCCTTCTAGGAGGAAGGCATAGAAGGTGACTCTTGCCTAAGACTGTGTGCCAGCGACAAATTAGCTTGTGTCAAATACATAGATTTAAAGACTTTTTTTCCTCTCTTCTTTCTATGCTTTCATCCATCCTCCTGTCCTTCATTTCTTCCTTCCTTCCTTCTTTTCTATTCTTAATTACACAGGATGCCAGAGAGTGGTTTGAGTTTCTCCTCTTCCAGGAGTAAAGTGAACATCTCTCAGATTTCATAGCATGAATGTGGAAGTACAGGCAATTTGTGTCTCTTCTTACTCACAGCCTACACTTGTGGGGCCAGAAAGGAAATGTAAGGACTTCAATAAAAGAAGCTGCTTTTACATCCAGATATTCCCTTAATCCTTATATGCCTATTTCAGTATGTTATTACTTTTGCACCATGAATAGTTGTAGGAACCATTGTGCTATCTCAGTTTATAACTAGCTAATCACAAAGTCTCATATGGAACCCTTTAAATTTGTCCAAAGCAAAATACAGATAATTGATAATCCTAGTGGAGATTATTTCTTAAGAAATCTGATTTAATGTTTCTGGTGAATGTTTCAAAACTAGTATGGTCACCATGGAAAATTCAGGGCACACAACCAATTTAAAACAGCAGCCCCAGGGTGGCGCCAACGTAGAGGGCAGTCAACCATCATGACATAAAACCAAATATTTATGTAAATCACTCTGTAAATGTTTTATGAGAACTGTAGAGTATTGCCATTTGAATTTTAAATTACCATATCAAAAGTAAAGTGATCAAGTGATACAGTTGTTTATTTATTGCTTAGATCTGGGCATCTTGAACCTACAAAAACCTTCCTCTTGGTGCCAATGAAACTAAAACAGATATAGGAATACATTTGGCACCCCTTCTCTGACCATGACTCTCATCCCCAAGTCCTGCTTCTCTAGCCCTAGCCATCACAGCATTGCAAATCTACTAGTCTGATGTATGCACTTAGTAAGAATTAATTAAGAAATATTAAAGAACATTCAGGTTATTCAAGTAGGTATGAAATCACATTCCACCATCTTAAGATAGATACATGAAAGAATTTGACTATCCAAACTTGCAAATCCTAGCCCCCATCATTTATTTTACACACACACACACACACACACACATACACACACACACAGAGTCAGTGGAAATGATTTGACATTTCTCAATCCTGAATTTTCTTCTTTATAAAATGGGAATCACTATTTTATAGATTTGGAAATTAAATTGATAATGTAATTGACCTGTAACTACTGTAACTGACATGGTAGATATTATTTCAATAAAATTGTAGCAGATAGGGAATTTTATTTCTAATTCAAGTTATAAAATATAGCTCTTTCTCCAGAATTATGATTTTAAATTGGGGTTTATAAGGAGAGTATTTATACATGTATCTATTTATTTAATGTGTTTTCAATTCACAATTTGGATCAGGCCAAAACACTGAAATATGAATGGCCAATACACATATTGTTGCAGGATTTTTTTTTACCTCAATAGCCTTGGTTTATTGTCTCACCATTTCAAAGGATGGAGAGGTGGACACAGAATAAAATGAGTAGCAGGCAAAAGTTTATTAGAGTATAAGATCAGAAAGTAAGAATAGTATGGAAGTTCTCTTTACAGAGAGGGGGCGTTGGAAAGTGAACACCCTTGGCTATAGGCAAAGGCCTTTTTTATAAGGTTTTGGTCAGTCCCCCCATCCCTTCTCCCTTGTTTCTTCTCAGGTCCTACCCTTATTGGCTAAGGTGCTGGGATGTTCATGTCTGATTGGCTCTCTTCCATTGTGGGAGGAGTCAGACTATGGTCATACTGTCCCTCCTATAACATACATTTTATGGTTTATGTATTGAATTTAAGTATTTTGATTGTCAAATTCCTGAGGAAAACCTGAAGGGGAGCAGATGGTGTCTGTTATATTCTTAAGAGGAATCTTAAGCCCAAGGAATCTTAATGCTGAGACACTCCCAGCATTGTTTTAAAATACATGGTTTTCCCATCCAGGGACATCAGGTCCTAACCTTTCTCTCTCTGCCTGTTTTATCCTATCTTTCCTTATCATAATATGAGAAAAAGTTCAAACATATTTGTGGTTAAATAAATGCGGATTAAGGGGCGCCTGGGTGGTGCAGTCGGTTAAGCGTCCGACTTCAGCCAGGTCACGATCTCGCGGTCCGTGAGTTCGAGCCCCGCGTCAGGCTCTGGGCTGATGGCTCAGAGCCTGGAGCCTGCTTCCAATTCTGTGTCTCCCTCTCTCTCTGCCCCTCCCCCGTTCATGCTCTGTCTCTCTCTGTCCCAAAAATAAATAAACGTTGAAAAAAAAAATTAAAAAAAAATAAATGCGGATTAACTACAAAGTGGATTTTATATTTATAAATATAGTATTTATTATTGGTTAATGTGTAGGAAATTGACAATCTCATTTTCTTCCTAGGCAGTGCAAGGTGGTAGTAGCTTCCAATAAGATAATTTGACTCTATTGAGTGCTTGAAAAATGCCCATTCCATTTAATTCCCCATCTCTAGAAATTTATTCTTAGAAGAAAAATTGTGTCTGTACAAATATTTATATAAAACAATCAGAAATTATATGAACATCCAGTGGTAGTGAATATTGACTAATGGCTATATTCCAACAAAGCATAGAATACAAAATGATGTCATGGAATAATTTTTTGAGGCCCTGGAAAATAGGCCTTATATATTCTTAAATGGAAGAATGGCAGTTACAAAAATGCATGTACAATATGCACCATCTTATTACATATCTATATGTATGCGTTCTTCAAATACTTTATATAAGAAAATATATTCTATCTTTCATAAGAGGAAAACAATGTAGCTATTTAAAAATATCAAAATATTCATTTCACTATTTACTCCTTTATAATTCTGTTCATTAACAAACTTCCTGCCCTTATAATATTTTGGTCATGTACTTGTTTCCACATATATCTTGTTTGATGTAAAAAAAAAAAAGTTACATGGTGGGGGGTGTTGCACCTGGGTGGCTCAGTCAGTTAAGCTTCCGACTTTGGCTAAGGTCATGATCTTGTGGTTTGTGAGTTTGAGCTCAGTGTTGGGTTCTGTGCTGACAGCTGAGAGCCTGGAGCCTGCTTCAGATTCTATGTCTCCCTCTCTCTCTCTTTCTCTGCCCTTCTCCTACTCACAATCTATCTCTGTCTCTGTCTCTCCCTCTCTCAAAAATAAATAAACATTAAAAAAAATACATGGGGTGCCTGAATGGCTCAGTTGGTTAAGCATCCAACTCTTGATTTCAGCTCAGATCATGATCTCTGCACTGACAGTGCAGAGTCCGCTTGGGATTCTCTCTCTCGTTCTCTCTCCCTGCCCCTCCCCCTCCCTCACTTGCTGGCTCTCTCTCTCTAAAATAAATAAATCAATGTAAAAAAATTAATGTTTTTTGCCATCTCCTATTTGTGTATATTTTATACCTGTTAAATATATGATACAAAGATGAAGTTGGATTAGCCAACAATACTTTCCTTTTCCTAGCTTTCCATCTCCAGACATTTAGATGACTAAATCATTTTTGGTGGTCTCACCAACAAAATCAAAGCCAAAAAGAATTTCAATTTTATCAAAAATTATTAGTTTCAGAAATGTTGATTTGAAATGCTCATATTATTTAAGGGTGATGATGTCTATCTGGCATACTGGCATACTTTGACATCGTTTAAGTTTATCCCAGACCCTGTGATCTTGAAAAATTGAGAACATTATGAAATCTCCCCATCTTCTGTGTTTCATGAAATGGCTTACTGAAAAGAACCACCCTGCTCATGAATGATTTAGGTGAGACTCCCAGATGCCCCCTTGTTTACCTATCAGAAGACCAGACACAGACCCTCTAAATTCCCATCCTTTGCCAGATAGATGATTAAACTTGCTTCTCCCTCCTTGGTCAGTACTAGATACTTAGTAACCACACTTTCCTTAAGACCCTTTCCTTCCCCAGGCCCATGGTTTTTGGATCACCCTCAGCCTAGGTGAGCTTACAGCCTGTCTCTAACAGCCTCTCCTGAGAATAGGATGGCCTCAGGATATATCATTCTCTAATCTACTGCTTAATCATGCCACTCCCATTCATCTCACTTCACCATACCTGGTTCTTCCCAGCCTTGATTTCCTCTGCCAGTAAAAGAAAAACCCTTTGGCCTAACCCTTGAGAAACGTGTATATTGTGGTTATAGTGCTGTCTCTACCACAGCAGTCTCTTTTGTCCACTCCTTGCAATAGTCCTTTCAAATGCAGTCTCTTCTTAGTAGGTCTGAATTTGTCTTTTATTGATCAAGGTAATTGGCATATAATTGGTATAAGAGGACAGAAGAAGGAGAAAATTTAACCAAAAAATGAATCCTGAATACCATTAATATTTACAGGGCAGAACAAGGATAAGGAGTAAAGGAGGTAGTTTGAAAAAGACCTGAGGAGTACAGTGAAAACTGAAGACATTTGTATGCAAAATTAGAAGTGAGAGCCATAGCCCTTGTCAAATTATTCTCTTGACAGCTAGAAGGAAAAGAGGAGGTATCTAGGAGGAATTAGAAAGTATTTGATGCCTGATTTGTGTTGAGATTTCCTTGTGCTACAATAGTTAACTCTCACAAAGCACTCACTATATTGATGAATAGAGGGAAGTCATTGTAGTTAGACCTGGTTTTAAATTTAGATCTGTAACTTGGGTCACCTGGATGGCTCATTCAGTTAAGTGTCCGACTCTTGGTTTTAGCTCAGGTCATGATCTCACATTTTGTGAGTTTGAGCCCCACATCAGGCTCTGCCCTGACAGCATGGAGCCTGCCTGGGATTCTCCCTCTCCTCTCTCTCTGCCCCTCCCCTGCTCTTTATGTCTCTTTCTCTTTCTCTCAAAATAAGTAAATAAACTTAAAAAATAAATTTAGGTCTGTAACTTGGGCACTGAGTAATCTAGTATGAAAATGGCAACAATGGTAATATTAATATATTGATATACACATATTATATGTAACGTCGATTATTATGTATTGAACAGTTCTATTTCAGGAGTAATACTAAAAACATACACTACCTCATTTAATTGCATAGACCATTATATGATGCAGCTTTTCATAATACCCACATTCATCTATCAGGAAACTATATCACAAAGAGTTAAAAAAAAATTGTCCAACCTTATAGGATAAATCTGAGATTTGAACCCAGGCACTTCTGCCCTGTCACTCATGCAACTAACTTCCATGTTAGATTGCCAGCCTTCATAAACTTCTTAAATTTGCTTTTTTTTTTCTCTTTTAGAGACCAGCTAAATAATATGTACCTCAAAGGTTTTTTGCAAGGATTAAATGAGGTAATAAAATACAGTGATTAGCATAATGCTCAGCACAAAGTAAGGTCTCAATAAATGTTAGTTTTTAATCTTTTGTAAGTGAGAATAATAAAGGCCCAGAGTAGAAAAGAAACTCACTCAAGGTCATACAGGTAGCAAGTAAAAGAATTAGAATTCAAAGCCATGTCTCTCTCTAACTCAAGACTGTTCTTTTCCACCACAGCTTGCTATCTCAAATGAGTGAGATAAATTGAATCTTGATTAATAAATGAAACAGTGCATTTACTTTTATCATTCTGCTGCTTTTGGAAAGTATTTTCAGCTAGTTCTCTTGTGGGAAGGGCAGTGAGACCAACAGGACCTTATGTCTTAGTGATTGCTTCTCCATCTGGCATGATTGAGTAAGGATGCAAGACTTAGGAGGAAAATCAATTCACTCTCAGCTGTCGCCTTTCTTTCCTCCTTACCGGTGTTTTACAACATCTGCTTGCTGCTGTTTCTTTCACGCCCATGATTCTTAATCATTTTTTTCCAGTTTAAAATTACATTCTTCTCTAGGGGTGTCCTCCTCGCTCATTGCTATATAATGCAGTACATGATGTCCCACGACGTTTTGCTTCTGTCCCTGGTGAGTGGACAAAGGCAGAACAGATGTGGCACACTGTCAGACAGAGATATCAGCAGCTCTCCAAAGCTGCTGGAGAGCCTGAATTACTCTGGTATGAAAAGGTAACAACAATAGGAGCCATTTGGGCTTGGAACTAATTACAAGTCCATGTCCCGTGGAAGATTGAAGAACACAACAAATTGACCTACAAAGGGCCTTCTCAGGCTAAAAGGAGCCATCTCAGAATAGATCTACAGACTGGACAAACAGAACAAAAAAGAAATATCCATTTATGTGGCCTGGTGACATAAAAGAAGCAACATTAAGTGGAACTGCTAAAGACGGTTGGAATTTTCCCATTTTGTGAGTCCATTAGAACACAAACCCTATGACAGCTATTGAAAAAAAAATTGTATGACTGTATGTGTGTGAGAGAGAGAAGAGAAAGAGAGCAAGAGAAAGCAGACTATTTCATCCACCTTAAATTTTAATGTCTATATTTTTCCCTAGACCACAAGTTACACAATGTAGAGTATAACGTGCCTTGATTGTGGCTCTTTTTTCAGGTAGTTGCACAATGCCTATCATTGTCTCTGGAAACAGTCATAGGTGCTCAAAAAATGTTTACTGAATGAAGCAATAAATTGATGACTAAATGCATGAGGAAAAGGAAGGACTGGGATTAAAGAAGGTGCTCATCTTTATGAAAATCAGTGAACTATTAGGAAGAGAGATTATAAAGGATGGCTTTGGGTAAAAAAAGAAAAAAAAAAACTAGTGGTTTGATCAGTTCCCCACGTTTGAGACAGGCTTGTCTGTTCTAGAGAACTTTGGTGGTGGTGAAGCGGCTAAGGTGGAGAGGGAGCAGAAGAGGTATCCAGGTTTCACCAATTATTCACGTGAAGGAGGTAGCTGTGGGTGAAAGGAAGTATTCATTCCCAGCCTTTATACCTCTTGCTCTCACCCAGGCAGAAGGCGTAACAACCCTGATCCGTGTACATTTTTTCAGTTAAAGCTGTATTCATGTGGTGCTGTAGTTGTTTACTTATGTCTGTCTCTGATATTAAACTTGAACATTTTAAAAGCTAGGAGACTGTAATATTTGTTTATCTTGGACTCTTAGAGGACTGTCAGATGGCAGACATTCAGTCCATGGATGAAAACATTGAATAAGTGGAGAAATGTGAAGAAGCACAAAGTATAAATTCTTTTGTTTATTTTTGTCAAATGCATTTATTTCTCAAAATACTTATCTAACAGAGGATTCTGGGAAGATGGCACAGTAGAGGGAGCATGAGGAATCTGTCTTTCCACCTAGACAATGGTTATAGTGGCAGAATCTATCTGATGTAACTATTTTGAAACTCTGGAGCATGTTCAAAGCCTTGGGACTTCTAGGGGGAGGCATGGTGGTAAGTTGTGCTTAATTTTGGCCAATTTCAGCTATTAGGTTGGTACACTTGCTCATCCCCTAACCCTGGTCCTGTAGCAAGTATCTGTGTACATGTTCCTGGAGCAACTTGCAGGGGCTAGGGTGGGCAATCAGGACACTCAAAGATCAGGGATCTGTGCTCTAATAGCTACTTGCAAGTTCTCATTAGAGACACAGAGGTGCAGACACAGAGTTGGGCAGTCATTTTTGCAGTCTTCACTGCTAATTGTCATTATTTATAATAGCCAAAATGTAGAAGCAATCCAGTGTCTACCAATGAATGGATAAACAAAATCTGGCATAAGCACAGAATGGAGTATTATTCAGCCTTAAAGAGGTGGCAGTACATTCTGAAATGTACTTTAATATGGATGAAACAAGGGCATTTTTCTTTGTCAGTTTAGCAAAAGGAAGAATACTGTATAATTGCACTTATGTGATGTCCCTAGAGTAGTCAAATTCATAGATACAGAAAGTAGAATGTTGCTTGGCAGGGGCTCGAGGGCAGGGAGGATGAGAAATAATTGTTCAGTGAGTATAGAGTTTCAGTTTTGCAAGATAAGTTCTGGAGATAGATGATGATAATGGTTGTGTAATAATATGAATATACTTAATACCATGGAAGTACACATTTAAAAATCATTAAGATGAGGGGTGCCTGGGTGACTCAGTTGGTTGAGTGTCCAACTCTTGATTTTGGCTCAGGTCCTGATCCCAGAGTCATGGGATTAAGCCCTCTTTGGGCTCTGCACTGAGTATGGAACCTGCTTTTCTCTTTCCACCTCTGCCCCTCTTCCCTGTATGCGCTCTCTCTCTCTCTCTCTCTCTCTCTCAAATCAATTTTAAAAAATGGTTGGGGTGCCTGGTTGGCTCAGTCGGTTAAGCATCTGACTTCAGCTCAGATCATGAGTTCAAGATTGGTGATTTGTGACTTTGAGCCCCGCATTGGGCTCTGTGCTGACAGCTCAGAGCCTGTACCTGCTTCGGATTCTGGGTCTACCTCTTTCTCTCTATGCCCCTCCCCTACTCACTCTCTGTCTCTCTGTCTCTCTCTCAAAAATAAATAAACATTAAAGTTTTTTAAATAAAAATGGTTAAGATGGTAAATTTTATGTTTTTTTAACCACAATTTTAAAACTAAAAACTACTGGAAACAAAATAATTAAATGTACAAAGATACTTAAAATTTCATTATAGCTATGTTTTATTAGGCTTATATGAGCTCCTTATTCTATATTGGAGTATTATATAAAATTATACTATTCCCTAGTATAATCCCATGTCTGTACGTATTCTATACTGTGTATACATATCATCTTTTTCCTCACATTAAAAGGAAATTAATACTGTTTCATTTTATAGATAAAAGAAACAGGAATAGGAAGAGTAAGCCACCAAATATTATAATACTCAAAAAGTATGACCAGGATGCAAACTAGTTCTGTTTCTAAAATTCATTTACAAATAAAAACGAGTCTCTGGGGTAAGCCAAGCTGTTCAGTGGCTACAAATTTAATCATTATATCCCCTCACTTCCCTAATTATGTGACCACTTATACAAAACAGACAAAAAGATAAACAAACAAACAAACAAAACTCCTAGCAAAAGTAAGAGATAACAGGTAGTATTAGTCAAAATAGTGGAAAAAAAAATAGCACCGTCAGCTACTCAAGAAAAGGCAACAAAACATTTGGGAAAACTGTTACCATTCTCTATGAAAAAAAAAATGTATAAAACTTGCTTAGAGGGACTGACAGTTAATTACTGATCAAACAGCTATACTGACCCATCTAGTCTGGTACTTTGAGCAGTGTCATTTTCTGAACATAAATTTCAATGATACCTCTGTATTGAACATGTTACCTGGGAATAAAATTTTCACCTTGTTTGAATTCAAATGTCATTGTGTTTTCATATTCTCTGTTCTTAGCTATATTATTGGCAGGTTAGAGCATGAGCTGACATATATTTTTTTGGTCTTACTGCCATGCTAGATCAATGTCCTATGACCCTAGAAGTTTTAAAACCATACTTAGAATAAGTATTGGTGCTTGGAAACTAGTCTATTTGGACAAAGAATATTTCCTTGAAAAAATAAGTGATCAAGGCAAACTAAATATCCTTTTCCCTTAAAAAAATATCTATAAGGTCAAGGTATGGCAATCCTTTTTTGCCTCTAGTCAATTTATCAGATTTATAGGCTAAAGACAGTCAATGGAACTTTTCCAATATTTTTGGAATTTTAAGAAAAAGTGCTTTTTTTTAAAGTTTATTTATTTATTTATTTATTTATTTATTTATTTATTTATTTATTTTTGAGAGAGAGAGAGAGAGAGAGAATGAATCCCAAGCAGGCTCTGTGCTGTCAGCATGGAGCCTGACACAGGGCTTGATCCCATGATATGTGAGATCATGACCTGAGCTGACATCAAAATTCAGATACTTAACTGACTTAGCCACCCAGACACCCCTAGTTTTGTAATTTTAGGAGCTTAACAGGTGACATGTTTAGCCTTCACCTGGATTCTTCACTGAGAGATTTGGTTACTGGGCCACCTCCACCTCCTTTTCTCACATGTCACCCACTCAACATCACACTGACACAAAGAAAAGAGAGAATGAAGAAGTATGTCCAAAGATTCCGCAACAAATGAGCAGTAAATGGAAGGGGAAACCGAGGTTAAGGGCAGAAATGTCAGAGATTGTTTATGTGCCAATCAGAATGGTTCAGTATAGGAAAAGAAAAAAAAAAACAGTGATGCAGGAAGTGTGTGTGTGTGTGTGTGTGTGTGTGCCAATTCACATCTAATACTATTCAAGTATTAATCTCATTCAGGACCACCCTCATTGACGCACCAAGAATAATGTTTGACTACATGTCTGGGAACCTGTAGCCCAATTTTACACATAAAATTAAGTATCATCAGGGATGAATGAAGGAGAGTATCTGACAAGATACAACTGGAATGAAATACACAGTACCAGTGGACAGGATGCTTTCTCTTGACATGTTTTTCACTTTCATAATTTTATCTTTAGTTGTTATTTGAGTCCTTAATTTGTGATCATATTTTTAAATTCTACCCATTCTCTGTGATTCTTTTCTATAGTTCTTCCATTTTCTGGTAAATTTTACCTTTTTTTTCTGGTGAAATTCTCCATCTTGTCTTTTATTTCCTAGAACATAATCGTCATTTGTGTTTTCGTGTGTGCATTTGTAATTCTGTTATCTGGATCTACTGTGAGTCTTTTCATGCATGCTGTAGTAGGCTCTGAACTCCAGTTTATATACCATCAGCCCCACACACCTGCTGAAGTCTCTGCTCAACTTGTCAGCCACCACATTCAGTGCTCACAGTTGTCTGCAGGAGAAAGGCAGAAGTTGGGATCACCTACATAAGTTTCCCTCTCCCTGGTCTTGACACAGAGTTCATAGTCTCTCTCCAATGCTTTAAACGTATGTTTTAATTTTTTTGTAACTTTTCTACTTGTTCTCACTGGGGGTTTTGAGCATACCAACCCTAGTCTACTTCTGCCAGAAATGGAATCTCTACCATATCATTTCAAGAACTAATCTGTCTGCATTATAGTTAGTCCTAGCCAAATGTGATTTTGAATCTCCACTTCAAAACAAAAGCAAAATAGAATATAAAAAAGGAAGAATAAATTTGCAAAAGAAGCATTTTTGTTTACTATCCTAATGTTAAGTCCTTATCTAATTAGAGAATTCTCACTTCGCATGGTCTTACAAATTTAGCTCTTTTCTCCTAGAAGCTAAAACGTGACTTTTGACAAAGCCATCACATTTCTTAAAACATATTAAAACTGATAATATGGAGTGAGTTTTAAACAAAACTACCATAAAATGGTAAAGTAGATTCTAAGTTGTCATACCAAATGAAAATCTATAGATATTACTTGTTAGGTAGCCAAGATATAAAGGGAAATTATGGAAACCAGGCGTCTAATTAATGTTATCAATAAATTCAGTGTAACATATCTATACTGTTATGGACTGACAATTTTTCTTTGATTTACATAACAATTTTAAGAAGGGCGCCTGGGTGGCTCAGTTAGTTGACTGTCCAATTCTTGATTTCAGTTCAGATCATGATCTCAGGGTCATGAGATCAAGCCTAGCCCATTATTGGGCTCCAAGCAGGGCATGGACCTACTTAAGATTTTCTCTTCCTCTCCCTCTCCCCCTCCCCTGCTCTCTCAAAAATAAATAAATAACAATTTCAAGAAAAGAAAAGTGATATTTTATTCAGTCCTTTGCTAACCTGTATGTGATAATTAAATATTCAGAAAGTAAATGGAGGGGCACCTGGGTGGCTCAGTAAGTTGAGCGTCCGACTTCGGCTCAGGTCATGATCTCAGGGTTTGTGAATTCGAGCCCCGCGTTGGGCTCTGTGCTGACAGCTCAGGGCCTGTAGCCTGCTTCGGATTCTGTGTCACCCTCTCTATCTGCTCCTCCCCTGCTCAAACTCTGTCTCTCTCTCAAAAATAAATAAAGATTTAAAAAAAATTAAAAAGAAAAGGAAGTAAATGAATATGTTCACAGGCACACACACATATACATACTCACAAGAAATGTTTGTAAAATAAAAGGTGTTATGAATCCCCATTTTTTTAATGGACCACATTGTTAGCCTAATTGTATTGACCACTTTTTAACTGCTAAATTTGCAACCTGAGACATGAGGATACCCTGCTAAGGCAGCTCTTGTGGCCATGCACCAGCAACAATCAATGATTAATTGCAGATATCATTAGGATTCACAACCGATTCAGAATTTTTTATATATGCAAATATTTTCAGAGGCTGTGCATTAAATGTTCTTGTATCTATCACATAATCATGCTGTGGCACATTTTACTTTCCAAAGAAGTTTGCGGAAAACGTTTTCCCTCCCCTGTCACATCTGTAATGTGACCTTGAAAACCCCCATCATTGGGAGGTGAAGTTTTTAACTTTGCTTCCTAAAATCTAATGTTTTGACCATTAGAATAAGGGAGAAGTGATGCTGCAGCTTTTGTACAGGTAGCCCTTTACTGGCTTGGAAGCTTCCGTTTCCTGCCTTTTGAAAACCATCAGCACTGCTGTGAGAAACTCCCAAGCCACATGCAGAGGCCATGTGTGGGTGCCCTGTTGTTGGCTGCTCCTGAGTCCCAATCCGTGACCAGTAGCATCAGCTGTGAGCCATCCATGTTGTATGTGCTGCACAGCACACCTTCCATTCCAATCTGATAATGATCTCAGCTGAACCCAACAACCAATAGAACAATAAATGGAAATAGTACATTAAAAAAAAGTGTTTCCAGATATCACATTCTGGATATATTTTGTTCTGCAGTGATAGATCGCTTAAACACACAGGCTAAGTGGAGATAATTAATGTCCTTGAAGAAACATTCTGTTGTGATGTAAGTGTTCACATCTGAAATATTTCCTGAAATAGTTCCTCTGCCTTCTTATATCCCCACTCTAAGAATGTTAGAGCTGAAAAAAAGTCACTGTATTCTACCTTGTTTACAGATGAGGAAGCTGAGGATTTTCCAGGAAAAAAAAAATGACTTAAATGACTTGCCTAGAATCTTGAGCAAAGGGAGTATGTAAGGTTTGGTATCAGTCTAGATCTTCTGCCTCCAGCTCTTGTCCCAGCATGTGGATATGATTTCCTCTCCCACCACATGCACAGTGAACTAGCCCCAGACCTTACTGCTACCATCAGATTGTTTTAATCTCTTTCTTCTGCTTCTTTCTCTTTCTTCCTTTCCTTTATCTTTCCTTTTTTGCTCTCTTTCTGTCTTCCTCAGTCTGTTTGTATTTTGTTTCTGTTTTATTATAACTAACATAAGGATGTTTCCTCCTCCCCTTGAGTGTAGGCTGGACTTTTACTGACTCATTTCAAATGAATAGAATAAGATATAACTGACATCTGAGACAAGAATATAATGAGGTACTGTGATATCTGTCTTGATTACTCTCTTTCAGATCACTCGTACACAGAAAACCAGCTTCTATGCTTTGAGAGCACTAAGGCAGGCCTGAGAAGAGATACATATAACAAGGGGTAGAGAATATGTCCCTCCACACCTAGCCATCAGGCAGGTGAGTAAACCCTCTGTGAAGTGGATTTGTAATCCCCAGTCAAGCCCAGCAATTTTTCTGAAACCTTATGACAGACCCCAAGCCAGAAATTCTCATCTAAACCCTGATCCCAAGAAACTGTAATACAATAACTGTTTATTCTCTTATGGCACTATATTTTGGGATAAGCTGTGATGTAGCAATAGGTAGCTAATTAAGATTTCACATGTTTCTATGGTTAAGAAAAACAAGAAAATAAGAGGTTGAGAAGAACATTTATCTTTTTGCATGTATACTTGTTTACTAGTTGTTCAGCAAGCAAAGTGAATTCTAAGGAAACTAAATATGACCTTTTACATGCTTTTCCATATGGCTGATTAATCTGGACCAAAACTTCTATCCAACCGTTATATTATAGCTATTTACATAGTTCTCCATAAATATTTTTTATGTTTCTACTTACACATGCAGTATCTGAACTATATTTCTGTCAATTTTTACCATTGGAATCCCTAAATCAAAGACAACATAGCTGGTAAGTACGTTTTGAATCCATGTTCTTCAGTAGATTACATGTAGAAATAATTATAATTTTATACTCACTGTATCATAGTGCCATTGCCTGACATTCTGGTTTTTTTACTACTGTTTTATCTTTTCAACTATTCCTATTGTATTATGTCATAGTGTTGGATCCTGAGTTAGATATTAAAGAAAGTAGTTCTTAAAGAAATTTTTCTGATCATCTTGGGGAGTGTGGGAGTGGAGAGGGCAATTCTGAAAGTGAGGCAACATGATAATGAGTAGGTGGGAATTCTCTTAAGAGTGTTATTCATAGGTAACTGTTCATAATAGATCAAGTGAGAGTGCAAGAGAAAGAGGGACACAGAATGGATAAGTAACACAGAAACTCACTTATGAAATGCTTGCTAAGTGCCAACCACTTTGAAAGACTACATTATCTCAAGTTTTCCTCATAAGAATCCAAGAAAGATAAAATTATCCCGACTTTACTGATGAGGAAGGAGAAAATTAGAAAGTACAGGCAATACTTACTAGTTCTTATAACTAATTACTGAATCCAAAACCACAATTTACTCTCAGTAAACCACAAGTTTCCTCATTTGATGTAGCCTGATAAGGAGTCCAGAAACCAGCCCACAGGAAGACTAGTCGAAGGTAGTAGAAATATTTACACAGAAAAGAGAAGGTTTGGCATAGGCAAAAAAACTTCACTGAATGCTATTCATATGCAGCATACAATAGATACAGTTAATTCTCACAAGAAGTATTTTTCTAAGCTACCTAAATTATAATTTGATAAGGAGACTGAAAAATTAATTTTTTAAGTTTATTTATTTTGAGGGAGAGTGTGAACAGAAGAGAGATAGAGAGAGTGAGATAGAATCCCAATCAGGCTCTACACTGTCAGTGTAGAACCTGAGGTGGGCCTCAGTCCCACGAATCATGGAATCATGACCTGAGCTGAGATTAAGAGCTGGACCGACTCAGCAGCCACCCAAGTGTCCAGAGAGAGAGAATCTTAGGCAGACTTAATGCTCAGCGCAGAGCCCAAGGTGGGGTTTAATCTCAGGAACTGAGATTATGACCTGAGCTGAAATCAAGAGTTGAATGCTTAAATGAGCCACCCAAGCAGCCCTGAAAAAATGAATTTCTTACAAAGAAGAGATTAGACTAGGAATTTGTGGTGGCTCATGCCAACCATGAAAGTCATTCTTAAGCTTTGCCAACCTAGTGACTATGGATAGGTCCTGGCTTCTCAGTTTATCCAGAGCTTAGATTCATGCAAAGTAATCTTCTTCCCAAAGAAGAAACACAGAAATGGTAATTGATGGAATTTGAAGTGGTGGTAGTAAGCAAACGGCTAAGAAAGAATTCTTGAGACTTTTTTTGTGTGTGTGTGTGCCAAAAGGTGGTTTTATTAAAGCACTGGGACAGGACCTGTGGACAGAAAGAGCTGCACTGGGATGGTGAAGAGCAACTGATTATATATTTTGAAGTTTGTGGTGGGAGTGGGGACAGAGATAAAGTTAGTTTCTAAGGAATTTCTGGGTCTGAAAGCAGGGTCTTAAAGGACCCTGAAGATTTAGCTATTATTAAGATGAGGTTTTTTTTAGTTTTTAATGACATGTAAACATTAAGGCATTAAGGCAGCCATCAACTCCTTGAGGAATGTTATATGCTGCAGGTCTCCTGGTATCTATCAGTGAACTGCATGCACGCTGTAGAGACATTTAATTTAAACTATTTTTTTTGCCTTTGGTTCTCTCATCAGTAATTATATTTCCTGTGCACTCCCTCACTGTACAAGTATGTCCAGATTTTATTGTTTCTCCCACCTGAATTGTCTGTACTTCCTTTTCCTTCAGAATATCAGTAGTTAACTTTGGCTCTTTAATTATTCCATGTCTGTATCTCTTCTTCCAATTTCTTTAAGTTATGTATCACATCAGAGAGATAAATCTCATATTCATTCATTCCTTCACTCAGTAATTTTTTTTAAGTCATCCTCTTCACAACACTTTTATGTAAGGCTTTATAAATTGATACATGGATGAGAAAGATTCTTTGACCTTAAGGAACTCTCTGCCTAGAAAAAGAGACAGGAAAGTTAACAAAAAATTGCAATGCAGCATGGTAAATTCTGTGATTGGTGAAAGTATAAGTGAAAAAAAAAAGAGCAGAGACACCTAATTGAAACTAGTATCATCAGGAAAGGCTTCAGGAGGAATTGGGACCTGAGCTGAATCGTAATAGGCTCATGGAAAGGCAAAGAGGCAGAGAGTAGACCTTTCTTAAGAAGGCGTTTGGATGGTGAAAGGAGAACGCATGGGTCAGTGACTTAAGATCTCTTCTGCTCTTTTTCTGCTGTATAAATGATGTTTCTGAGGTGAGGAGGATGGGAATAGGTCTTATAGGTCAGTGATATTGCCTCCTACCCTCCCTGGAAATCTGTCCGTATTCAGAGATATTACATGACTTTGGCAAGGGTACTATTGGCATTTAGTGAGTAGAGGCCAAGGATGCTGCAAAACACCCTACAAAACACAGGAACAGGCCCTCACAATAAAGAACTATTCAGCCCCAAGATATTTTTAGCACCAAGAGGCAGAAATTCTGCCTTAGGTGATGAAAAGAGTTTTAAACCAACCTCTACTTGAAATAAAAGTTACCATTGTGGGCTTTCAGGTGAGAGAGCAACTGGGAAGATCCTCCTCTCTTCTATCTTCCCCCAGGCCATTCAGAGCTCTGCTGTGGGAACAATAGGCATGGCACAGGGCACAGCCAAGCTTGCCACGTTTATAAAGTGCCCTGGGTTTGCTCTGACCTTTCTGCATGGGAGACAACCTTGCATTCCTAATTCTCTTGGATTCCTTTTTTAATCTAAGGAAATGTGTTTCTTGATTAAGTGCAAGATCAAGTGTATCTTCTTCCTAAATTAATGGTTCTCTTGACCAGAGTGCTCACTCATTTGTTAATGCTCCAGAAGGAAATGTGCATTCCTCAGACTCCATAAATCATATAAACAGGATTTTATATTCACCATTTAAATGGAGATAAATCATAACTTATCTGCAGTATTTTTGGTTTGTACTGCAAATATATGTATCTGTGGATGTACCCAGGACTTTGGTAACTATCATTTCCTTAGGGTCTCATTTCTTCATGGTTTCTCCTTTATCCTAATTAGGATTATCGATTGTTCATACAAATATCATAATTTTAAATATCAACATCTTTTTAAAAATATATCCAAATATATCAACCAAACAAGGCCTAACACAGGCTTGTATTTTGTGAGTCCTTCCAATGTGATTGCAGGTCACAGTAGCCTTTCACATTTAATCTACCTGGAAATTAAAATCAATTACCGTTTTATTTTTTTGGTCATCTTAGCACAAAATTACATTTACCAGACAATTAGTGTATGTTTATACATGTGGATAAGCACATAAATACATGTGTGTACATACTATTGTATCTCATTTTGTACTTACGTGTTTTTTTTTATTGTAAGATTTGAGTCCCTAATTGAGGAAAATTAAATAAAAATAAAAGATAAAGTTAAAAATGTCAGCCATGCATTATGAAATTAAAGAATGTACTTTGTCTCCAGAAGTAACTTTAGATGTAACCAACATGTCTTTATTGCCATTAGTATAAATTGAAGCCTTTCTCATGACTATCTAATAAAGGGTTGCAAATATGCTTTAACTCTTTTGCCAACTTGGGCCATGTTCTAGGGTTCTATTTATACTCAGCAGGAAGTGTTATGGAAATAGACTAGTAAGGTTATGATATTATGATTTATAAGAAGAATTATATATTTGATCTTTGTCCCAATTCTGGCACAGAACTACTAAACCTGTTGGGATTTCCTAAACTGATGATATCCATAAGGTGTCTTTTGTTAGGTTAATGAGGTGACTTTGGAATGCACCTAAGTATGGAGGCTGGTTGCCAGGAGTGATGATTAGAAGGTTGGACCTTTAAGTTCCACCTTGACCTCCCGGAAGGGATGAGGGAATAGAGGTTGAGTTCAGTCACCAATGGTCAATGATTCAATCAACTATACCTATGCAATGAAGCCTTCATAAAAACCCAAAAGGACTAGGGTTGTTAAGCTTCTGGGTTGGTGAACACATGGAGATATAGGGAGAGTGGTGTGCCTAGGGAGGATAAGGAAGCTCTGAGCACTTTTCCCATACCTTGTACTATGTATTTCTTCCATCTGGCTGTTTCTGTTATAACCTTTCATAATAAATTAGTAATCTGGTAAATGAAATACTTATTTCAGCACTGTGAGTGGCTCTAGGAAATTATCAAAGGAAGGGTCATTGGAGCCTCCACTCTATAACCAATTAGTCAGAAGCCCAGGTGACAACTTGGACTTTCTTTTGGCATCTGAAGTAGAGGACAGTCTTACGGAACTGACCTTACCCTGTAAAATCTGATGCTGTCTTTGGGTAGATAGTGACAGAATTGAGTTGAATTATATGACACCCAGCTAGTGTCAGAGAATTGCTTGGTGGTGTGGGAAGAACTTCCCCACACATCGTAATTGGAACCATAATTATTAGAGGTCAACCTTAGGCTCCAAAGTGATGATTACAACACAAGTGCCCTGGATTTCTCAAAGCTTGATGTGAGCAGTAAGCCCACTGACCCAGTCAAAGGAGGGACGTGGAAACCCAGAGCACAGTGAAGCGAGGCTTTAATCAATGTTCTTGCAAGAGTGGGGGTCTGATGGACAGGCACAATAGGGGCAGTTACAACAGGCAGTTTATCTCCTAGCATCCAGATCCCTCCCCTGATTCCTCATTGGCTGAATACTATAGAGGTTACAGCCTTACCTGGAAGTTGCCTATTCCCATGTAAGGCAAAAAATAGTCTGCTTGGAACAAGCGTACATTCCTTGAGGTGACATAGAGACTTCAGTTCTTTGGCACATGCTAATTGCAAAGCCCGTGAAAAATCAGCTGGTGAAACAGAGAGGGGCAGAAGAACCAGGAAGTGAAGGATCTAAGGGTTTGGGATTCCATCCTGTATGGAGGTTTCGTACATATTTCCAAGAGGTTGTAAACCTGTTGTTAACTAGACAGCACAGCTTTTGTTTGGTATTTCTGAAAATGAATCATCTCACTTCTCACACTTGGCTAGACCATCAGGGTAGCTGGCTGAGTGCTTGAGAACAGATCAAAGTATTAATGAAGTATATGTTAGAGTTGTGGAAAGGAAGTAATTAAAATAGGGGGAAAGGAGCTATATATATATATATATATATGCACACACACATATATGTATATATATGTATACACATATATATACATATATGTATGCATATATACACATATATATATATGCATACCTGTATATGATTTATATATAAATATATATAAATATATATTACATATATTTAATATTCACAAAATCCCTTTGAAATCATCATCATTGTTAACATTTCAAAGATGAGAGCAAATAAACTTAGAAGATCAGATGTTTACTCAGCTTGTAAGGGCAGGGCTTGAATTCAAACCCAGATTTAATTAGCTTTGAACTTGATGCTTTCCTAATGTTTACAGGGCTTTGGGCAACCATAAATCTTTTAAGATTTGTGTTTGGTTGGGAATGAGGACAAAAGTGAGAATCATGAGCTGAGAAAGAATGGCCATGGATCTGCACTAAGTTTTGAGAATATGAGGCATCTGCAACCATTACCACAATCAGTTGTAGAACATTTTGATTATCACTAAAAGAAATACCTTACCCATTAACAATCATTCTTATTTTATTCCAACACTCCAATCCAATCCAAGGCAACAACTTAATCTACTTTCTGGTTCCTGATTTTGCATATTCTGGACATTTCATTTAAATGGAATCATGATATGTGGCCTTTTGTGACAAGTTTATTTTATTTGGTATTTTTTCAAGTTCATCTATGTCATGTAACACATATCAGTACTTCATTCCATTTTATAGGTAAATAATATTCCCTTGTATGAATATACCACATTATTTTTTTTTAATTTTATTTGAATCCAAGTTAGTTAGCATATAGTGTAATAATGGTTTCAGGAGTAGAATTTAGTGATTCATCACTTACACATAACACCCAGTGCTCATCCCGGCAAGTTCCCTCCTTAATGCCCATCACCCATTTAGCCCATCCCCACAGCCACCACACCTCTAGCAACCCTCAGTTTGTTCTCTGTATTTAAGAGTCTCTTATGGTTTCCCTCCCTCTCTGTTTTTATCTTATTCTTTACTTTCCTTTCATCATATGAGTGAAATCATATATTTATCTTTCTGTGACTGACTTATTTCATGTAGCATAATACCCTCTAGTTCCATCCATGTTGTTGCAAATGGCAGGATTTCATTCTTTTTGATCACTGAGTAATATTCCAGTGTGTGCGTATGTACGTGTGTGTGTGTGTGTGTGTGTGTGTGTGTGTGTGTGTGTGTGTGTGTATACCACTTCTTATTCATCTATTCATTAATCAATGGAAAATTTGGCTCTTTCCATGATTTGGCTATTGTTGATAGCACTAATATAAACATTGGGGCACATGTGCCCCTTCAAATCTATATTCCTGTATCCTCTGGATACATACCTAGTAATTGCTAGATCATAGGGTAGTTCTATTTTTAATTTTTTGAGGAACCGCCATACTGTTTTCCAGAGTGGCTGCACCAATTTACATTCCTACCAGCAGTGCAAAAGGGTTCCCCTTTCTATGCATCCTTGCCAACTTTTGGTGTTTCCTGAGTTGTTAATTTCAGCCATTCTGACAGGTGTGATGTCATATCTTATTGTGGTTTTGATTTTTATTTCCCTGATGATGAGTGATGTTGAGCATCTTTTCATGTATCTGTTAGCCATCTGATGTCTTCTTTGAAAAAGTGTCCATTCATGTCTTCTGCCCATTTCTTCACTGGATTATTTGTTTTTGGGTGTTGAGTTTGATAAGTCCTTTATAGGTTTTAGACACAAATACTTTATCTGATATGTCATTTGGAAATATCTTCTCCCATTCCATCCATTCTGTCGGTTGCCTTTTAGTTTTGTTGATTATTTTTCATCCATTCATTGCATTCATCCATTGCATTGTGTCTGCTTTTTGACTATTATGAATAATGTTATTATAAACATTTGTTTACAAGGTTTTGTGTGTGTGTGTGTGTGTGTGTGTGTGTGTGTGTGTGTGAAAGTAGAGTTTCAATTGTCTTGGATATATAACAAAAAATAGGCACATACTGAATAAACAATAAATAAGAATCACAATTACTATTATATAAGGTGTATCCTTTCTCTGGGAGGTTTTAAAAGGGATAAGCTGAAGTTTTCAAATTATTTCTGTGCAAAATGTTACTGCAAGTGATGTAGGTAATAACTGCTACATTTTTTTATTTCAACCTGTACAGCAGTAATGTAAAACTTCACTAAATAGCAATTTTGCTAGTTTATATGGTAACTCTTGCTTTAATCTTTTGAGGAATTAACTGTTTCCTAATACAGTTTCACCACTTTACATTCCTTCTACAGTGTATAAGTGTTCCAGTTTTTCCACACTCTTGCCAAAACTTGAATATAGCTACTCTGTGTGTATGCAGTATTATCTCACTGTGGTTTTGACTTACACCTTCCTAATGGCTACTATTTTTGAGTCTTTTCACATACTTATTGGGCATTTATGTATCTTCTTTAGACTATAGATTACTTTTTGAAGTTTATATGTGATGGTACACATAAAGGACTTGGGCAGTGTGTGTTTGGTGTGTAGTAGCCATTCCATTAAAAAATACTCCAATTTTTCCTGCTTTATTAACTATGATATTTCTCTTCAAGAGTCATTGTAAATTTTTAAGAGTCTTCTAAGTCTTAACAGTTAATTTATCAGAAATTACTTAACTTTGAGTAGCCTGGGCTTGCAGTTAAGCTCTGTTTAATCTAATGTGCTTAATTTTAAGATCTATTAACTGTATAATGTATAAACAGTAATTAAATATAGGTATAAATATCAACTGAACACTTCTACATGCAATGACAAATTTTTTTTATGTTTATTTATTTTTGAGACAGAGACAGAGCATGAATGGGGGAGGGTCAGAGAGAGAGGGAGAGAATGAGAAGCAGGCTCCAGGCTCTGAGCTGTCGGCACAGAGCCTGACGCGGGGCTCAAACTCGCGGACCATGAGATCATGACTTGAGCCGAAGTCGGATGCTTAACTGACCGAGCCACCCAGGCGCCCCACAAAATTGTTACTTAGTGAAGTTTTACATTACTGTTGTACAGGTTGAAATAAAAAAAAAATCAGTTATTACATACATCAGTTGCAGTAACATTTTGCACAGAAATAATTTGAAAACTTAAGCTTATCCCTCTTAAAACCGTCCAGAGAATAGATACACCTTATTTAATAGTAATGGTGATTCTTATTTATTGTTTATTCAGTATGTACCTAGTATAATGCTGAAAACTTTACTCCAGCTTTTGTGGTTAATTTTAAAGAACCGATATGGTAGATATTATTATCCTAATTTTACAGTTGATGGAATTGAGATTCAGAGAGGTTGATTTACTCTTAATGCCACACACACCTTAAATATATATCCTCACTCTGTGGTGTCTTCCTTTCTTCTAACAATCCAAATTAACTATTTTAGCACACCCCAAATTCAATATTTTCCATATAGACTTCCTTGACAATCTAATCCACATAATCATAAAACTTATTCATTCAATAGAAGCTTCATTGAGGTTTTTATTAGGTACCAGATGCCACTTATATGCTGTGGACAAGAAGGTGAATAAAACATTATGACTGCCATGCTGGTATGAGAGATAAACTTGCAAGAAGTATGAAAATGGAGAAATTGTGTTGCTATCAGAATAAAATGGAAGGATATTTTAAGCTCCAGGAAAGCAAGTTCTATGGCTGCTTTATTTTGCCTTGAATTACCCATGCCTACACTGTGCCTGGCAGAGAGTAGATATAATAAACTCATACTGACTTGCATTGAAAAATATATATATATATATATGTATGTATGTATATATAAATTCCACTGGTATTAGACAGAATTGAT
This sequence comes from Prionailurus bengalensis, assembly GCF_016509475.1. Taxonomy (NCBI): domain Eukaryota; kingdom Metazoa; phylum Chordata; class Mammalia; order Carnivora; family Felidae; genus Prionailurus; species Prionailurus bengalensis. Next base: position 97,318,389 of record NC_057354.1, read on the forward strand.
GCTGATGAATTTGAGTTCAGTATCAAAGAATAGATTTGGGGTCATGAAGGCAAAAATAGTGAAGGATACTCCACCAAAGTTGGAAAAAAAAAAAAAAGGGAAGAGACTCAGAGGAGTAAATGTGTAATCCTGTGTCGTTCTGAATGATTGCAGCAAAAAGTTGTTTGGACCTAATAGCTAGAGATGAGGCTGCAAAGTTCTACTGGAATCAGTTCAGGAAGGGTCTTGTATGTCAATTTTGGGCATTTGGGTTCTGTCCTAAAAACAATGGGGAATTGCTTAAGTGTTTTAAGTAGAAAACTATGAAAGATATTTATGATTTTTTTTAAGTTTTTAAAATTTATTTTGAGAGACAGAGAGAGCACAAGTCGGGGAAGGGCAGAGAGGGAGGAAGAATCCCAAGCAGGTTCTGTCCTCAGCGCAGAGCCTGATGTGGGGCTTGAACTCATGAACCGTGAAATCATGACCTGAGCCAAAATCAGGAGTTGGACGCTTAACTGACTGAGCCACCCAGGATCCCCAAGATATTTATGATTTTCCAAATCATCCCAGTAATTCTGTAGAAGACAGATTCAAATGGTAAAACAATTTTGGGAAACTGAATGGTAATTGTCTTAGCTCGGCTGCTATAATAAAATACCACAGATAGGGTGGCTTAAACAGCAGACTTAATTTCTTGAAATTTGGGTGGCTAAGAAGTCCAAAATCATAGTGCAAGCACCTTCAGTCAGGGGAGGGCCTTCTTCCTGGTCTGCAGATGATCACCTCCTCACTGTGTCCATTTGAGGAAACTCTGGTGTGTCTTCCTCATCTTTTAAGGTCACTAATCCCACCATGGGACTTCATCTTCATGACCTCATTTAAAAAGCCTAATTACCTGTCCAAAGCCTCACCTCCTAATACCATCACTTTGGGGATAAGGGCTTCAACATATGAATGTTGTGGAGAACACATTTAGTCCATCACAGGAATTTTTTACATTACTTTAGAAAAAATTCATAAAGGCCCAAATATATATGATAAAGAATGATAAAGGGAACATAGACTTAAGAGAACTTGGTGACTGATCAGATTTAAGCTTTTGTAAGGTTTCTTGCAAACTTGTTAATGTGACTAACATTTACCAATGTAGATGAATGATAAGGAATTGGATATTTCATTTTTTTGTTTTTGCGTTTGGAGTTGAGGATTCTTATAAAGATGATGAGCTTAGAGTTTAAGATTGCTGTGGAACATATAGATATGCAATTGAACTTTCTGTTTTTCTAATCAGTCAGGGAACAGATGTGCATCTTAGACTTAAAGTTTTACTCTGAATTGAGGTGCCTGGGTGGCTCAGTTGCTTGATTTTGGCTTGAGTCATGATCCCAGGCTCATGAGATCAAGCCCAACATCGGGCTGTGTGCTGAGTATGGAGCCTACTTAAGATTCTCTCTCTCTGTCTCTGTCTCTCTCTCTGCCCCTCACCCCTGCTTGTGCTCTCTCTCTCTTTAAAAAATAAAAATAAATAAAATCAAATTTATAAAGTTTTACTCTGAATCAAACATTTTTTTTCTAAGAATATTATCCAATTTATTACGGTATATATGTTGAGTTCTGAGATAGGGTAAAAATTTCTTAAGGGAAAGTCTTAAGATCGTTTTTTATGGTCTTTATATTATAGCTAGAAATCAATGTATCTTTAGAAATGCCTGCTGAGGTAGAGAAGTCTGAGTTTAATGTAAATAATACTGAGATATTAATTGGTCACATTTGTGCAGTGCTTTGTGGTCACAAAACATCTTCAGCATGTATTATCACATTTGGAAATCCATCTTTACAGCAACCTCATGTGTTAGGTGGACCAGGTATTGCAGTAGAGAATATATATATACATGTATGTGTGTGTGTATGTGTGTGTGTGTGTGTGTGTGTGTGTGTGTGTGTATATATATATATATATATATATATATATATATATATATAATTTTCTTTATTAGGCTTTGCCTCACTAAGATTCCTGTAATGTATTTTCTCCATTCTTTTACCCCATACAAATGTTCTTTCTCTCATCTACTATCATTTCATGTTCTATTGCTTTCAGTTTATTAAATAAGCTTGAACTTAAGAAATCCATAAGAGCAAATCTGCTGATTTAGAAGACAGGACCTTCATAACTTATGTAAAACATCAAGGGTTTTTTTTTTTTTTTTTTGCTTTAACTAAAGGTGGGAGAGAAACTTTGTTTCTTGGGAGAGGTAGGAACACAGTATGGCATCTTTCTAGCTATGAGAGCCATACCCTCACTTAATCTATTGGCTTCCATTTGAAAGAAGAATAGAAACTGTGATAATTACAGATATTAGATTCATTTTTTTATTTGTCAACATATATATTTTCAACATTCATATTTTTTATTTGTAAAGAGCTTATTTTCCCATTTTTCTAATTGAATCTGATTGTTTTGACCTTTTAAATTATTAAATTGATCATTAACAGTTTGTTATTGTTGTTGAAAGTTACACTATTTTCATATGATTATTGAAAATTTTATATCTGCATTTAAAATTTTCCAGATGATGCCCTGGCCTATTTATCTGTGGGTACAAACCATTCTTTGATATGTATAAGCACCTCATATATTTTTATTTATTGTTTTTAACTTTATTTTTTTGAGAGAGAGAGAGAAAGAGCAGGAATGGGGGAGGGACAGAGAGGGAGAGAGAGCATCCTGAGCAGGCACCCTGTTGAAGCAGGGCTCGATCTCAGGAACTGTGAGATCATGACCTGAGCTGAAATCAAGAGTTGGAAACTTAACCGACTGAACCACCCAGGCACCCGCCATATATATTTAGAGCAACAGTTTCGTATAATATAAATGTATATACCCTGTTGTTTAATTTGTCTTTTGTTGATTCTATTTTGGACACCTGCAGATTTGGTATTTTCCTTGATGCTTTTTTGGCTTTGATAACATACTTTAAAGAGCCATACCAACCCCACAATTATAAAAACATTTATATAAAGTACTTGTAATACCTTTTAACTTTGTTTTACATTGTTGTGAAAAATGAGCAATCCAACTTAATTTATTTTTTAAATAATAAGTCTATTTTATCAGACCCAATTACTGGATACATTTTTACTCCCTCACTTTATAATTCCATACTAGAAGCCTGTTTTTGTTTTTATTTAAACTTCTCCTATTTTCACTTGCAGAAGTTCTTGGTATCTTAAAAAGACTCCTTAATTTCTTGATAATTATAATAGCACAATGGGTAAATCTAACTAGGGACACAAATTGAACAAGAAAAGTCTTAAAAACAATATCCAGCCTTTCCTAGACTGTAATAGATGAATACTCACAAGCATGATAAATAAGAATAGTCATTAAAATTTTTCTGGGCAACATTTCTCATTTTACAATTAGATACACTAAGGCCCATAGGGACAAATTGACTCGACCAAGATGAGTTAAAGTAACACAGCTGACATGTCAACTATTGGTATAACTTTATTATGCTACAATATTTATTATATTAGAATCATATAATTCCATCCACTAGATTGAGCTCATTCAGCCCTCCACTCTCTGTGTATTATACCCTCAGCAACCTTTACATGCATGACAGTTCCACAGAGTAGTGACAATCTCCTTTGCACTAGGAAAGCAGGTCTCTCTGTAGTTCATCTCATTCCTCATTTTAAACTTCATTTGTTCTTATTGGTCAGATGGTTAGCAATATATTTCTTTAATTACACAGCCATTGCCATTTGCAAGTTCTTCACATCCAGCTAATAAAATATTCTTTTACAAATGAATAAAGTCTATCTATGTAAATTAATTCTCAACACTTTCCTTCCAGTTTCTCTACAGTTTCTCTTCCTGCCCTACAGCTATGTGGGTTTATTTGTTTTCCATGTCTTTGTGAAGCTATTTTTTAAAATTTGTTAATGTTTATTTATTCCTGAGATAGAGCATGAGTGGGGGAGGGGCAGAGAGTGAGGGAGACATAGAATCTGAAGCAGGCTCCAGGCTCCAAGCTGTCAGCACAGAGCAGGATGTGGGTCTCGAACTCACGGGCCATGAGATCATGACCTGAGCCGAAGTCGGACCCTCAACCGACTGAGCCACCCAGGTGCCCCCATGAAGCTATTTTTAATTTCATTTTAAAGTACTATTTTGTGATTCTCTAAGGTATCTTAATTTAGTGACATTTTTTATTTCCATAATTTATATCACATATTATTATTATTTTTTAACGTTTTATTTATGAGACAGAGAGAGACAGAGCATGAACGGGGGAGGGGCAGAGAGAGAGGGAGACACAGAATCGGAAGCAGTCTCCATGCTCTGAGCCATCTGCCCAGAGCCCGACATGGGGCTCAAACTCACGGACCGCGAGATTGTGACCTGAGCTGAAGTTGGACGCTTAACCGACTGAGCCACCCAGGCACCCCTCACATATTATTTTTTAATACTAGCTCATCCAATTAGGACTATGCACACACATGAAAACTTGCTAGAATAATAGCTGACTGTGGACTGCATGATAAGACACTTAGATTGTTGACCAGTTCTTACTGAAGTGAACAAGTAAGTGCATCAATACGCCCTCATGGAGAGGTCTAACTGTTGCCTCACAATATTAACTTCAGCAAATATTTCCTTCAGAAACTGGGTTAAAGACATTATTTATGTTTTTTTAATTTTTTAAATGTTTATTTGTTTTTGAGAGAGATAGACAGAGGTGAGTGGGAGAGGGACAGAGAGAGAGGGAGACACAGAATCTGAAGCAGGCTCTAGGCTCTGAGCTGTCAGCACAGAGCCTGATACAGGGCTTGAGCTCACAAATCATGAGATCATGACCTGAGCCGAAGTTGGATGCTTAACTGACTGACCCACCCAGTTGTCCCCAGATATTCTTTATATTATGATTGATTTAATTGATGGGGGAAGTAATTTGGGGATATAATAAAGGCAAACAGAAAATAATAGAGGAGAAGAAGGAAATGAACGTGGTAAATATTAACAATTGTTACCTTTCAAAAGATCAGTTTTTTTAAAGTAGATAAAATAATATATAGCCTAAGAAAAAAGAAAAAAATTAACAAACTCATACAGAAATAAAAAGGAGAAGGAGAAAGGACTATGGATTATCAGGAATACAATATTGGATTTTCTAGTTTTGTCTCTGTTTTATACCCTCTATTGCATTAATTATTTTCTGAGTTGAAATCATAAAGGTATAATACTAGAGAAACAATAACCAGTTTTGTATAAATATTGATGAAATAAAGACTTCTAGAACTCACAATATGTAAGTTTTTCCAAGATTGTTGCTTTTCACTAATATCTAGGAGAAGGGGAAAGGTGATCGAGGTATTCATGTTTGTACTACAAGTTTTATATTTCCTAATTCAGCATTAGCTAGCTACTTCAAAGTTGACTTTATATTTATGATGAAATTTTAGCAAGTCTGCTACTCAAATGATTGATTATAAGACTCATCATTAGTTCATGCTTGATTAGGAATGAAGAAAAATTTTGTTAATTTAATCATAACTCAGTGCCTCAAAAATATTACAAGCCTCCTGTTGCTTTGAAATTTCTTCAGTCTGTTTTAGGGGATTTGGCAATTCTACCTACATTAAGCTGCACTATTTGTTGTGTGGTAGGTTATTCTTTTCATGTGTCTCAGAAATAAAATTTAATTCCATTTCATCTACTTTATGGTTATTGTCTTTTCTTAGGCTCCGCATAGTACTTGATGGTCTCTTTACAACAAAATATGGAATTGCTATCATTCCTCCAACAACAAAGATTTGCTCCACTATATCAAATGCTTGTTTCTGAGCCCTCCTGCATAATCAGAGACATTTCACTGTGAGAATGACTCACAGTGTAATCTTTGTGATGCAATTTTAAATGGCAGTTAAACCCAACACATGCACTAACAATGGAGCACATCAAATGATTGCATGGAAAAATGAAATAGGAATGACAGTCTGTTATGTGCATGCACTGACAACTACTTTACAACTCCTAATTGTCTGACAAAGATTGGAAGACACTATTGATAATGAGATAAAAATAGCTTTTATGTGTGATATTTGTGAGAGATTGTGAATCTTAAAAATCAATGAAATAGAGTATATCATGTTTTTCTTCTAGCCCACTGCCATATTCAGAATTTACTCCTTCCACTCAAAAACTTTGGTCCATCAAAAGGAGAAAACAAATAGAAACCAAAAAAGGAGAATACAACAAAAACAAAGAAGATTGTGATGGTGCTGTGCATGGTCAGAGAGTATGTTTGTATGAAGTACCAAATGTCAATTGCTAGTGACATTATCAAAATGGTCCTGACATAGGTGGTTCCTGACTTAAGCCCTCTTCACAAGAACCAACTAACAACTTCCCATAGACAAAACACTATTGTGAAAATCCCAGAACCTGGAGGTGTAGCTGAAGTGTGCCTCTGGACCACAGAGACCAAGAAGCACCACATTAGAAGGATGGAGGAACAGCTACATAATACCTCATTGCTTTTCTACCAGGCTGCACTGGAAGAGGTTTCTGGGTCTCCAGTGGCAAAAGAGAGTCCAGGGTGGATGTATAGCTCCCCCAATGATGCAGGAGGCCCACTTAGGTCTTATGGGATCACTGGGGGAATCTCCAGTGGGGCTCAACCACTGGGGATCAGATAGAGATGGAGAGGGGTGCAAGGCTTACAGCAACCAGTGCACAGATATTGGCAGACAGCTTGCCTATTTACTGTGTCACCTGAGCAGAGATCCTAGCCAGCAGCTCTTCCTATCTCTAGAGGCAGTAGAGTGGCCTTGTCTGGCCAGGGAGCTCATTTAGCAGTTATGCCTGATTTGGATCCACAGTCAATGGGCCATGCCAGCTGGAGCCCATTCTACTACCCTACCTGGACAAGGAAGCAAATTTTCAGACCCATCAAACTACTGAGCATAGCTTTTACTGCTGCCCAATCAGGAAGCCTGGCCAGAGAACCCAGACAGCTTCAGAACGCCTTCTATGGCCTCACTTAGGCAGGGAACCAAACCAGCAGATCTTTCCAACTGTGGAACAGAACCAGTGACCCTACACGATGATCCTTGACAACCTTGATCCACCCTAAAATTCTGCCCAGTAGTAGCCCAGACTTCAACCTGACCCAGCAGCAGAGTACACATGCAGCCCTGACATAGCATGTGGACTTGCACAAGTAGGAATCTCAGCTAGTGACTCCACTCAATCATGGAGTAAGCCGTAGTCCCATCCAACGGCAGGATACAGCTAGAAGCCCCTTCCAACCAGAGAGCCTGGCCAGTAACCTGGCACAACCACAGAGTACACCCCAGTAACCTGATTGCTAAACCCAGTCTGCACCCCCACCCACAACTTCAGGACAGAGCCTGTCACCCAGCCCGAACATGGAATCCAGGCAGTGGCACCAGCTTGTAGGAGAACACACCTGACCATGAATGATGGAAGAGCCAAGCCTATAGCCCTCCCCTATAGAAAAGTTTGCAATACTCACTCATACTACCTGCAAGGGAACACAGCCTTTTACAGTGTTGTATGTCAATTTTATTTCAATAAGATACATATACATATACATTACGTGTGTGTGTGTATATATATATATTATATATATATATACACACACACACACGTAATGTATATATATACACATGTAATGTATATGTATATAATATATATACACACGTAATATATATACAATATTATATATAAGGTATTATATATACATATAATCATGTATATATGTATACATATACATGTGTGTGTGTGTGTGTATAAATAAAATAGGATATCTAAGTTCAACTGTTTTGTGGCATATAAATGCAATTTATTTCCTGGTTTTCCTGGTGTGTATGTGTGTGTATGTGTGTGTGTGTGTGTGTGTGTGTGTGTGTGTGTGTGTATGTATATGTATAATAGGATGTCTGAGTTCAGCTGTTTTCTGGCATATAAATGCAGCTTATTTCCTGGTTTTCCTATGGCTCCCAGGCCCCAGTCATTACCTTTACTATTTATATTTGACAGAAGGAAAGTTCTGACATAGATTGACAAGCTATAGCTCATAGCTTATTTTTCCCCCTACGTTTTTTGGAAAGTTGGAGAGCTATGAGTGGTCTTTATATGCTTACATTTTCAAATGGTTGAAAAAAGGCAAAATGAGAATGATATTTTGTGATGTGTAATATTAGTGTTCATAAATAAAATTTTACTGTAACGAAGTGCCACACATTTGTTTACTTACTGTCTATGGCTGCTCTTGTACGACATGGCACAGATGAGTTGTTGAAGTAAAGAGTGTATGGCCTTGCAAACTTAAACTGACCTTTTCCAGAAAAAATTTTGTAGATATCTGCTGTATGTCAATTTTGTATGACCTTTGTTGGATATGGATGATAGTTAGGAATTTTTTTTAATTTTCTGTCTTCACATTAGGGAAAGTACCCCCCTTCACATTTTTACTTAATTTTGTTCAATTTTGTTCATTTCCGTATGGTGAAGTATGTCACTGTGATCTCTCTCTCCTCTATCTTTCTCGGAACTCATACTTGTAATTTTCTAAATAGACTGAAATTACCATAATCACTTCCTCTTTGACCCAAGAGATATTAAGAAGAGCTTTTATCTTTCTGGGTATATATGTCTATATATTGTTTTTGGCTTCTTTATTCTTTTGTTATTAATCAGACATGTTTTGCACTGAATTCAGAAAATCTGGTGTTTATAACTTATAACCTGTGAAAGTAATACATGATTCTTTTTTGAAAACAGTCCAGGAATTTGAAAAGAATATACATTTTCCATGTTGTACAATGTTGGATTTATGTATTCATTATATGCTTTATGATTACCAAATGCCTTTTATCTTTACTTATTTTTGCTTAATTTATCACTCAAAGTAGACGGTATTGTCTGAATGGTTCTGAGTAAACTTATTTTAATAACATAGGTTTCAATACATAAAGCATTTTAAAAACTCCATTCAGCATAAATTTTAAAAACACTTAATCTATATCAGATAAAAAAAAGAGTTCCTGCTCTCCTGAAGCCCTCATGATGGGAAATATTTTATGGACATCAAAACAAAGTAAAATAAAAACCACTTTTAATAACACTGTATAATTTATTTTCAATTTTTCTAACTGCTAAGAAGAATAAATATAAGATACTATATATCGATATGGAATAAGAAAATTTTACTTTGTGTGGAAAGCCATGACTTTTTCTGCTGTGCTTCTCTTTTAGATGCTATTGAATGTATAGTTCTCTAGTAAATATGTATGCTGAGGATTGCAGATTGAGAATTATAGGCAGGAGAAAAGCAAAAGTGTGAAGGCCTTGAGTGAAAAACGGAAAGAAAACCAAGTGAAAGGAGGTAAAAAATAGGGTTGGAAGAAAGAGAAGGAGGAAAAGATGACTGGAGGCACCCTCCTCTGCCCAGAGGGCAGATTAAAGATTCTGAATTATTTCCTCAGAGCAAGGGAAGATTTTAAGCAAGGAACAAGATCCTATCTTTTCCCCCATTTAAATATATCTGTTTTCTTTAGTGTGGGAGGTATTGTGGAGAGGATGGCAAGATACTGGATATAGGAAGAAAATTCAGGAGGCTAGACTCTACCACTGTTAACAAGTGATTTATTGTAACACTATTTACACAAGGGAGGTTTTTGTGGTGTCTCAGTGTGGTGTCTGTCCCATGAGATGGGGGCCCCCAAATGTGGGGAGACTGTTGATCCCGTAGGAGCCAGTGGCATGGGCTGGGAAAGGATTCACCCAAGGCAGAACAAACAAGATAGAAGTTTATTGCTCCACAGGGGCATAGCAGGTAGGACATCAAAGGAGAGACTTTCTGCAAGGAGGCAGTGGGTGGGGACCTTATTTAAAGTGGAAGGTGAGGAGGTAAGGGGACTATGGAATTTTCCCTTTTTTGGTAACTGTGTCTGGTTGTAAATAACCCATCCATTGATTAGTTAGGGCCAATGGATATTTCCATGTGGGTCACATGATGGGCCTGTCTATATTCATCCTGGTGCTCCCTGTGGGCCCTTTTGCCTTGATCAAGCTTCTTGCTCAAGCCTGTTGTCCAGGTTAATATTTAAAATGTTGATGTTAAACATTTAAAAACGTTAAATGTTTCAAAGATAATATCGTGATCACTTTTTTTTGTTTGTTTTTCTGTGTATCTCTAATGAGTTTGCCCTGACTTTTCTGTCCATCTGTCCGTGCCTCTAGATATATCAGGATTCCTTTAAAAACTGCATTGTTTTGGGGTGTATAATTTTATTTTATGTAAATAGAATTGCATTATTTTTCTCCCTTTCTTTTGCTGCTTCTAACTGCTGCTTAACCCTATATAATGTACATCCATTCTCTTTTACATCTTCACTGTCTTAATTTTGTACCACAGGGTACTTCAGATTCCCCCAAATCATACATGATGCTGCAGTTGCCATAGTCATGTCTGTCCTTTGATGAGACTATGTGAGCTTTTCTTTGTGACCATACATCCATGGTGAATCTCAAGTACATCAGATATTTGCCTGTCTCCAGACTGTCTGCTCTGGACCACCTTACCTGAGAAATGGATGAGGGTTTTTATATTGCCACAGTTTACCAACACTTAACATTTTTCAGTTTTCTCATTTTTAAAATATATTTGGTATAAATGACAACTTGTAAAAATTTCATTATAAAAAGTTTTCAAACATACCTAGAAATACAGAGAAGAGTAAAATGGATCTCCTTCAGTGAATTGTTATTTACATTTGCTTTATTTGGTTTAATTTTTTTTATTGTTTTGCTGAAACATTTAATTCAAATCTTAGTGTACTGGTTTTCTTTTGCTGCTGTAACAAATTACCACAAATTCAAAGGCTTATGTTGGCACGGATTTATTACCTTATGTTTCTAAAGGTCAGAAGTCCAAATTGGGTCTCAGTGGAATAAAATCAAAGTGTTGGCAGTATTGCATTTCTTTCTAAGCGCTCTGAGGAGAATTTATTTTCTTGTCTTTTCCAGTTTCTATAGGCCCTCTGTTCCCTGGCTCCTGGTCTCTTTCCATCTTCAAACCCAGTCATGGCTTTCTCACACCACACCACTGACAATGAGTGTTCTACCTCCCTCTTTTATATTTAAAATACCCTTGTGATTATGTTGTGCCCATTCAAATAATACAGGATAATTTCCTTATTTTATGGTCACTTGATTAGCAACCTTAATTCAGTCTGCACCCTCAATTCCCTTTTATGTAATGTAACATGCCATAGTCACAGGTGCTGGGCATTAGGATGTGGACACCTTTGGGACAGTGTTCATTATTCTGCTTACCACACTTAGATATCATTCATTAGTGATTGATCTCTAAAAATTAAGGATTTTTACTATATAGCCACAATACTAGAATACAAAAATGATGTCTAATGAAGTGTTTGGGTTTTCATTTTGTTTTGTTTTTTAATCAGGACCCAAACAAGGTCTATTTGCTGTATTTCATTGTTGCTATATCATTCAAGTGTTTTTTGATATAGACGGACCTTACTACACCCAGGTTTTTTTAATGCATTTTATTTGTTGAAATGCACAGTCCACTGTCCTGAAGAATATCCCACTTTATGATTTTGTTCTAATGTCTTCTGATGTTGAAGTATTTGTTGTATTTCCTTTAAACCTCAAACTAGATCCAAAGATCAAAACATATTCAAATTTAACATTTGGTGAAAATATTTGTCAGGTGATCCTATGTCTTTTACTTTGTATCACATTAGAAGACCCATATCTTCCTTTTCTGTTGTACTAAAGGGAGGTTTGAACATTCTTAGTGGCTGAGATTTGCTTACTGCCAATTGTCATAGAATTTCATGACTTTTACTTTGGCATTGTTGGAAATCTGGGGATATTTCTTTCTTTCTTTTTTTAATGTTTATTTTGAGAGAGAGAAAGAGAGAGTGTGAGCGGGGAAGTGACACAGAGAGAGGAAGACACAGAATTCGAAGCAGGCTGCAGGCTCTGAGGTGTCAGCACAGAGCCCAATGTAAGGTTCGAACCCACAGACCTCAAGATCATGACCTGAGCCAAAATCAATGCTTAATGGACTGAGCCACCCAGATGCCCCTCTGTGGGGACGTCTAAAGAATGATCCATTCAGCTGTTGTCTGTGAGGTATTTATTTTTTTCTACAACATTCATTGTGGTCGAAGCTCATTTAGGCAATTCTGACCTCTTAATTTCATCTCATCCACTCTATATTTTAGGAGTCTTTTTTACAGTTTTTGGTTAGTGGATGGTACTCTTTCCTGTTTTCCAGTACGGTTGCAGAATCCTCTAGTTATTTCTATACTGCTTTTTCCATTTCACTTGGAATTTTTGAGGGAGGATGACTAAGTTGGATACATGACATCATTTTTTTAAAAATTTTTGATGATTTGGGGCACCTGGGTGGCACAGTGGATTAAGCATCTGACTTCGGCTCAGGTCATGATCTTACGGTTTGTGAGTTCCAGCCCTGCATTGGGCTCTGTGCTGACAGCTCAGAGCCTAGAGCCTGCTTAGGATTCTGTGTCTCCCTCTCTCTCTGCCCCTCCCTCACTCGTGCCCAGTCTCTGTTCTGTCTTTCTCTCAAAAATAAATAAACGTTAAAAAAATTGTTTTGATGATTTTATTTGTAGAGGCAGAGATGACACAGTCTGCTTTTAGTATCTACTGATTAAGAGAACATAAAGAAAAAAGTAACAGTATGATTTTAGTAACTCTTAAATGTGTGTGAAATGTATTAATCAAAATATGGAATTCATTTGCATTTTTAAATAGCAGTTCAAATATGTACTAGATGTATATTTTAATATTCTGCTAATGTCTAATGCATGTGTGGATTCATGAACTTTTTGCGATTTATGACCCCTCCCTAGGAGACTATAGAGTTTAGAGTAGAAACCATGGCTTAAAGGAAGATGACTACCAATTTGGAATTTCAATGGGACTTATTATCTGAATTAATTCTTAATCCCTAGGCTATGAAAATGCAATTGAAAATTAGCACTTTAATGCTTAAGTGATTCATGGGATGAATTACCTTTTCAGCAGCTAAATGTTACCCTAGGGGTATAAAATATTTACTATGATTTCCCCAAATTATCCATGTTTTATCCATAAAGCACTCTATATTAAAAAGGGGGTTATTTCATTACTCAATAAATATTTTTCTTTGACCATATGTCTTTTGTTGTTGTTGTTGTTGTTGTTGTTGTTGTTGTTATATATTGGGGATACAGCAGTAAGAAAAAATAGACACTTATTATATTGTTCTTGCATTTGGAGTTTGTAGTTACTTATGTGAAATTGCATCTGATCTTCATTCTATTAACTAAGGTAAGATAGGGACAATTTTGGTATTGAGGACAATTCTATTTGTGATGAGTATAGAGAAAGCCTATATATTAGTTATGATTTGGTTATCTGTAAATAGTAGAAGATACTAAATTAACAGTGGCTTAAACAAATAAGTTTATTTTTGTCAACTGGAGGTGATGAGCCTAGTTTCTGGTATGGCTCTCAGTTTCATGTTAGGGACTTAAACTGTCCAGGTTCAGTAAGGGAAGCAGAAATGCAATCCATGTCGATAGAAGGATATATGATAGGAATTAGATATTACACAACTTTGGAAAAAGCTAGGAAGTAAAAGTCTAGAAGAGTGTTGAGATTTTTTTTCTCTAAGCAGTTAATCTGAGAAGCCAGCTATGTTCAGGGGCTAAAAGTATGGCAAGGATAAAGCTTCTGGGTATGTCTATAGAAAATTTTGTTTCTGTGTGTTACCTTCCCCATGGGTTTACTTTCAGGCTTCTCTTGGAGGAGCTCTTGGAGAAGCTTTCTTGGAGAGCTGCTGTTGGTTAACAAGGTCAGCATTTGAGAAGAAGGTCTGGACACAAAACAGAGGAGTGTGGGACAGGAACCCACTGGTACCTTTGTATCTGCCTGTCACAGCATCTCACCTTGGTAACCATCAGAGAATAATAGCTGTTGCCTGAATGTTATCTCCCAAAAGTCTTGCAGATTCTTCTTTTGGAAAACACTAACATGGAAACTTGTAAAGAATATGATCCTGGGTAATAAACTAAGCCAACATAGTCCAAACTACTTGAGGTAAAAAAGAAAGAAAAGAGAAAGAAAAAAATAAAAGGAAAAGAAAAAAAAAATCTCGGCCAGGTGCTCAAAAGCAAAGCCAGGCAAGCAGAGAATATTCATTTGGATGGTAAGGAGTCATTTAAGCAAGTGATCCACATAGGTCTAATATTGTCAGGGAACTTTGGGGAGTAGGATTAAGAAGTAAGTTGGTCAAAATTGTGTAAAATATTAGCAGAAAGGGCATGTAGAGGTATGTTTTAGAGGTATAATGTAGCTAAAGAAAATGTTGAATATTGGGATAGCATTTTAAATCACTTTATAAGAGTTAGTAATTTCCAGTTTGCCTTTCCCTTTTAATCTTTATTTTATATTATTGGAAAAAGTAACACAACAACCTGAATTCAAGAGTATTTTGCCTTTTTAGATGCATATGCTATCTGGATGAGTTTAGGGAATGAACACTGAAGTGTGTATTAGACAGTGATGGAGTATGTGTTCCTAATGCATTTGGCAAGTGCTCTGAGGGAAATTACTTTGTTCTTATTCAGACAGATACCATCGTGTTCTCCCTAAATAAAATGCCTATAACCAGTCATTTCTGTGTGAGGAAGAGGGATGGTCAGTATTGAATAAGAAACAAACATTGTTGAGATTTATTAAGATGATGGTTAAGCTGTGAAGAGCCACACAGTGGTGAAGCTTTTTCCTGGTAGCTCAGCTACCAGGAAAATTTTGCATTCATAGAAACAGTTGGCTATATTCACATCCATCCAAGGATGTGCCATCATAAGGAAAATGCCTACAGCTCCTAGGAGAGGGGGGATGGAGGCTTGCAATCTAAGAAGTAGGGCTAAAAAAAGCAGGTTCTCATAGGAAATACCATTAAAAGAAAATATCCTCCAGTAAAATTGTCTTTTTTACCACAGCCCTCTGGCAGCATTCCATGTTGTAATTTCTGGAAAATATCCTACAAGGTAGACAGGAATACAGTAGATAGAGCCCTACTTGTGAATGCTAGGAAAATAAGCAAACTAGACACTAAGTTTTGCACCAGAGACTCTGGTTGTCTCACAATGTCTTCCCCCCTTCTTCAATAGAAAAAGAGCCTGAGATTTGATAAAATGGCACATGTCTGCCCAAAGACTACATTTTCCAGCTTCCCTTAGAGTTGGATATGGTCATGTAACTAAATTCATCGGAGGAAAAAAAAACAAAAAAAACAGAAGTGGTTTTTAGTATATGCCTCGTAAGGTTGATGATGTAATTTTTTCCCTTCCTTTCACCTTCTGATCAGGTGCAGATGCAGGCATATCTTAGACCAAGAGGTTTTTTAAATAATAGATGCCAATCACACAGGTAAATCATATGTTAAAAAGAGAGTGGGTTCCTGCAGTAGGTGGCCACATACACATTGCCACTGCTCCTATCTATAGGTGGAATCTATTTCTCATCCATTGAGTGTAAGCTAGTCTTTTAGCTTCCTATAACCAAGAGCATGTGGTTGACGTGAATCTTTAATACCAAGCTCTGCAAAGACTTTCAGGTTTCACCCTTGCACTTTTGTGACACTCTGTTGGAAACCAGTTGTCATATAAGAAATCTTATTACCCTGGGGCGCCTGAGTGGCTCAGTTGGTTGGGCATCTGACTTCGGCTCAGGTCATGATCCTGTGGTTCATGAGTTGAAGCGCTGCGTCTGGCTCTGTTGTCAGCTTGGAGCCTGGAGCCTGCTTTGGATTCTATGTCTCCTTGTCTTTCTGCCCCTCCCCCACTCATGCTCAGTGTATCTCAAAAATAAATACAAACATTAAAAAAAGAAAAAAAATCTTATTACCCTTCTTTTAGAGAGCTCAAGTTAGCCATGTTAAAGGATACATGGAAAGAGATAGATGCCCAGCCTCAGGTGAGACAAAGCATGTGAATGAGGAAGAACACATGGGACATCCTGTCCCTCTCAAACACCATAAGAAACAGAAGAACCACACAACTGAGTCCAATCCAGATTAAAGAATTATGAGAAATAATAAAATAGTTCTTGCTTTGAGGCGATAAATGTTGGGGTAGTTTGTTATATATCATTGATAACTGAATCACTATCTTTACTTTATTGTTCTCATATGATATAACCACACAACTTCCTCTTTGGAAACCACTCAGAGCAAGTCTGAGTGAATCACAAAATTTGAATATCATGGCTTCACCTGTTACATTGAGATGACCTGTCTCTTCACAGATGATGAAGGCAACCCTTTCTTTCTCCTCTTGACCTCAGATCTCAGGTTTCTCTCCTTTGTGACTTTTGCTCATTCATAGCACTATAAAATTTCTGCGCTGATCCAGATATATGACAACCACTGAGTTTTTTTTTTTACAAAAGCATAAATGATTATACTGTTGAACTTTGCAGCCTATCATTTTAAATTTAATTTGAGCACATTTTAAAGGTTGTATTGGGAATTTTAAGATGTCTTTACTGTTAATGATTTCACAATTTTTATTGAGTGTATTCCCACTTATTTAATTACTGAGAAGCAAATGTATTGAACATGTTAACCTTTTTAATGGTTCTGACATGTGCTGTAGATATGGCCAAAATATAACATTCTGCTGTCTAATATTTTATGTCTCAAAGCTTCAGAATTATTACATTTTATCTTAACATATCTGATGAACAAAACTCACCCAGTATTATTATTGCTATTGCTGTTATTATTTTAGTTTTTTTATTGCGTTCTTTTTTTACCCATCTTATAAATTCTTTATTGTGCCTCAATAATTCTGCCCCATTTTAAATGTAATATCTCTAGGCATGAGTCTATTCTGTCTATCCCATGGAGAAGCGAGAATATTAAGGCATAAATAGTGATTCCTTCCCTAGTTCTATAGGAGGAATGAAAACATCATATCCTGACAAAAGAAACATATACCAATTAATGCTCAACAGTATAGATGCAACCTGTCTTTTTTTTTTTTTTTGAGAGAGAGAGAGAGCATGTGCATGCATGGGGGAGGAGCAAAGGGAGAGGGAGAGAGAGATTCTCAAGCAGGCTCTACACACCCAGCACAGAGCCTGAAGCTGTGCTGTATCTCATGACCATGAGATCATGACCTGAACTGAAATCAAGAGTCAGATGCTTAACTGACTGAGCCACCCGGGTACCCCACAACCAGTATTTAAGGAAAGAATAACCACATTTAAAAAATGGAATTTCTAATATAATATTTAATGTCCCAAACCTTCATAAAAACCTATCCTTTTGATTTTAATGCCCTCCTATGTGTTGTTCATTGAATTTAATAATGATAATAGTAATAATAATAATAATAATAAACCTTCCAAACCATTTATTTAAGTGATATTTAAGACTCAGCTGCCATGTGAAACATTTCCTCTGTAACACTACTGAATAATTTACCTTTTAGTAGGTATGAGTGTTGACATTTACAAGTTTATAGGGACTATAGAGACTATTTTGTTCAAACCTTGTAGTTTATAACCCAAGATACATTTAAAACCTAGTAAAAATGGCAATCTTGCATGCAGAGAAATCTAGTCAACCAGTGTAGAAGTCCACATTCTCTTCAGCTAATGTTTGAAGTGTTCCATTCTAATTCTTTTAACTACATCTCCTTAGTACTATATTTGTCACATCATACCTAAAATCCTCCTTCTATTATATCATTCTCCACTGCCAAACTAAGTCCCCCTACCAAGACAATCAAGGTCCTAAGTACTAGTCTGATATTAAAGATGAAATAATAATAACTATCCTTATTTTGAAACATTAGATCTACCCTATGACCCAGCAATAGCACTTCTAGGAATTTACCCAAGAGATACAGGAGTACTGATGTATAGGGGCACTTGTACTCCAATGTTTATAGCAGCACTTTCAACAATAGCCAAATTATGGAAAGAGCCTAAATGTCCATCAACTGATGAATGGATAATGAAATTGTGGTTTATATACACAATGGAGTACTACATGGCAATGAGAAAGAATGAAATATGGCCCTTTGTAGCAACATGGATGGAACTGGAGAGTGTGATGCTAAGTGAAATAAGCCATACAGAGAAAGACAGATACCACAGGTTTTCACTCTTATGTGGATCCTGAGAAATTTTACCGAAGACCATGGGGGAGGGGAAGGAAGAAAAAAGAAAAGAGAGGGAGGGAGGCAAACCATAAGAGACTCTTAAAAACTGAGAATAAACTGAGGGTTGATGGGAGGTGGGAGGGAGGAGAGGGTGGGTGATGGGTATTGAGGAGGGCACCTGTTGGGATGAGCACTGGGTGTTGTATGGAAGCCAATTTGACAATAAATTTCATATTAAAAAAAAGAAACATTGTTTTCACTAATTAAAAAAAAATGTTCTCTGTTCCAAAATGTCACATTTGGATCATGTGACTACACATGCTGTCTTGTATTCATACCATTTTTAACATTTAAAATACTTTGAAAGGTCTTGTCTTTATTTTTAAATATGCCTAATAGTTACAGTGATTATCAAATAATGTTCTCTTTATATCAGTTCAGATTCCCATCTTCTTTTGAGGCCCAGGTAATGATAAACCCCTCATCATAAAGCTTTCATTGATCATGATAACCCCACTGACTTCTCCTCTCAGCATCTAGAGATTTTATTTGCTAATCACTTGAAACTTGCTCCACATTGCCTTGATCTATGTTTTTTTTTTCTCATTTATTCTAAGCTTATATCCTCAAACTAGACTTTATACTTTTTTTTTTTTGGAAGCAGTATTACTAAACTACATTTCTACTTTTTATTACAAGGTCTGGGACAGTTTCACAAACACTATTAAATATTTAGTGAGTACATTACATTTGAAAAAATGAAGAGTTCTAGTAAAAAACTAATATAGAAGAGGTGTACAGTTAGCCTGATGATAAAACCAATTTAAATTAAAAACCATACCTGTTGTTTATTGAGTATATACAGTGAACTGTGTTTTTTGTGAAGTACTTTACATACACTTTCTCATTCAGCTAATTATATAGGTGGTTTGCTTGAATAAACTGTATTTAAAATAAGTTGGAATCTAGGTAAATTTGAGGTTTATGAAACAGATTTCAAATTGTCAGAAACCAGTACTTTCTGGTAAGGGATTACTTTCTTGTTTGAAAATGATTTCTTAAAGTAGAGGCTCTTTGAGCAGATGTCAGAGAATGTAGTGAAACCAGGAGGGAAGGAAGACACGTGGAGAGATGGAGAGCCAAACAACACAATGACTGAGCTATTTAGATTATGATGTCAGACATGCTAACCTTCTCCTTAATTCCATTTGCTTATTGTGGTCTAAGCATCAACCGAAAACAGAATTTCTGTTCAATTTATATCTTTCACAGAATCAACCTATCTCTAAATCTTGCCAAGAAGCACTCATTTGCAAGTAATGGTGCCCTCATCCTCCTTGTTTCTTGGCTTCCATGTCTCCTGAACACATTCTTAAAAGTTATTTTAATGTAACTTTATGTCATGCTATTTGCTTTTTTTAAATCCACTTTGGTTCCCCCATAGTCAGCACTTCTACATCCTTAGGCAATATATTTTCCTAAAAGAGCACAATAGCCAACATTTTCTAACCTTTTTGTGAGTTCCTCAGGACTATAAATTCATTATAATGGAGTAAGTGAACACTTGCATCTCATGTCCATACATACCCCACCAAAATATAGATGTGCTGATTAACACATAATACAAATGCTTTATGTTCCAAATAGCCACCCAGAGGAAAGAATGTGCATTTGATTTTATTGCTGAGCATTATGCAAGATGAAAGGGGCATGTGTGTATAATTAAAAAGCTGCAAATGTCACTGACTCTGTGGTCAGGAGGCTAGCTTAAAAAAATTCAGGCAATTGTGTATTTTGTGACCTTGTCTACCTGCCAAAATGAGAGGACTGAAAATGAAACTGCTGAGCTGGGAACAGAAAAACAAATCTTAGGCACCGTGATTTCTTTCTGGCACAGAAAGATCAGTGCAATACAATGTTAGGGGTGCAAAATGACCACTATTCCAATTTTGTCTATTTTTTTCTGTTGATGTACTAGTTACTGAGAAGATTGTGTCAATTAAGAAGAGTAAAAATATGAGCTCTAGCTCTTTTTGATAGTGACATTTTAGTTTAGTGACTCAGAGCACAATCATAGAAGCCATTCTGCAGGAGTTTAAATTTTAGCTCCACCAGTTCCTAGCTGTGTAACTTTGAGAAGACACTTAACTTCTATTTATCTCATTTTCCACATATTTAAACTAGAGATCATAATGACACTTACTCCTAGGAGTATTGTGAGGATGGAATGAGTTACTATATGCAAAGGGACTAGAAAAGTGTCAGGCACATAATAAACCCCAAAGGTGTTAGGTGTTATTATTCAGAATGGCCCCACCCCAGTCTGGGAATCCTTATTTCTCAGGTTGAGATTCATCTTTTGTTCTCTTACTTTCCTCATCAAAACTTTCTCTAAAGTCTTTTGGCTTATTAAAGGGAGAAAACCAAGTAAGGAATTAACATCATGTGAGACCAGCATTATATTAGGTAATTTAAATATACTTTTAAAAGTTATTATTATAGGGGCGCCCAGATGGCTCAATCAGTTAAGCATCTGACTTTGGCTCAGGTCACGATCTCACCATTTGTGAGTTTGAGCCCCGCATCAGGATCTGTGCTGACAGCTCAGAGCCTGGAGCCTGCTTAGGATTCTGTCTCCCTCTGTCTCTCTCTGCCCCTCCCCCACTCACGCTCTCTCTGTCCTTCAAAAAATAAATGTTTTAAAATTTTTTTTAAAGTTGTTATTATTATAATAATAGTTCCTTACATATGGATGATGTCATCCCCTTTATGGGTAAGGAAGCTGAGGTTTGGAGAGGAAAAGTTACAGATATGATTATTTAGAGAGGGTGAGGCAAAACCTAGCCTAGGGCAAATCTGTTTAAATGTAAAGCCTGTCATCTTTCCAAAATGTCATACAATGTTTTATTTTTCAACCGAAAAGCATTTGTATTTCAACCTATAGCTCATAAAATATTTTCACAAAATCCTCTCAATTGATTCCTGTAAGAAATTTGAGAAATTTATATTGTTAATATATCACTTAACAAATGACAAATAAAATTCATTGAGAAAGCAAGTTTATTAACCTTATACAGACAGTAAATGGCAGAGAAAAATGCAAAGTTAGGGTATCTTGATAATTTTTTTTAGTATTTCTACCAAAGGGATTTATAATGATAGGCAACATTCAAGTACTGACTTTTCTGGGAGAATGTATGTTTTTTGCAACTGGCTGCTGGTCATGACATGAAAGTCCAATAGGGAAGTTTCAGGCAGCTGTCAGTGGGGCTGTGTGTGAGAAACAGAATTCCTAGAATCACACTTTGTCATATAGCTTATCTCCTACCTCGCCTCTCTGTGGACCAGCCATGTAGCTTGCAAATATGGCCTGTATGCCAACTTTAATATATGCCTTTGACAGGAATAAAAACTGCTTCTGCTACTAGAGGGAACAGATAATGCAATTGGAAGAATCCAGCAATTCCAAGTCAACTCTGAAGGTCTGGGAAGGAGATTACAGAATGTAGGAGCACAAGTGGTATTTTTTACCTTTTGTTTTGCTTGAAGTTTTCCACCTCTGAGTACAGTGATAGAATTTTTTCTTCCATCACATGGATGGCACAACCAGAATGAAGGATGGGTGAGAAGAGTCACGGTTCATTTCTCCAAAAGAAAGACCTTGTTTCGCATATGGCTTCGTCAAGCAAAGGCAATCTTTGTGGAAGTATTTTAAAAGTATCTGGCAACCAAAGCATGTTTCTCTAAAACAGAATACAGTGTCCATGTAGAACCAAGACGTGGAGTGACAAGGAAACTCTAACCTTCCAGAAATCTACTAGAACTCCCACTTATCAGAGCATGCCACCTAATGTTGTTCACTAATTTACCTCTCAGAATGAATGAATAGGGAGATTGCTAAACTGAATTAGATCATTCATGTCAATGGGAACAAAAAGTGGGAAGGATTAGAGACCATTATTATGCCAATGTTGTGAACTGAATTTTTATTTGTGCCCCTCTCCCACAAATTTATATGTTGAAACTCAAATCCCAATATGATAGTGTGGATATTGAGAGGTAATTAGGTAAAGAAGGTGGATCCTAAATGAATGGGATTAGTGCCTTTACTAGACGTGAAAGAGGTGAATGTTCTCTGCTCTCTGGTGTATGAGGATAAAAGGAAGAGAAGATAACCATCTACAAACCAGGAACCATGTTTTTACCAGACACTTAGCTGGCATCTTGATCTTGGACAGTTCACCCTTTAGAACTGTGAAAAATACATTTCTTTCGTTTAAGCTACCCAGTCTATGGTACTCTGTTATAGCAGGGCAAACTTACTCAGACAGACCCATTTAAGTTCTTAGTAGCAAAATAAAAATTTTCACAAAAATAAAAATAAATAGGTGTAATTAAGGCATGATTCACATATACTTTATTACACAGAGAAAATTTTTAAATCATAAAGACATAATCTCTCATATGACTATCACCATCAACATCTATTTGTATAACATCTAGTTTGTATAAGAGATTTTTAAAATATTAGTTCAAATAGAAATACTTAAAAAACCTGTAGGATATAAGTTATTTTTCTTATGTTATAGAGAAGGAATGTAAGACTCACAGAGATTAAGGGACATGCCCAAATTTATATTCATTGAACTGAGAATTGAACCCAGATCCAGATTAAAAGTCCTGATCTTTGTACCACATCAGTGAATGAGTTCTTAAATGGCTGATTGACTAAGATATTAAAAGTACTAAAACACTATACAATAGGAAATTATCCCAAGAAAAATGGAAAAATTGGTTAATGCACAAAAACATTGTAACATGCCTGAAAATAATTGAGATGGATTGTATCCATGAAAGGAAGTATAGCTAAATATCGTCTGAATCCTAGAGTGAGAACAGAGCCAGAATGAAGTTCAAAAAATACGGAAAATGTAATTCACAGAACTTTTGTTTTTGTTTGTTTTTGTTTCATTTTTCTTTTTTGTTAACAATGAGAAGTTGGAAGGGATAGGCCAGTTGTTTGTAAAAAAAAAATGCAACAGTGTAGCATAAATAGAACAAGGTAGAAGGCAACATGATTGAACTACAACTTTGTTTTAATCTTCTGTTGCAAGAAAGCTATACTGAAAGTTCAAAAGTGTAGAAAATTATGATAACTAGCAAATTTAAATTCAAGATAATTTGGATATTATGAGACTGTTCCAACTTGGTTTTAGTATGCAGACTCAGACAAAGGTTTGCTAGACTGCTAAATGAATTTAAAGATGAAAGCCAGAAGATACTATTTTTATTTAGAAGTGATGGAGGAGAAAGTCAAACATGACAACATATTTTATGTCTAAGCTTATAGAAATAGAAAGCAGTCAAAATGGGGTATTTATTTTAGAGAAGAAAAGATGAAGTGGAGAGAAAAATAATTTTTCACAAGCACCTGAAGGACAGTTATACAGAAGAGACAATGCATTTTAAATGATTCTCTCAGATAGAACAAAAAGAAATAGATGGAATTTTTAGGAAGGAATATTTTGTGGAAGACATTATTCATAAGAACACTTGGAAGATTTCATACATCAAAATGGCCATCTCTTATAGAATGAATCAGGATGTATTTAGTGTGGACTTACCCCCCCCCCCTTTTTTTTTACCTTGTATATATCCAAGTTATTTCTGCTTTTTCTTCTATAAAGGAAAATTGGAGATGATTGCTCTTTGAAAATGAATAATCAGGAAATACATGCTTTATAAATAACATTTAATTAGATATCTCATGCAATGTAGCAGTAATGAAGGGGAGGACTAGAAATTAGGAGAAGGATATTCTCATGGAAAACAAACAGTATTTTTAAGGTCCTGATGTTGAGAGGGGCTTGATTTGTGTAAGAGATAGCAGGGAGTCCAGTGTGGCTGGAGTGGGTGAATGAGAGGAATGGTGAACCAGCAAGGGGAGAAGATATTAGAAGGCTGTGCGATGATTGTAAGAAATTGACTTTCACTATGATATTAGAAGTCACTGAAAGTATTTGAATACAGAAGTGGCTTGAACCAAGATTTTTTTCCTGGTTTTATTGAAGTATCATTGATAAATAAAATTATATATATTAAAGGTGTATATAGCTTGATGATATATAATATCAATATTGATATATAATATCTATATAGAGAGGTATATTATAATAATTGCCACAGTCAGTTCACTCAGTCTTCCATATAGAGAGTAGACAGAAACTACAAACAAATAAACAAATAATCCATTTGGTAGACTACCTCAGTTGTCTAGGTAAGAGAATGTGATTATTTGGAACAGGAAGAAAGCATTAAAGGTGTGAAAAATGGTAGGATTTTGAATATGTTACTAACAATGAGACTTATCAAAAAATGGATGAAAGTTTTAAGGCAAAGAGAGGAATAAAGGATTACAACAAGATTTTTGTTTTAAACAATGGGAAATTGGAGTGGCCTTTCCAGGGACAAACTGAAGGGAAAGCATACTTGAGAGAGTCAATAAATTCATAATAAGACAGGGACATAAAATGCTGTTGAACTGGAGAGGCCTATTAAAAGTGGGAATACCAACCATTTCTTCACTGGATTATTTGTTTTTTGGGTGTAGAGTTTGGTGAATTCTTTATAGATTTTGGATACTAGCCCTTTGTCCGATATGTCATTTGCAAATATCTTTTCCCATTCCGTTGGTTGCCTTTTAGTTTTGATTGTTTCCTTTGCAGTGCAGAAGCTTTTTGTCTTCATGAGGTCCCAATAGTTCATTTATGCTTTTAATT
This sequence comes from Prionailurus bengalensis, assembly GCF_016509475.1. Taxonomy (NCBI): domain Eukaryota; kingdom Metazoa; phylum Chordata; class Mammalia; order Carnivora; family Felidae; genus Prionailurus; species Prionailurus bengalensis. The sequence goes on from NC_057354.1 coordinate 97,343,411, forward strand.
CCCTTGCCTTTGGAGATGTGTCAAGTAAGAAATTGCTGCGGCTGAGGTCAGAGAGTTTTTTTTTTTTTCCTGCTTTCTCCTCTAGGGTTTTGATGGTTTCCTGTCTCACATTCAGGGCCTTTATCCAGTTTGGGTTTATTTTTGTGAATGGTGTAAGAAAGTGGTCTAGTTTCATTCTTCTGCATGTTGCTGTCCACTTCTCCCAGCACCATCTGTTAAAGAGACTGTCTTTTTTCCATTGAATATTCTTTCCTGCTTTGTCAAAGATTAGTTGGCCATACTTTTGTGGGTCCAATTCTGGGGTCTCTATTCTATTCCATTGGTCTACGTGTCTGTTTTTGTGCCAATGCTGTCTTAATGATTACAGATACTTCTCTAAAGAAGACATCCAGATAGCCAACAGGCACATGAAAAGATGCTCAATGTCACTCCTCATCAGGGAAATACACATCAAAACCATACTGAGATACCACCTCACACCAGTCAGAGCGGCTAAAATGAACAAATCAGGAGACTATAGATGCTGGAGAGGATGTGGAGAAACAGGAACCCTCTTGCACTGTTGTTGAGAATGCAAACTGGTGCAGCAACTCTGGAAAACAGTGTGGAGGTTCCTCAAAAAATTAAAAGTAGACCTACCCTATGACCCAGCAGTAGAACTGCTAGGAATTTACCCAAGGGATACAGGAGTGCTGATGCATGGGGGCACTTGTACCCCAATGTTTGTAGCAGCACTTTCAACAATAGCCAAATTATGGAAAGAGCCTAAATGTCCATCAACTGATGAATGGATAAAGATGTTGTGGTTTATATACACAATGGAATGCTACTTGGCAATGAGAAAGAATGAAATATGGCCTTTTGTAGCAATGTGGGTGGAACTGGAGAGTGTTATGCTAAGTGAAATAATTCATACAGAGAAAGATAGATACCATATGTTTTCACTCTTATGTGGATCCTGAGAAACTTAACAGAAACCCATGGGGGAGGGGAAAGGGGAAAAAAGTTAGAGAGGGAGGGAGGCAAACCATAAGAGACTCTTAAAAACTGAGAATAAACTGAGGGTTGATGGGGAGTGGGAGGGAAGGGAAAGTGGGTGATGGGGTATTGAGGAGGGCACCTGTTGGGATGAGCACTGGGTGTTGTATGGAAACCAACTTGACAATAAAGTTCATATTTTTAAAAAAAGTGGGAATACTGAATTGGCAGTTGATAATTTGATTCATGAATTCAAGAAAGAGGTCAAGGAAGAGGATTTATTGTAGAATTGGAAAGTATTGGAGAATATGTGATATTTAAATCAATGGGACTAGATGAAATCACACAGGAGTATAGAAGAGAGGCCCAAAGGCTGAGTCTGGGCATGCCAGAATATAGAGATTGGGAAATAAAGAAAAGTGAGTAACAAATGCGGAACAAGGTAAATCAGGAGAGTCTGAGGTTAAGATGCTACCTACAAATAGCATGTCAGGAAAATGAGAGCAGTCAGTGCTAATTGGTCAAACTAGATGAAGACTGAGAGTTAACTAGGAGACATGGAAATATAGTTGTTATTGGTGATCTTGGTAAGGTACATTTTAGTGGGGTAGTTGAAGCAACAGTATAATTGAGGAGAGTTGAATAGAGAAGGAGAATCTAACAAAAAGAGTCAGTGAGGATAGGTAGGCATGAGGGGCAAATCATTTTGCTTTGAAGGCGACATGGGACAGTGAATAGAATGAGGTGCAGATCAAAGAGTTTTATCTTATTTGTTTTATTCACACATTTAATTAAATATGTACTTGGGATGAAGAGATTATACAGTTTGCGTACTTGCATACTGCCGGGTCTAATTCAGTAGAAAAGAAATGGGAAAAATTAGAGCAATATGCTCATTATTTGAGTGAGGAGAGGATGTCATGACTGAATGGAGAAGTTGCTTTGCTTTTAGAAAGGTTTATGAACAGTTCACTCATATGTTGGGAGGGGAAGATGGGGATGCACTTGAGGTGAGTGGGCAGATAGGATTATGGTCATGAAATAGCAGTGTTCTAATGGCCTCTTTCTTCCCTCCATGAAAAAATCAAGCATAACCAGTTCAAATTCTTTTTCTCTTTTGATTTCTGCTGCTAGACTCATGACATGTTCAAGTAGTGACCAAGTTATCTTCCAAAACTACCCTTTCTTCAAACCAGGTCAGGTTTGGAGATACTCATTTTGTTTTGTGTGCAAATTTTCTGTTGACTATAGCTACCCAACAAAAAACAGGGTACATCAAAAAGAATTATGTTCCTACAGTGATTCAAACAATGAGATCTTAGCACAGAAATATTAAAGATCAACGGAACAGAAATCAGAATCTATAAAATACACACACACACACACACACACACGCACACGCACACACACATAAGTACATGTAAAATTTCAGTATGTAATGAAGGCAGAATTTTAAATTGTTGGAAAAGAATGATACTTTCAGTAGAGTTTATAGGACTGACTTACTCTTCGAAACGAAAAAGACAAAGTTAGATTTTTTTTTTTTTACTTACCCAAAAAGAAATCCAGATTGATTAAAGCTATAAATGAAAAACAGAGAAAAAATTAACTGCCTGAAGAGAATATAGCCTATTTATAGTACAGTATGGAAAAATATTTTAAACAATTTTATTTTATCAGTTCAGTGACATGCATTTAAAAATAAGATCTAGAGGCACCTGGGTGGCTCAGTTGGTTGAGCGACCGACTTTGGCTCAGGTCACGATCTCACAGTTTGTGAATTAGAGCCGTGCATCAGGCTCTGTGCTGACAGCACAGAGCCTGGAGCCTGCTTCAGATTCTGTGTCTCCCTCTCTCTCTGGCCCTCCCTACTCATGCTCTGTCTCAGAAATAAATAAACATAAAAAAATTAAAATAAATAAAAAAATAATAAGATCTAAGACAAATATTAGCAGAATTCTATGCATAGCTGTTTCTTCTGCTTTGTATCTGCATATTTGTAACAGTAGAAATATGTTTCCTTTTCTTATTTTATAAAATACCTATTTATTTGCTTTGTCTTATAGAAGAGACCTCTTATATTTTCCTCTATACACCATAATCCCCTTCCCATACTCATAATGTAATTATGATTTTTCTTCATACAAGTGATATTTTGTCTTAAAAATCTTAGAAGAGAAAAATGTTTAAGCATATTTTGTTGATTGTAGACTAATATTATGTGGACAGCCCATGTTAAAGAAAGCTTTACACTCAGGAGCCCCTAAGTATGTGTTTTATAAGGCGTTTTTATGGAGGAACTCAATTTTCCACAGGAGACCTTCCCAGGTTCATGTCTGAGGGATTGGGGTGCTTGCCTGCATTTGAAAACTGTACGGGAAAGAAGCCTGGGTCCCCTGACCATTCAGACTCTTCCATGTTTAAGAGGTGTAAGTGGTGTAATTTTGAGTGGTGTAAGAAACCACATGTTTCTTACAGCTTTTAAGCTAACCTTTGTTCATTGTTGGGCTTGAGACTCCTGAGTTCAGAGCATTTCCAGTTCAGATTCCCTTGAAAATAAACTTTTTTCCTCTTGTCTGTTTTATGGGTGTAAGAATGGGGGGATGGTCCTCTTTGGGACCATGTATATCAGATCTGAGGTATCTAATCCCCCTGTCCTCATATCCTCATGTATTCTCTACCTCTAAGAATTTTAGTACTTAGCTTCTTATACCCTAAGTCAGTTATCCTAATTTATCTGATTTCAATCTTCTAAAAATTATTGAAATGCTAATTTTCTGAAATTTCCCTTCCCAAACTCTTTGTATTCATTCACTTTGTTGAGAAGGAACCGCTAAAAGTTTGTGTAACATCCACAATTGTAACCCAAGCCACTTAATAATAGTCAAACATGACCTAATGTGAAATTCTATAAAGTGAAAGAGTCATAAATTGTATTTATCAATAGTTAAAACCATTTATAAATTTTAAAAATTAAATAATTCAGGGGCTCCTTGGTGGCTCAGTCAGTTAGGCATCTGACCTCAGCTCAGGTGATGATCTCAACAGCTTGCGAGTTCAAGTCCCGTGTTGTTTTCTGTGCTGACAGATTGTAGGCTGGAGCCCACTTCAGATTCTGTCTCCCTCTCTCTCTGCCTCTCCCCTGCTGTGCTCTATCTCTCTTTAGAATAAATAAACATAAAAAAAAATTAGGGGTACCTGGGTGGCTCAGTTGGTTGAGTGCCAGACTTCAGCTCAGGTCATGATCTCACGGTTTGTGGGTTCAAGCCCTCTGTCGGGCTCTGTGCTGACAGCTCTGAGCCTGGAGCCTGCTTTGGATTCTGTGTCTCCCTCTCTCTCTGACCCTTCTCAACTCATACACACACACTCTCTTTTTCAAAAATAAATGTTAAAAATTTTTTAAAAATTAAATTAAATAATTCGATTAAAAGAGACATGTAAAGACAAATGTCATAACGTATAAGAGAAAAAAAGAATGTCAATTATGTACATAACTGTTTGAAAATAATAATGAAAGTATGAGTAACCTAATGAAAACAATAGGCAAAATATATCAGTATGCAGTTCACAGAAGAAAAAAATGATTAATATATGAAAGTTGATCAGATAACTAAAGAGAAGCAAATTTATAGGATAGGATTCCACATTTATCCAACTATCACATTTGTTAAGATGAAATGTTTGGTAATCTCTTGCATAAATGAGTGTGGAGAAACAGACATTCTCATGTGCCACTGGTACAAGTGTAAATTAGCTCCATGTGTATGGAGAGTTAATTGCTAACATCCATCAAAATCTAAAATGCCCACTTCAATCCAGCAACTTCATATATATAAAGTATCCTTAAAATATTTACATAAAACCAGGCAAAATTGCACATATAAGGTTTTTATTTCAACATTTCAGCAGTTAACAAAATAAGGAGTGCCTAATACTAAAGAGGATAATCGTATATGACATGATATATGCATGCAATGTAATAATTGATATTTGCAAAGAAAGATCTGTATATACTAATATATGGCAAATGTCTAGGATTTTTAAAAATGTAAAGTCATACTTTGTATAGTAAGCACTGATTTGTTCACGCAAAATAATGTACATTTATATATATGATGTGCATTTAAAATTACTGGATGATACGTAAAAATTGTTACAAGCTCTTAAAGAGTAGAACTGGATGATGAGAAGTATGGGAGTAAATTTTGCTTTTCACTTTATGTTATTTCATACTTTTGAATAATATGATTTTGTAGAAAATATACGTCCAAATTATGTTTTTAAATTACTATTTAAATAACTGGCAAAGTGTCTGTGATGTTTTGGTAACAGAAAAAAATAATCCATAATCATGAACCTATTTTGTTTAAAACTGCAAACATGGAAGTGGTAAAAAGTTAGTGAATGTGTGCATGTGTGTATAAACAGAGAGAGAAACATGCAGAAAATGTTTCATTCAATTTGTTTGCTTCCATTTTCTTAAATTATTTCATTTGTTATATGAAGTAACAAAACCACAGACACACACACACACAAATAAAGTGATTTGAAAATAAAAAGGAAGGCAGAGGGGAGGGAGAAGGGAAGGAGCGTTTTTCCTTCTGCCACTTATGCTAAATAGAATTCCTTGCCCTGGAGTAGGGAAGTGAAATAACCTCCAACATGCAGTAATACTCTAAATTATTATGCCTTATTCCTTGAGTTGTTGCATGCCCTTCCAGGCACAGAACACCAAGTCTGCCTCTACTGACTGCCTCTGCATTCCCATCTCTGGCTCAGCATCCCTGTAATGCCTATCAGGACCACTCGTTAGGGGGCAGTAAGGCACAGCTCTGCTTTGCACCCTTTTGCATTCGTTCAGTTCTGCTGTGGCCTGGAATGCTTCTGCCCTTCTCATTCCACTGGCCTCCACTCTGTGCTGTCTCTCTACTGACATCCTTTGCCTGTTCCAAACTTTGCACAGTGGTCACTTCTCATGGAATCCTCATTTGAATCAGTCCATGTCCCACGACTAGGAGGAAAATTAACAGATACCCCCGACCACTTCTTAATGTTGTGCATTTCAAATATTTGTTCACATGTATATTTTTTTAATTTTTTTCAACGTTTATTTATTTATTTATGGGACAGAGAGAGACAGAGCATGAACGGGGGAGGGGCAGAGAGAGAGGGAGACACAGAATCGGAAACAGGCTCCAGGCTCTGAGCCATCAGCCCAGAGCCTGACGCGGGGCTTGAACTCACGGACCGCGAGATCGTGACCTGGCTGAAGTCGGACGCTTAACCAACTGCGCCACCCAGGCGCCCCCACATGTATATTTTTTTAGAAGAGTATAATCTTCTTGAAATTAGAGCCTATGTTTATTCATCATTATATCTAAAGGTTTGTGTTGTTGTTGTTTTTTTTTTTTTTTTAGCACACTATTAGGTAAGAAGCATTTCTTTCTAAATATTAGCACATTTCATAGAATAAAATTTAATGATTACTTAGCATCCCATATAAATAAAGCCATTAGCTCAAATTTATATTCTTCTACGGATATATTATAGTATTTTTTCAGCTTATTAGTTTATGTTTTCATTTTCTTCCCAGCAAATAAAAGAATTTCAGTTGGAAATTTAATATAAGCCACTAGGACAATTTGGACTGAGTGGTATATTAAATTGTCAAAAAACTGAGTATATAAAATATAACACTTCTTTTGGTACTGTAATTTGTGTTTCTGAAGCCAACTTTAGCATGCGGGAACTATTTCTGATTATTTCTTTTTACTGGGTAATAGTATCTTTTAAAATGCTTCAGATACTATCTGAAATTAAATGTCAGACATCAAATACAGTCCTTTTGGGAGATAAAAGCATTTTATTTAATTTCTGTGTTTATCACACTAGGAGAATCCTTAACACATGGCAGAGCGCGGTGCATCCACAGAACATCCTAAGGAAGGGGTAAAATTTTTTTTTATAGGCAGTATGAAAAATACATACAATGTCAGACCAAGTTAGAAAGCGTGGAAGAGGCAGAGTGGATTGGGAAGCTATGCTAAATGGAGAACCAATAAAGACTGCCTGGATGAGTATACTTCCCACCTCAAAAATAGAAGGTGAAGATAAGACACCGTTCTTCCCAGGCACCAGCAGTGAAAACTGTGAAGAAACTAATTGCCTTCCAATTAGAGGCTGAAGGGAGATGGCAAGGTTTTTTTTTTTTTTATTTTCTTAAAGGAGGAATTTAGCTCTTCTAGCAATGATTTGCTTACACATAAAGGGTTTCAGAAATGCGGAGATCATTCATCTGTGTCCATTCAAAAGCAGATAGATTAAAATAAGGCAGTTCTAACAGGCTGTGACATGGGAGACAGCATCAAAGGCCTCCTTGAATAATCTTGTCTGGAACATAATGCAAGTGAAAAATTATTTCCTCCCCAAAGCTCCAGTCAAATTATATAAACTGATTAAAACAAACAACCAAATCCCAATTGGTTTTAAATATTAGAATTTACTCATAAGCAATTTTTCTCATTATAAAAAAAACAGGCAAAAAAAGTCTGAAAGTTGACCACATTTTGGCCAATTATTTATTCTTCATTTAAATATCCAATTCTCCATCACAACAATTGTCATCTGGTAGGTTATTGACTAACTGTGGTTGTTTATATTACTCAATACTCTGTAGATACTGCAAAATCCTTGAGGGTAGATAGTAATTATTCATCCATACTAGAGAAAAATGTAATATTTTGTGATTATTGAGTTGTGCATGTGGAGATTATCTGGGCCAATAGATGGGGCAAGGAAATGGCTAATGAGATAAATCCCAGTGTGTATACAGACAATTCGTTTAAAGCACACACAAATCTAAGTTATAATGGTTTAGTTACATAAAACCAGTCCCCAACATCACAGTTCAGATTTCAGGTGTATAATAATATACCTTACCAAGTATATTAACTGCAAATAAATGTGTAAATTGCAAAGTTTTCTGCTGGCTCTTGAATCCGCAAATCATTACATGAAGAACATATAAGCATCATGGTCAAACACCGTATCACTTCTTCCAAAGTCTCTTATGTATTGGGCACTGTACATTTGTTAGTTCATTCACAGAAAGCAAAGCATGTGGTTGAGTTGTATCCTTGTCTCCCAGTTATAAACCTATGTGCCATTTTACAAAAATGGATAATCAAAAGATGATCTAGGCCAATAAAAATGAAAGTGTAGTAAAGAAGTGAAGAGTGATGACATTGTAAGTGAAATTCAAACAAAGATAAATGCAGTTATAGAAGAAATAGCTGGCCATAAGAATGTTGACATGGCCATCATTAGAGAGATTTTACATAAGAGGCCAGAGGAATGTAGTGAAAGAGACCTTATCAGCATAAAGGAAGTGATTGTGACAGAAACGATGTAGGTATCCCAGAAGAAGTGACACTGGCAAAACAAAGAAAAACAAAACAAACACTTCACATTAAAAGAACTCTTGGGTATATGTAATCACATTGGAAGCAAGAATGATAAAATGTTGGAAGCTAATGCAAATTTAGAAAGGAGAGGGGCACCTGGGTGGATCAGATGATTAGGCATCTGACTTTGGCTCAGGTCATGATCTCACGGTTCATGGGTTCGAGCCTCACGTTGGCCTGTGCACTGACAGCTCAGACCCTGGAGCCTACTTCAGATTCTGTGTCTCCCTCTCTCTCTGCCCCTCCCCCGCTAGCATTCTGTGTGTGTGTGTGTGTGTGTGTGTGTGTGTGTGTGTGTGTGTGTGTTTGTGTGTGTCTCAAAAATAAACATTAAAAAGAAACTCTAAAAATTTTAGAAAGGAGAATGACAAATCACCAAGACTTAAAAAAGATACTAATTTTATGTCAGATGTTATACAATGCGAAGAAGGCAATCATTGTTCAAACTATTCTTGGTACTTTTTTTGCAAAGAATTAAACACATTTTTCATTTTGTCTTATGTTTTAAGTTATACTAAATAGATACCAGTTCCCCACCACCTCCACCACTGTCCCCACCTCCTCCACAACCACAGTCTGTAGATGAGATGGATGTTTAGCAGACCAAGATTGAGAAGTTACAGAAGACTCCTTGCCTACACCCTTCATTTTATATTTTGACAACAGTGGGTATGCGTATATATACATATGTGTGTGTCCAAAGGCATAGGTAGTAAAATATTTGGAGAGGAGGTAAAGATTAAGAAACTATTGAATATCGTTAGGGGAAGGATTCCAGTTGGAATGGGACATTTGTCCCATTGGAAGAACATTTCATTAATATGCAAAACTGCTAATTTCAAGCCCAAAAAATGTATAAATCAAAATCAAAGCAACTCAGTTCAACTGGTGGAAAGTGAACTGTGTAGATTATGGGATGGTCATAATTTGGCTCTTTATTGACTATAATACCAACACGAACAACCATAATAAAAAGACCAGCAACAGCAGCAACATTTACTGAGAATTGACCATGTCCCTGTCAATATTATTCACTAGGGGGTGGCTCATTTAATGTTCCCCAAAACTGTATGAGATAAAACCTATTAGTAACCCAATTTCATAATGGGAAAACAGATATTAACTGAATTCCCTAAGGTCACATGAGTAGAAAATATTGCAGCCAGTCAGGAGTCAAGATCTTTCACTCCAGAACACGTATCCAGTGGCTGCTATAGTATGCTTCATGCACAGATTCATAAATGGGGCCATATACATGAAGTCTTTAGCCACTGTTTTATTCCAACTAGGAATGGTAAGGAAGGTCATGTGAAACAAAATCAGCATCTACATTTTGAATAAATGGGTAAATAGCAATAGAGTAAAATAAATTAACACTTAGGCTTCACAAGTTGTTTGCACACTGGTGGGTGGCAGACACATATTCCATGTGCCTAAGTATCTTAAGATAATACAGAATTCAGCATGTAAAGGCAGGCCAGTGAATTCAAGTTATTATTACTGACTGAAAAGAAATACAAGTTCCAGTAGAGTTTCAGTCATATTCTTAGTAATAGATATATGAGAATTTAATAAAAAAAAGTCTGAATAAACCATGATCTCACTCTAGTTTTTCAAGCTTAATAGCCGGCTGCTTTTAAGCAAGGCCAGTAGAGATCATAGAGTACATTGCATATGACATTTTATTCCATCTCTGTCCAGTCAAGCATACAAATGATTCAGTTGTACAGTACCAATGCCTGCCTAAGCTTTTGTTCTGAGTTTGTCTTAAAAAAAAAAAAAAAGAACTTCATTGTTTGAATCGATTGATTGACAGCCACTTATAGGCTCCATTTATCCATTTCATGGAATCCTACAATTACAGAATTTCACAAAGGAAGTACTTTGGAATAAGGAGTTTCTTCTGCTTTTTAAACTCAGCTTTCTTTCATACTTGATTAAAAGATTAAAATGTGTAGACAATTTCATTTGTTAAATACATGGCTGTGATTGATTTCATTTCAAAAAGAATCAGGCAAAGTATTGACACTCGCATTGTTTAGGAATTATCACAGTTAACCCACCCAGAAGCCTAATAAAATGCCTTATTCCTGGGTAAATTGAACCAGCATATACAAGAGAAGTTTTCATGTTAAATAGATATGAAGGTCAATGGATAAATAGACACTGAGGAAAAAATAAAGTATTTTGTTTCTCCCTATGTCTTTTCTATAAAAATGCCTTTGCATCTATCAAAGTTGGTTTATTCCAAAGCTTGAAATTGGAAGGAAACTGCAATTTAAGAAACAGTAAAAGAACACTCTGTACTCTCCTTGAACTTCTATCCCCCAGTCTCTACATATATTTTCATTTTGTCTTCAGTCTTTTGTGATTGCTTTTGAAGAATAATATGGGCTCCCTCTGGTGACTAATTTCACACCTAAACATTCCCATGGCAGTTAATTAAGAGGCTGCAGTCTCTGGATTGTGTGCTTGTCTTATGCAGAAAAGTATATGAGGTTATAGGCCTACAGGGAAGATGAAAAAAGAAAAAAGAAAAACCCTCTGAGTTTAGCATTGGCTGTCCATTGAATGCATAAAATAAGTTTTCATCACATAACTAACTTCATCACATTAAACTCCCCAGTTGTACACTTTTTTTTCTTACTGTAGCTGCTCTGTTTTAAAATGGGAATATTTGACATTTTCAGGCAAAATAATTTTTTTAAATTCAGACAAATTTAAAATATTTAAAAATTATATATATGAATTTTTTCCAATGTATTTGTGCATATAGAAAATGGAATACAACCAGGGGGAATAGGAAATTGATTCCATAGATGAAGGACTTCTCCAGGCCCAGTCTCTCCAAGCTGGGCAACTCTTCATTAGCTCAAGAGAGACGTAGGTGAGGTCTCCTTCCTGGTATTATGTAGCAAAATTCAGGCTCCTTATTCAACCCATCCTTCTGTCTTTTTCTTTCTATCTTTTCTCCTCCCTCTCTTTCATGCTAGCGAATAAAAATATACTCTAGGAGATATAATTAAACTTTGGAGCCATATTCTGGTCTCAAACTCATTCTTTACTCAGAAATCATCATTTTGAATTTTCTATGTATCCTTTCCATCCAGCAGTTACATTTTTAACACAGGTGCGTCTCTATAGAAACAGTAATGAAATTGAATATTGCTTTGTGTCTCTTTGTAATTTACCCATGTTAGTGCCAATGTGTATATACCTTCCTGCAGCTGGCATCTTTATCAACCTGAGATTTTAGAGATTTATACATGTTGATGTATGTAAATACAGTTCATTTTCTTTACCTGCTTTCATCTCTCATACTATAATACTATTTATTTATCCAGGCCATTAATGATTGCCATTTAGATTGTTTTTATTTTCTAGTCAACCTAAGGGTTTATATCATCTCAAGGCCTTTTCCTCTTTTATATATGAGGTTTTCTTAGCACACAGATTCTGAAGTTGGATTGGTCTCAATGAATGGGCACCTTCAGCTCTATTAACTAATACAAAAGTATTCTTTAAAGTGATTGTTTACTTCCCAACCTACTTATTATTTACTCTATGAGAACATTTTTCTGGGGGCAGATGTATTCTCAGTTTAATTTCTGCCATTCTAAGTACTACTTTTAAAACCAGTTTTCAAAAATCGGGAGACTATAGATGCTGGCGAGGATGTGGAGAAACAGGAACCCTCTTGCACTGTTGGTGGGAATGCAAATTGGTGCAGCCATGCTGGAAAACAGTGTGGAGGTTCCTCAAAAAATTAAAAGTAGACCTACCCTATGACCCAGCAGTAGCACTGCTAGGAATTTACCCAAGGGATACAGGAGTGCTGATGCATAGGGGCACTTGTACTCCAATGTTTATAGCAGCACTCTCAACAATAGCCAAATTGTGGAAAGAGCCTAAATGTCCATCAACTGATGAATGGATAAAGAAATTGTGGTTTATATACACAATGGAGTACTATGTGGCAATGAGAAAGAATGAAATATGGCCCTTTGTAGCAACGTGGATGGAACTGGAGAGTGTGATGCTAAGTGAAATAAGCCATACAGAGAAAGACAGATACCATATGTTTTCACTCATGTGAATCCTGAGAAACTTAACAGAAACCCATGGGGGAGGGGAAGGGAAAAAAAGAGGTTAGAGTGGGAGAGAGCCAAAGCATAAGAGACTCTTAAAAACTGAGAACAAACTGAGGCTTGATGGGGTGTGGGAGGGAGGGGAGGGTAGGTGATGGGTATTGAAGAGGGCATCTTTTGGGATGAGCACTGGGTGTTGTATGGAAACCAATTTGACAATAAGTTTCATATATTAAAAAAATAATAAGAAAAAAATAAAAAACAAAAAACAAAAATGACTTCATTTATGAACAGCCTACCACTGACACAGTTTTCCCCTTGCCACCTGATCCTTTTGTACATGATAGAATAAATCTTTTTCTTTTTTTTTTTTTTACATGACAGAACAAATCTTAACAGTGCCTTGCCTTGCTTCCGTGTATATCTCCCGTCCTAAAAACTCATAAAATCTTATGTGATGTCAAATCTCTGTCTGGCCAAATTACCTGGTTTATGGGCTCCCCCTTTGCACAAAATTTGCTGTTTTCACTTTCCCTCCTCCCATTTTCTCTTGAATTTATCACAATAATAAATTATTTCCCTGACATCAATGTAAGTACTATTACTCTGTTGGACACTCATGACCCTCATGTTGCTATAAAATAAAGTGTTTTTTTATAAAATAAAGTAGCATAAGTAGCATACCAGTGCTAGTTTTTCTGGCCTCTCTTCAGTCAACTTTTTATCACATTTAACCTAGCTGATAACTTCCTCTTTCTTTAAACACTTATTTCCTTCATTCTGGCCACCACTATCTTTTCCCTAGTTTACTGAACATTTGTTGCTCAATCTTCCTTGTCTATTCCAAATATCTAAATTTGGAGTGACTTAGGACCCATTCCTTGGAACTCTCATCTAATTTCCCTTGATGAGCACATCTAGAACTATGACTTTAAATGCCATCTGTATTCAAATGTCAGGTGTATATATTTATTTGTTGTTGTTTTTTTTAATAACATCTTCATTTGAAAGTCTAGGAGTCAACAAGACAAAACCAACAAGTCAAAATTTAAATCATAATGTTCTCCTCAACTCATATTATTTTATTCCTTTTCTCGGTTTTCTCCAACCCACTTGATGGTAACTCCATCATTCCTATCGCCAAAGCTGAAAACCATGGAGATATCCTAGGTATTTCTCTTTATCAACTATTCTTCTTCTAATATGAAGTAAATTCTGTTGACTTTTTCTTCAAAACATACCCACATTCCAGCAGCTCTTCCTAATGCTACCGCTATTATTTCAGTGTAAGCCTTGCAAGCCTTTCATTATCTAGTACCTGATACATGTCCCTGATTCCACTCTTGTGCTAAGCAGTATGTGTTTTTCTGCACAGAACACAAAATGATGCTATTAAAGGTAGCTCTCATATCACTTATTTTGTAAAAATTCATATAATTTTTTGCATGTATCTCAAAAATATCCAGGATGATTACCATGTCTGCATTAATTGGTGCTGGGTGTCTTTCTCATATCCTACCTCCTTTCCCACTGCTCACTTCTCTGCCGCCATTTGGCTTTTGTGGTGTTAAGCATATCAAGCATCTCTCTGCTAGGTGTCTTATATCTAGTGTTTCATTTTTCTAGAGTCCCCAGATCTTTGCAGAGCTTCCAACCTTGTATCACTTATTTACCCTATTAGAGAAGTTTTCTCTGACCTCCATTTCTAACAATAGAATCTATTCTACCCCTCTCTACCCAATACTGTTTTTATTTTTACAGAATATATTATCACCTATCAACTTTTGTGTTTATTTTATTTACTGGATATTTATTACTGGTTATTTATTTACTTATTATAGCTAATAATGCAGGGGCTGTCTTTGCCACTGTATCCCCAGCATCATGAAAAAGACACAATAAATATTTGTTGAATGAATGAATAATATTGAATTCCCTAGTCCCAACTTGCTGTGTACTCTCCTTTCCTAATATTCAAGTCATGAAAGCTGATTTTTATTTTCAACATTACCTGGGCTGCCTGAGATACTTCTCTTACACAGTCACCTCCTCCTCATTTGCACTTTTACCCTGTATAGTCTGAATTAATTTTTTCCCATTTCAACTGCATTTCTAAATACTCAAGGTTCTATTTTATTTATTCTACCACATTCTTATACTTCCTTTATCAATTTGACTAAATAAAATACAACCGTTTATTTTTTCAGTCTTATTTCTGACATAAGTAATGATTTTCATTAAAATAACATAGGTATGTTAATTTTATTAAATCTTGATATGGAAAGATTTGGAAATCAAATCAGTTTGTTGTTGGTAATAATTTCCTCTAGTAACACTTTTTTTTTAAATTTTTTTTCAACGTTTTTTTTATTTATTTTGGGGACAGAGAGAGACAGAGCATGAACAGGGGAGGGTCAGAGAGAGAGGGAGACGCAGAATCGGAAACTGGCTCCAGGCTCTGAGCCATCAGCCCAGAGCCTGACGTGGGGCTCGAACTCCCGGACCTGTAGATCGTGACCTGGCTGAAGTCGGACACTTAACCGACTGCGCCACCCAGGCGCCCCCCTCTAGTAACACTTGATAATCATTGTATCTTTTGTCCAAGGGTATCATTTTATAAAATGTTATTTTCTGTATGAAAATTGTATATTTTATGTAAACTTGGGCTAAGGCTGTCAATAGTGGGAGATTATCAGTAATAGTAAGTTTAAAATATTATTTTTAAAATACAGAGTCCAATATAAAAGAAAATAGGTGGGGAAACCTTACAGATAGCAGTGGTTCAATAGGATTCTCCCCCTAGTTAAGTGACCTGTGGTTGAGAATATACATCTTTCTCTTGGATATCTCTTCACGCTTCAGACTACACACAACTGAGAGACTAAAACTTTAAGTAAGTCATTTAAATATCCAAATATGGAACATCTTTATTGATAATTCTCCACATTGACCTTCTGAACAGATAAACTTTTACTCAACTTCTATCTCTTTCAAACACACAGAGACTCTTCCAACTTATCATAGGACTTGGAACTAAAAAAAAAATACATTTTTCTGTTTTTCCCTCTTTTTTCCTGTTATTTTCTTTCTTATTTTTTTTCTCTCTTGGTAAATAAAGGCATGAAGAACCATTTAAAGAAACCACTGTTTTGCCTTTTTCATCTTTGAGAATACTAAGTCAATCTTGCATGTACCCCTTAATTCTGCCTTTATCCGTCCCTAAATTATAGAAGTGATCAGCTTAAATTTCATTTTTCATTGTTCTCACAATGTACAGTAAGATAGAATTTATCATATTCTTACCAATCTAGAAGAATAACTATACATTTATAATGGTATAACTAGTTCATCAAACATATCTCTCTGGAGATCTATTAGAAGCCGTCAATACCAGAGTAAATAAAGTATCTTTTCTAGTAGATACAATGCAGTTCTTTGAAAACTGTTTTGGGGCTGTAAAGTAAATACCTAATTCTAATTTTAACATGTAGAATATTTGTTTTGAATTTTAAAGTGAAAAATTAAAAAAATCTTTGAATCTCAATCTCTGTCTCTCTTTCATTAATTCTTTCTTTAAGATTATAGTATTCTAAAAATATACAGTGTTTCCTATTATATGTATTGTTTTTTGGGGGGACTTGGGCTTCTACTTTAAAAATAAAGGAATCAGTTAATTACCCACTGTTTTCATGGGGGAAGAAATTTCAACTATCTGGATCTAATTGATTTGAACAGTTTTCAAATCTTTACCATTTTCTTCTGATTGTCATACCTCATACATTTCTTCCAGCACATTTTACAGGCAGCAGATCTCTGTATTATTCAGTATCAAATTTGGCTAACAGAAATGGGGGAAATAATTTAGCCAAGACACAGGAGCAACATAAGTCATGACAATACTATGCCATAATATTACACTTAATATTGAACTTAATTTTGAATGGAACTTTAAATCTTGGCTTTGCTAACTGGTAACATTTTAATCAATTTTTCATGATATAACTGCTTTTTCTAGAGATGAATGCTTTGTGGATACTCTAATATGTTAAGGACACTAATGTCTGCTGTATTATGGTGGGTAAGTTAATTAATGTTAGGAATCATTACTATATATAAGATATGCAAAGGTGTCGCTTTAATGGTATTGTCTTAGGAAAAATAATAATCTATTCTAATGTGCCATATACAATAAAAAGGAAGATACTGTATTTGCATTGATCAGGATGAGTTTAGATTCAGATTCAGCTTTTTCTACACATTGCCAAAAGCAGTTGTTCAAAGCCCCCATATTGGTCAAAACATTCAACATTGGTCTACCAAAGGCTTAAGATTTAGCATAACATATCCTTTGAACTGAGTTGACTTCACTGGTAGATTTGATATGATGAATGATTTTTCATAGATCTTTGAATATTGCTTTGGGAATTTAAATACTGATACTTCAGACTTTCCTTAGTCCTTATCCCCAATCCAAAAAATAAAGTGAATATGAATGAATGCATTTTAGGTGGTTTCTGAATTTCTATTGCATAATATGTATGTACTGAAACATCCTAAATGAATATTAAAGACTAGAAATTCTCTGACTCTCAAAATATGAGAAACATGCTCCTCTAAATGTTTACTATTTAACATGTGTCCAGAAATGTGTCTTTTTTTTTTTAAGGAGAGAGAAAACATGAGTGGGAGAGAGAGGAAGAGGGAGGGAGAAAGGGATAAAGAGAATGAGAATCGTAAGCACTCTCCATGTTCAGCACAGAGCTGAACACAGGGCTCGATCCCATGATCCTGGGATCATGACCTGATCTGAAATCAAGAGTCTGATGTTCAACTGACTGAGCTACCCAGGTACCCCAGAAATGTGTCTTTTACTGTAACAAGAAACAGACTGTCCTTTCCAAGCAATATGATTTATACAATGTGCACAGAAATATAATCAGCAATACTAACTTAACACAGTCACCAAGTAACTTAAAAGTTAATAATATAAACTAGGAATTAAGAGTCGATATTGCTAAAGTAACAGTTATTCTTAATTCCATTGATACATTCAGTGCAACCCTAATCGAAATCCCATCAAGCTACTTGTAAAAAATTGATAAGGTGATTCTAAAATTTGTATGAAAAGTCAAAATAACCAATACAATACTGAAGAAGAAAACAAAGTTTGATGACTCATTGTACTCAGTTGTAAGACTTATTGTAAAGCTATAGTAATCACAACAGTAGAGTATTAGTAAGAGGAGATTATAGGTCAGTAGAACAGAGAGCTTAGAAATAATTGACTCACACAAATATAGTCAACTGATCTTTAACAGAAGAGCAAAGACAACAGGGGAAAGTATTTTCTTATCAACAAATTGTGTTGAAAAAATTGGAACTGCATACATAAAAAATGAACGTAGATACATTATATCTTATGTAAATATTAGCTCAAAATGGAATATAGAAATTAAGTGTATTATGCATATCTATAAGACATCTTGAAGAAAATATAGGAGAAAAACTGACATCACTTTGGATTTGGTGATGAAATTTTAAATAAAACACCACTAGCATGATCCATGAATGAAAACAAACAAAAAAACTTAGATGTTATTAAATTAAAAAGTTCTACTCTGTGAAGGATATCAATATGCCAATGAAAAGATTGTGAGAAGATGATTTGCAAAACATATGTCTGCTAAAGAACACACGTCCAAAATATGCATAATTCGAAAACTCTTAAAATTCAGCAATGAAAAAACCAGCAGTCCAGTTAAAAATGACAAAATAGCTAAGTAGTATTGGCAAATATTTAGGTGACATCCATAAATAAAAGATTCTCTACATCATTCGCCATTAGGAAATTGGAAATTAAAGCAACAATGAGATGCCACTACATACCTATAGGAAAGGTAAAATTCAAAACACTGACAATATCAAATCCTGACATGAATAAGGAGCTAAAAGAACTCTCCTTTATTGTTGGTGAAAATGCAAAATGGTATAGCCACTTTGGAAGAGTGTCTGGCAGTTGCTTATAAAGAGCTAACTATAGTTTTTTTATATGATCCACGTGTTAAGCTCCTAGGTATTTATCCCGTTGAATTAAAAAGTTACGTTCATACAAAAACCTGTGCATGAATTTTTATAGCAGCTTTATTCATACTTGCCAAAGCTGTAAATAACCAAGATGTCCTTGTTATAGGAGGTGCAGATAAGCCAGGGAAGCAGGATAGAATGATCCATATAGTAATAAAGTAAGAGGCATCAGTATGAACTCATTTTTACCTAAGTAGACAAACTGATGTTTACATGTGGAAATGCATATATATATATATATATATATATATATATATATATATATATATAAATACATGAGTTAATATATACACCTATATGTCCTTCCTCTGTCAGCTGAGATGGTCTAAAAGCAATGGCACTCTAGTAGCAATTAATACACATAGTGCCATGATATTAATTTCTAATACTGTTTTCTAATAAAGGAAACCAGGGTTCCTTGGAGAAGTAACTTATTCTAGGACTTAGAAAAGAAATATACAAGATTAGCCTGGATCATCTTATAGTGACAAAAGGTAAGAAAGTACTAAAAACCAAACAAAAGCAACAAAATGATGGGAGTATGTCAAATCGATACAACTGAAAGGAGACAACTGAAAGAACTTCAGTGGCCAAATAGAGACAATTTAAGCAAAAAAGAAAAAAAGAACATTAAGTCGCATTGGATTATAACCTAAACTATAAAATAAATATGTATGAGTCCATACTGACATAAATAAATGTTTGAACAGTAATAAATGAGGTTTGAGAATAAACAAATATCTTTGCAGAATTGCAAGTAATTTTTTAAGGTACTTCACTTTCTAAGAGGTAGAGCTTAACTCCCACTGCTTACTTGTGGACTGAGCACAGTGACTTACCTCCAAGGACTATATTTATGCAGGAAAGGGGGAATAAGAGTATCTTTATGGTGTAGCAACTTGAGAACCACAGTCTTAAATTCATGTGGTTAAGAATAACAATGGTAAGAAGTCATATTGATAATATTCTTGATGTGATGTGATAAAAATGGCACTTTACCACTGTGATCCTTTAAAAAAACATTACCGTAGTTCATAAGAGACATAGAATAAATCTCAATTGACTGATATTCTACAAATTTTCAGATTAACTATAAAAAACAAGGAAAGTCTGAGAAACCATCATAGTCTAGAAAAGCCTAAAGAAGTTTAATGATTAAATGTAAGGTGGTAAATTGAATGGGACTCTGAAATAGAAAGAGAACAATAAGGATGAAGTAAGGACATCTGAATAAAGTATGGACTTAGTTAAAAATAAGATATCAGTAATTGTCATTAATTGTAACAAATATACTATATAAGATACTAGTAATAAGAGAAATAGGGTATAACATATATGGGCAGTATGTACTATCTTTGTCATCATTTTTTACATCTAAATCTACTCTACAATGCTTATTAATGTATATTAGCTGATGATGTGTTTTTATTTATTTTTATATAAATGTTTATTTTTGAGAGAGAGAGAAAGAGAGACAGACAGACAGTGTGAGAGGGGAAGGGGCAGAGAGAGAGGGAGACATAGAATCCGAAGCAGGCTCCAGGCTCCCAGCTGTCAGCACAGAGACCTATGCGGGCCTCAGACTCACGAAGGGTGAGATCATGACCTGAGCTGAAGCCAGACGCTTAACCGACTGAAATACTCAGGTGCCCCACTAATGATGTGTTTTTAATTGTTAGCTCTACCATATGAGTCCCCTTAACATTTCCAGTCTTTAGGGTGGGGAAAGTCAAAGGAAAGTACTAGTGTAATTTGACTGCATTATAGAATTCATATTTGTTATTTAGGTATTTTAAGCTTCCCAAATTTTCCATTCAATATAAATGCATTAAGTTAAAAACATTTCATTAGGTATTATGAGAAAAACTTTCAAGGTAATTTTTTTTTACATTAATGAAGAGCTTGGACCACAGAAGTATCTTCAAATAATTGTGAAAATTGTAACAGAAAGTCAGTTCTCCATTATTACCTGTTTTATTTAATCAAGTGCTTAAATTTTCAGTTACTTTAAAAAGTACATACTTCCTGTAACTTAAGAGTAAGCCACTCACCTTTTCCCTTATTTTCTTTTTTTCTGTTTTCCTTATCCTCTTAGGAGACATAGATATTTTTGTGGTTGTTCTTATACCAGAGGGGCCAATCCGCTCCCTTGCCTGAGATTATATAGAAAGGAGTCTATGAAGTGTCATTTGATTCTATTTGTAAAGAACAGTGGTGCTTACTAATTCCATAGATGCAATAGTGATTATGAGTTAGGTAAGGTAATACCTAACAAGGTTACTTGTTGATAAAGGTTTAGATTGTTGCAGCCTCCAGAATAAATCTCTACCCTGGAAAAAGAGTTTGATTTAATAGGTTCAATGAGAAAGAAATCTGTCTGCAACTTACTATAATGAGAATGTTTCAAAGGAGACCTTGAGGCCTATCATTCCAATTTTCCTTTCCATTTTCCTACTCTGTGTGCCCAACATGATTGTTTGAAACTTGTGAATGGTGGGCAAAAATTATTATCTCAAAAAAAGACCCAAAGTCCCATCTAAGAAAGATAACTTAGACATGAGAATAATAGAGAAGGAGGAAAATAGATTCAGAGAGCAGGAACCTTACTTGGAATAGAAATGGTTATTATCCAAATGTTAGTGAGAGTCAGTCGGGGGAGGGAGGGAAGAGAGAGAGAGCACACAAGTGGGGCAAAGGGGCAGAGGGAGAGACAGAGAATCTTAAGCAGACTCCATGCTCAGCATGGAGCCCAATGCAGGGCTCTATCCCACCACCCTAGGATCATGACCTGAGCCAAAATCAGGAGTCAGACACTCAACCCACTGAGCCATCCCAGTGCCCCAAGACTTCAAGATTTTTGATGTTTTTGAGAGAATGGGCCATAAATATTAAGCTAGGAAATGGTACCCCTCAGGAGAGGGAATGCTGTGGAAAGGTAAAGTCCTTTGGAGATTTTTCTTTGGACTCACTTCACAAGAATTTTCTAAAGTTGTTATTCCACTCCTTGGATAGGCCCAATTCCTCAAAAATAACTTCATGTTTATTTGCAAGCTTTGGTGTGGTAGTTCTCAAAAGGCTGTAGAAAAATAGGGCTAAAGCTCAATCAGAAATTGCCCCCTCCCCATATATTCTTATGGGACATATATAGAAGGAGCATTCTTGAGTTTTCTAAGCTACAGTTTTGAATTTTAGGTGGTAAAGGGCATTGATCTTGAGAGAATTAAAACTCAAGTTTCTGATTACTTTTATACTTTTATATATATGTGTACATATATATATTTTTATATATGAAAAGAAACCACCCAATTAATGGATAGTTGAGGATGAAATTTGTGTTATATCAATAATGCTTGAGTTTTTATGAGTGTTTTATTATCTATTGAAGTGAAACAAAGTGAGCAAAACTTAAGGGCTTTAAGCAACAATGACTTACTCATTATTGTAATTCTGTGGGTGATTCTTCTGCTCCATATTTGTTTTTGTTGAAGTCACTTGAGCAACTACATTCAAATGTGAGCTCAATTGAAATGTAATTTCCAAGATGGCCTCTTGTTCTTCAAAGTCTCTCTTTCTTCTTCTGTGCCACCTCTCATTATTCAGTAAACTTGTCTGAACTTCTTTATAGAATGGTAGCTGGTTTCCAAGAGAGGGAGTTCTCAGATGGCAAGCCCCAATGTGCAGATAGGTTTCAAACCTCTGCTTTCATTTCCATGCTAATGTTCCATTGATCAAAGCAAGCTATGTGGTCCACCCTAGTTAATGTAGGAGAGGATTACATAAGCACCTGAATACTAGAAGGAATGGTTTATAGGGAGCTTCCAGTTTAATAGCCTCTCATAATTAGAATTTCAGAATAAACATCAAATTCCCACAAATTGAATTTAAATTATTATGCCTTGGGTGATAGAGAGGGTACATGGGAAATAGAGGTCAGGCAATGTTCCAGAATTTTTTTAAACAAAGTATATTGGTTTCTAGTAATTATCTTCTGGGGCCCAATTACCACTTTAATATACCAAATCAATAACTTTAGTTGAATTTTGTTCCCTGATGTATTAACAACTGAATTTTGCAGAACTAATTGGTTTCCTGTGTAAATTCTCTGCTAATATGGTTATTTTCAGATACCACACTTCTCTCTCCACCTACTAGCCTTGCTCAACACAATAAACATACATGCACACACACACACACACACACAAAGATACACACACCTGAAATTAAGTTTTAAAAACAATATAAAAGGTCACTTAGAATTGATTAAATATCTTATAAGCCTGCTTCCTTAACTTTATTTTCCTCATTCCATCATCATTTTTAAAACCATGACATTTATTAGAGAGGGAGGGAGCCAAAACATAAGAGATGCTTAAAAACTGAGAACAAACAGGGTTGATGGGGGATGGGAGGAAGGGGAGGGTGGGTAATGGGTATCGAGGAGGGCACCTGTTGGGATGAGCACTGGGTGCTGTATGGAAACCAATTTGACAATAAATTTCATATTAAAAATAAAGTCTTATTCTAAAAAAATAAAAAACTATGACATTTAAAAATAGTTGAATGGCTTTCATTTATGAACACTGTACTAGGCACTGGGGAGTTACAAAAGAAAATATGAGACATCATATCCAATTTGCATAATACTTTTTAATTAAGACCTTTCTTGGGGCGCCTGGGTGGCTCAGTCGGTTAAGCGTCTGACTTCAGCTCAGGTCACGATCTCGCGGTCCATAAGTTCGAGCCCTGCGTTGGGTTCTGGGCTGATGGCTCAGAGCCTGGAGCCTGCTTCCGATTCTGTGTCTTCCTCTCTCTCTGCCCCTCCCCCAGTCACGCTCTGTCTCTCTCTGTCTCAAAAATAAATAAATGTTAAAAAAATTATAAAAACACCTTTCTTCATATGTGTTAAGATTTTGTTGAAACTTAAACCATGTTGAGTTTTCAGGAGAGATATTATATCCATATTATGGATGATGAAATTGAGACTCAGAAAAGAGAAGTGAATGTCCACAGTTTTACAACTAGAGGAGATTGAGGTCAGCTTAGAATTCTGATTTTTGAGTAGACTTCCAGTGCTTCTCTGTTATAGAATACATATGAGTTGCAGGGTTTTATAGATCTGGGTTTAAATTTTAACATCAACACTTGGGAAAATTATATAAACCTGTGGAAATGCATCATAAACATTACCATCGTGATACTTTATACCATTAGTGTGGCTATATTAATATTAATCTACCACATCATTTGATGTCTTGACTGTTATTCTTAAAGCCTTGCAGGTTAGTTAAGAAGTAAGGTATAATCACCAAAACCAATGGCATTAGGTATTCAAAAGTATTAAAAAGAAAAACGAATAATACAAAAATATGGTTAAATGTTAAATTGTGTAGCAGTGAAGGAAGCAATATATAAGTTCATTGAAGAGGAAGAACAGTGAGGGCTGATGTAGATAGGACTTGATAGAAAAGGTGACACTTGAACTTGGCCTGAAATCTATTATACTCATTTGTAGCTGTGTCCTTTGCCTCCAACCTCAGCAGAGTTCATATTCATTCTCTGGCTGTTCACAGAAATGACATCTTTTGTCAATCACATCTCAACTGAGAAGGATTGACCCTCTTGCCACATTGATTAGGTATCACATTGATCACCCATGCATTCTGTCAGCTCACCTTCCTCCCCTTTCTCTTGTGCAAGTGCCTGCACTCTGCTCTTCCAGGATCTAAGTACCCGTATCCAGTGTGTCTTGCCTGGAATCCATGTAGTGAAAAGCACCAGGTTTTTATGATAAGCACTTACATTGGAGAAAATGTGCTCTCCAAAAATATAAGTGCTACTACTCTAAGTACCTGAGGTGAAAGAACAATCGTGAAATTTAATAAAGAAGAAATGAAATGTTCAATTGGAGACCAAAATTGCTTTACAGCACTACAATAAAATAAAACACAAGCCAGTCGCCCTCAGCACCAGACTATTATTCATATACAGCGAAACAGGAAGTAGCCCTCAGGGTTGCTTGACCAGAAATATATGAGCGATGAAAGTTTTATTTCTTCCCTTTTAACCTCTGAGGAACTATGGGGGAAGGGTAAAAAGACTCACATTCAAGAAAAAGGTAAAAATACTTTCTTGTTCTTCTGCCATCTTTCTCATATTTTATTCTGGTAAACTGCTACTAGATTGAATAGAATATGTACTTCTTTATTCTCTTAGGTAATGCTGCCAGTCAGGGGTAGAAATTTGCATTTTCTTTCAGAAATGACACAAATTGTTTCCCATTAGTATTGGAATAGGGCAATAATTCTGGATCCATGAAAAATCTGGCATGTGCCCAACTTAAATCCTTTACTTCAAAATCCTACTTGGTGCCTAGTGCAAAGCCACACTCATCATTGCACTTAAGATCTTGTGTTGAAAAAACAGACAGAAGATATTTATGTAGAGAGAGAGTGACAGTCTGAGTAGCAGATGAAGAAGGATTGTGGAGAATTTTTCCCGAAGCTGTTTTTCAGGGAAGCACACTAATTTTACTCAGTGTGTTTATTTGGGGTGACTTAAGAGAGTTGATAGGAAAGTTGTTTCTTGTCCTTCTGTCTACTCTTTGCCTGTTTATTTAAAATCAACATACTTTTTCTTTACCTTAGACAGATTTTTTTGAATGTTTTTGTTTTGCTAGAGGGACAAATGAGAATAAATTGATAGAAAAATAAATATATAATGTTGGCTTTTATATTTATTAATGCCAAAATTCTTTTGTGCTTTCTCAGTGAATCATAACTATTTCATCATTCTATTGTGACATGCATGAGAGGTCAAACTTGAGCAGGATTTTACAGAGCTTAGAATTTTAATCTTCTTTTTCAGTTGTTGTTGTTGTTGTTGTTGTTGTTGTTGTTATTCTTTTCTTCAATCTTTCTCAGCTTCTAATCAAATCTCACACCCTGTTAAGATGAGGTAGTATTCCCATATTGTGCATTCTCTCTTTGCCTAAGCCCCTGCGCTAGTATTTTACAAATAATATGCAGAAAATGACCAAGAATTTAAGTCAAAGGTAGCAAAATTTTCCTAAGTCTTCATGAAATATGTATATATGAACCACACACAGACCCTTAGAGACTGGACTGATGTCACATAGAGCTCATTCTGGGAAAGAGGGAAGAAACGAACGTGAGGAGGTGACAGAGATTCTTCATTCCTTTCCTTTCTGCAACCCTCTTTATAACATATACATCAGATTTCCATGTACAATTTCAAAGTATGGAAAGTGTTGCTATTAAACAAAGCCTGAAAGTACTCCTTTCTATAACTTTCCAAATGGATGGGTAAGAGAACCCAAAAGAATTGTTCCCATAAAGACACTCATTTTAGGTGCGCCTGGGTGGCTTAATCGGTTAAGCATCTGACTTTGGCTCAGGTTATGCATGATCTCACAGTTTGTGAATTTGAGCCCCGCATCAGGCTCTGTGCTGATGGTTCAGAGCCTGGAGCCTGCTTCAGACTCTGTGTCTCCCTCTCTCTCTGCCCCTCCTCCCCTAGCTCTCTCTCTCTCTCTAATCAATAAATAAACATTAAAAAAAAGACATGCATTTTAATAGTAATACAAGTCTTTTATAGGTAATGACATCATTCTGTAGCTCAACCATCTGTGATTGGCAGAGTGGGGATTTTAAGGGGAACAAAGAGGAGGACACATGATGTAAGGCCAATTGGGAGAATATTTTGAGGCAGAATCAACAGCATCAAACCAACAGCATCCTCAAGAAAGACATAATTAGAGAGTGAATCATTTTATTGCACACTAGGGAAGAGGCACCACCTGAAATATCACCTGGAACCTGAGGCAGAGAGGAAAGAAAATCTCTCCTCAGTTCTTTTTCTAGCCTAATTCCACACCTGCCCTTAGAGAACTGCAAGAGTCAAACCTTGCAAATAGCCAGACTCAACTGTTCTAAAGCACTGCATTTTTTTCTGCCCTTAAGTTCAATTCGGTTCCCTTCCTGATAGTTTGATTTTCGTGTAATTTCAAACCTTTTTTCTTTCTTTACAATATCCAATTCGTACTTTCCTGATAGTGTTAATGAAGCAGCCAGACACCTGTGGACTTCTGTGCTTCCTCAGTTCTCTCTGCAGTTGAAAAGTTTCTTTCAGTTCCTTGTGAAACCCAGTCAGTGCCCCCAAGAGTTTCTATAAACCTTTCTGTTAATCTTCTAAATTGCATTTCTCCAAATATTGGCTTTTTTCTCGGTCTTTCAGACTTGATAACCACCTCAATTATTGTTACAAAAGCAACTACCTTAATTTTCTCCAAGTGGAGAACAAATCTTATTTATGAAGTAAGTTTCAAAAGATCACACCTTTGCTGTCTCCCATTTAAGTAGGGAGGTCATATATGTTGCAAATATGTCACTCTTGGCAGCATTATAAGCCTTGTCCTTAGTACTTGCTTAGTATTAGAAAATTCACTACAGAGAGAAATGTTAGCTTTCCTTCTCTGTGATGGAAGGAAAAATAGAAGAAGGAAAAATATTGACAGTGGGGTTAGGAGTGAAGATTAAGATACAAAATAATTATAATTTTAGTTTTTTAAGTTTATTTATGTTGAGAGAGAGAGAACAAGCACAAGCATGGGAGGGGCAGAGAGCAGGAGAGACAGAATCTCTGGCAGGCTCCATGCCATCAGCTCAGAGCCCAATGTGGGACTCAAACTCAGGAACAGTGAGATCATGACCAGAGCTGAGATCAAGAGTCAGAGGCTTAACTGACTACACCACCAAGGTGCCCCAAAATAATAATAATTTTAAAGAATAAATATGAGGAAATAGGAGAGAAATAAAAGAGAAGTACAGTAAAGGGGTTAAGGGGGTGATTTGAAAAAAAAGCTTTGCAAGGTAAGAAGATAGAAAACGACATTTGTTTATGATTTTATATCTGCTGAGCACAAAACCGGACACAATATTTGAACCCAGAATGATACTTTTTTTTTCTCACTTGACAAGTATAATTAATCAAACAAAAAGAAGCAAATACAAACAAACATGAAAGGGTCCTGAAAATTGGAGAGTTTGTGGACCAATTAAAAGGGGAAAGAAAAAGAAAGTATCAGAGCCAATATTCCAGATTCCTTTATCAGATTCTAACAGAGATTTTCCAAAAGATGTGGAGGAAAAGAAAACTTGCTCACAGAAAGTATTGGAGAGAAGGAAATTTCTCCCTTTACTCTCAGAAGTTCTTCTGACTGGATTAATAATTGACACAAGGCAGATTAACAGGAGAAAAAATGAAGTTTAATTATGCACACATGGAAGTCCTAGAATAAAAATTGAGACCCAAAGAAATGACCAAGGCATGTAGCTTTTATACATTTTAGACACAGAAACATAAATCTGTGAGGAATTGACAGGACAAAGAAGGCTTCTGTTTAGAAGTTTCAATTGGTAAAGAATTCTAAGCAGAATTTGGGCTGGGGCAGTAAATTAGTAAAAGTAACAAGGCTTGTTTGTAGGGGCTTCTCCAGCCCTGAATTCCCATCTCTGACAATAAGAATGTCTCTCTCTACCTCCTGGTACAGGGAGGGTGCATCTTATATGGGAGATTCATTTCCTACTTCTGGAGACAAAGGAGGGTTAGAGTCTTCTTCTACTGGCTGTTTCTGAAGTAACTTTAATTCAAAATGATCCGTATGCCAGTGTGGCATATCTTGGGATAACCTCTCCTGATCACCAACAAAAGGAAGAGGTGAATATTCTCTACATGGAATTTATCTGTAAAGAGTGACTTTTTAAATTGGCCCATGCTTTTCCACTAACATTTGCCAAGATAATGTTGTGTTTCATTATCAATTAATGACTTCCTTAATTAAAGCAAGGGCTGGAATTTCTTCAAAAGTTTTTTTTTTTTTTTTTTTTTTTTTTTTTTTTTTTAAGAAACCTAAGCTAATCACTTTCTTTGAAAGAAAATACTTGAGTTGACTCTTATGTGAATGGATGTGAAGGGTGCCAACATTCCCATTCAACCCAAAAATATGTTTCCACAGAGAGCAGAGAAACTTGAATTTCTGTTTTAAATTGGCTTCAACCAAGAAGATGGTACATAAAAAATACCTCTGGTTTTAATCAAGGGAAGCATAGATTATAAACTTTTCCAATTCAACCTCTGTAGCCTATGAATAATACTCATAGGATAAGAAACAAAGTAAGCTGCCATCAACAAACATAGCAATTTCCCATCCTTTTTATGAGGCTGAATTGGGTTTGTGTATCAGAATAGAAGGGTAGAGTCTAGACCACAGAACATGACCTGTGAATATGGGCTAGTAAATATAGCTCACTTGGTCCCTTGGGAAATGTAGGAAAATGGTGTTAGATCTTGGGAGGAAGGCATGGAGTTGGTTGCAGTAGGGCAAGGCACGTTGTGAGTTTGTGAAGCCAGAAAACAGATTTTCCAGTGGGAAAGGATAGTCACTGGAAAATATATCTAGCTTCAAATATTATAGGGTTACCTCCGATGTCAGGCATACCAGAAGATGAAGGAACATTGGAGAATCATTCATTCTGAATAAGAAAATCTTGATTTTGAATGCCAGTACTTTCAGCTGTGTCCTTAAACATCTCCGACCTCAGATCCCCAACCTAAATAGTTCTGAGTTGTAGAAAAGGAGCCTGTGAGCTCTGGGAACTAGATGGAGCCTCCCAATGGGTGCTGAAGAGGTCCTTAATGTCTTCCACAGTCTCACTAAGAGTGGATACTACCCTTATGTAAGCCTGATGATTAAATACAAAATCCTGTAAACATTACAGACATTTCTAATCCAATTAAATTGCCAGCAAAGTCAGTACATTCACTTTGCAGTCTTTGTCTCCATAGTTTCTGGAAAGAGAAGAATAAAGACATCTTCTCCTATTAAAAATAAAGAAAGCAAGCATACAAAATGTCATGCATGACTATGACAATAAAGAGATTTCCTTATCTGTATTTTTATAATACCTTTGGAAACGTTAGTGATAAAAGGTCTCTAAGTCTTTTATTCTTACTTAGAATAAAGAGGTTTTCATTCATTCAGAAAAAAAAAATCTGTATTCATTTTAATATTAACTCATGACCAAGTATTATCTTAATTTTGCTTCTAATAGTTCAGAGGTTGGAGTCCATATAAAACATTCAGTATTAAGAAATTTTTAATTTTTTAATCACACATTCTGTAACTCAGAATAATTTATCATGTTATATATTTACTATTATTATAGTAGTATGTCTCAGGTCAGTACTACTTGACAATTTATAAGTCAGACCTACTGATTTTATTTTTTGATGAGAATTAAGTTTTTAAAAGTCCTTTCTTGCAAGATGAGTAAATGAAGAACCAGTAAATTGTATTATAAAATTAGTCTTTACATTATAAAAGGCCTTACCTGGGATTCATCATGTAATGATTTCTTTACTATCATTGTTTATTCACACATAGATAAAGGAGCTGCAGTGAAGGGCTAAGAGGCTAAGATAATTGCATCTAAACTGTATGTTATCTAATCCATCTAAACTGAAGATGAGGCATTCTGAATAAAAATTTTGTTTCTGCTAAAATAATACAGTTGAACCATCAAGCGATTTATATAAACCCCCCTCCTTTTTTTTGGTTTTTTAATTTTTCTGAAATATATGACTGCTGAAATAAAATCTACTTGTCAATTGTATAAACATCACCTCATGCTGTGACCATAAACATTCTCTCTAGAATACTTAGGGAATTCCTCACTGACCATCTGTTTCCCTGAACCCTTGACCATTATATCCTTTAGTTGAAATAAAGCATGAAGACTATGGTGTGCACATGACTTTTTATTTCTTTTTATTTTTTTTAAGTTTTATTTAAATTCCAGGTAGTTAACATACAGCTAACTAATATTAGCTTCAGTTGTATAATATAGTGATTCAACACTTCCACACATCACCCATCACATGCATTCCTTAATCCCCATCACCTATTTAAACCATCCCCCTCACCCCAACCTCCACTCTAGTAACCATCAGTTTGTTCTCCATAGTTAAGAGTCTGTTTCTTGGTTTGCTTCTCTCTCTCTTTCTTGCCTTATGCTCCTTTGTTTATTAAATTTCACATATAAGCAAAATCATATGGTATTTATCTTTCTATGACTGACTTATAAGATGTTTTATTTAAAAAAACCAGACATCTAACTCAGAAACTCAATCTTAGCTTTTTGTTTCCTCTCCCCTATTAAAATGTGAGCCTCATGTAAGCAGGGATTTTCTCTTATGTTTTCTCTACTGTACCAGAAGCACTGAGAACAATCCTTGTCTGTGTATTATATGTTACTATATATTATTTGATATATTTTATTTGTTGAGGGTAGAATGAATGAGCTACCTTAAGACCAACTTAAATGATGTTAATATGCATTATGGATCCAGGGTCCCAAAAATGCCACAGTTTCACTCTTGTCTCTCCAGTATCTTGACTCTGTATTCTTGCTTATTCACATCTCTTCTAATGATGAATTAGTCCTCCATAGAGAAGGGAAGATGGTCACTGGAAATCTAAGCCCTTTCTCTTTTATTTGTGATCTAGTGAATGATTATCAAATATAATGGAAAGACTCAAAATATCTGGGTACGCTGTCAGTTTTATGTGTCAAGTTGGCTGAGCCACAGAATACCCAGATATTTACTCAAAACTATTCTGGATGTTGATATGAGGGTATTCTGGATGAGATTAACATTTGAGCTGGTGGAATTTGGGTACCTGTGGCTCAGCCAAGTTGACACATAAAATTGTACCATACCACTGGAACTCTAGAAATTTCACTGAGGTAGAAGGCCCCTGAATTTATGTCAGATTTGTTTCTCATCCTCTGACACATAGAAATCTTTAAAATATATCAAAATAGTTGCTGTTTCTTGCTCATCTGGTCCAAATAGCATAGTATCATCAACGTAAGGGACTAATGTGATGTCTTTTGTAAGAGAAACACAAACAAGATCCCCCCCACCCCAACTAAATTATGACCTAGGGTTGGAGAGTTGAGAATCCCTAAGGTAGGACAGTGAAGGTGTATTTCTGGCCTTGCCAACTGAATACATATATTGCTTCTAGTGGTCCTTATTGGTAGAGATAGAGGGAAGTCATTTTCTAGAGCAATAGCTGCATAGTTAGTATTAATTAGCCCAAGCATTGAAATCATATCTGGTACAACAACTGTCTTTGGAGTCACCACCTAGTTAAACTTGTGATAATTCACAGTTGTTATCCAAGGCTTGTCTTCTATGCAGGCCAAATTGGCAAGTTTCATGGGGATGTGATAGGAATCCCAGTCCCTGAATATTTCAAGTCCTTGATGGTGGCACTATTTGTTGCAGTCCCTCAAAGAATGGGCCCTTGCTTTAGGTTTGCTATTTTTCTATGTAGAGGCAATTCTAGTGGCTCTCACTTGGCTTTTTCTATCCTGTTAGCCCTCAGTGTACAGTTGAGTGAACTACTATGAGGATTTTGCCAACTGCTGAATATATTTATTCCAATTATGCATTCTGGTACTGGAGAAATAACCACAGGATGGGTTTGGAAATCCACTGGGTCTGTTTTGACACAGATATAAGCTAAAACTTGATTGACTTCCTGACTTCCATAAGCTTCTATTCTGACTGGTAGACCAAAGTGACATTTTGAGTTTCCTGAGATTAGTGTCAGTTCAGACTTATGTCCATTTTTTCCTGAAAGATCCAATTATTTCCTTTATTCCAACACACAGTTACCTTGTTAAAAGGCCATAGGTCCCTTTGGAGAAGGCTGAGAGAAGATATTGGCTGAATAACTTAGATCTAGAACATACCTCCTCTTAAAGACCCCAAATTATCCAAATTGTGTAAATTATACATGCATCTTTTTTTCATCTTTACCATCCAAACCCCATAGATTTTTATCCTCTGAACTGTCCTTCAATCACTAGGAGCCACTGGTACTGACATTGGAGCTTATTTAAATTATTTTCAACTCACTTTAATATCTTAAATAGTACAGTTGAAAAAGTACTTTAGCATAATTAACTCCAACTGATCAATGCAATGTTTTGTTAAAGCAATTTGGCTAGATATTAGCATTAATGTGAGGAGAATGATCTGAGGCTCACGTATGTCATTATTCCACTCAAAGAATGTGAAGAGAATGTCTACTGAGGACACTGATATCATTATTTATTTGGATTATTACCTCATTGCTCAACCTCCCTTAATTGGACCACAGTGAGAAAATTATAATAATGAGATTGTTACATATATAATTAATTGTATTTGTTGATGTAACAGAAAATAAAAACTTATAAAATATGTTGGATTAATTTTCAAAGGGCCAAATTTCCTTTGTGTTAGAAAAATTTTTAAAGATGAACTGAAAGAAATGAATTAATAAATAATTACAAAAAAAGAAGATAACGGTTAAAGGTAAATTACCTTACATAGCCCCCAGGAAGAAAGTAATATATGTATTGACACTACTTGTGACGTTGTGATATTGCTATTAGTATAAAGAAGAAAGAGCTGCGTGAACATGGCTTGCTCTGTTAGCAAACTTTTTTTCTTTGCATTATTCATTCAAATATGTTGTAAACAAATGGAATGTGCTGTTTCTAAGATTTCTCTGTCTTGAAATAATAAATATACAGTAGAGATCTGCTTCAGTACAGTTTAAGCTAATAGGAAAGCTCATTTTTAAATGATACAGAAGCAATTCACACATTTAGATTTAATCAAATAAAATATAACAACCCAGAGAATTACATGAGAACAGTCTATTGAAGTCAAAGAATAAAAGAACTTGATGAAATTTCAAGGCCATATAGCCCATCCCCTCACATGTTACCAGTGAGGTGATAATCTCTAAGGGTATGCAGCATGCTCAATGTCATGGAATAACTAAATGGTAATTACCAGTTTCCTTTTAGTGGAAAACATAGATTTCCCTTGGCAATTCTTTGTTAAAGTGCATGCACTTGGTCTCAACATTTTTTTTTATTTGAAAGAACAGTATTTTAGTTTGTATCCAGCTCACAGAAGGTTTGGATTATATAACCACAAATTTAAATATTAACAATTATAATACAACAACAACCAAAACAACAGCTATGTTCTTTAGAAAAGCAAATGTTGAGAATACACATGATTAAAATTCATGAAATCATTAATAAGACAGTCAATCAAGGAAATAAATTACATGTTCACTAAATTATTGCATGCAAAAGTATAATAAATTACTTTTATATTTGTTTATCTGTTATATGTCTAGCATTGGACAAATAGCATATCACTTAAGCCTTAAAATAAATTTTGTCTTCATTTTAAAAATTAAACAATTAAGAGTTATATATGTTATGCAACTTGCTCAAAGTCAGACATCTAATAAATAATAGGAGATTTGAATGTGGTTCTGACTACATATTTGGTCTTAAATTATTATAGTTGTTGAAGCTTGAAGATAAAAGTATTTTGAATTAAGAAAAAACTATATATTTTTATGAAATCTGTGGGCTTCCTAAAATAGCAAGCAATTAACACAAATATTAAAATACAAATTATCTTCATGCATGATCCATGCAAATTTTAGCTTTTATTTATTATTACTATTGTGATTAAGTACTGACATTATACAAAAAAATAATAATTTAAAAAACATATAGTGAAAGTTGAAAATAAAATCACTCAAATTTTTCAATGAATATTTTGTGGTGGTTTTATTTATTTATATGTATTTTTGCTTTGGCTTTTATTTAGTTAGTCCATCAACTTAATTTTCTGAAGAGATTTTAACTATTCTAATAAAGAGTGGATTATTCTTCCAGAAAATGGCTGCTAAAAATTTACATTTTTTTAAGATTGATTTTTAACACTATGTACACTTTTTACTTTCTGTCACTCTATAAACAATCTCATGCATTAATATGCTTTAAAGTACCTCCAAAATGCAAATGTCTCAAAGTTCTCTTGTAGTAGATCTTGGTAGTGCTCACTAATAGTTTCATTTATCTTGACACTATAGGCAAAAAAGACGTTTATAGTTTCTGACTTATTTAAATTAGAACTGAGTTTGTATTCTGCTTTGACTCATGAAATGTGATGCACATCAATTCCAGGTGCAAACACTTAAGAGCCAATGAAGAGTTCTCTGTGTTCTCTTTTTCCGCCTGAAGCCCCTTATTGAGGTGATGAGGTCATATCTTACTGGATTGTGTGTCAGCAAGTGTTCATGACTATAATGAGAAGAGCCTTCTCACCGAACCCTATTGGTCATGCTTCCAAGAGTTGCAAGCGGTTATTGCAACATAAAGTAACCGAACTTGAAGGTACACCTTCATAAAAGACCTCTCTCTCCAGAGCTCTTATCTTTACATCCAGATTTAAATTAAACATTTCCAACCAGATGATTTAAAGCCCTATCAAGTTCAATGAACCCCAAACTGAGTTCATCTTTTTTTTTTTCCTCAAAGCCTAGACCATTCTTTCTTCTTTCCTCTATCATATATATTTGCCTCTCCTTTATCATACATAATTGCCTCCAATATGCCTTCAGTATTTCAATTGTAGTTTTTCACTTTGGATCCACATCTATATTAGGGTATAGCCTACATCAATCTAAATAGACCAATTATAACAAAGACTAGTGCCATATTGTATTATGTGATACTTGTTTTGGAATAAAACCTTATTTTCTTTCTATTATTATTTATGATATATTTCAAACGTTAAAAAACATGCAGACCACAACATGATACATATCTATTTATCCAAATCCAAAGAATTAATAAAGCATAGCATGATGCCACATTTCTTTCTTTTTCCATAGAATTTAAAAGTATGTGGAAATGCCTTTGTTTTCTTTCTTTCTTTTTTTTTGTTTGTATTTTTTCTTTTTAAATATAATTTGTCAAATTGGCTTCCATACAACATCCAATGCTCATCCCAACAAGTGCCCTCCTCAATGACCATCACCCACTTTCCCCTCTCCCACACCCCCCATCAACCCTCAGTTTGTTCTCTGTATTTAAGAGTCTCTTATGGCTTGCCTTCCTCCCTCTCTGTTTGTAAATCTTTTTTTCCCCTTCCCTCACCCGTGGTCTTCTGTTACATTTCTCAAGATCCACATATGAATGAAAACATATGGTATCTGTCTTTCTCTGACTTATTTCACTTGGCATAATACCCTCCAGTTCCATCCACGTTGCCGCAAATGGCCAAATATCATTCTTTCTCATTGCCAAGTAGTATTCCATTGTATATATAACCCACATCTTCTTTATCCATTAATCAGTTGATAGACATTTAGGCCCTTTTTCTTTTTCTGAAATTTATTGACAAATTGGTTTCCATACAACACCCAGTGCTCATCCCAAAAGGTGTCCTCCTCAATACCCATCACCCACCCTCTCCTCCCTCCCACCCCCCATCAACCCTCAGTTTGTTCTCAGCTTTTAACAGTCTCTTATGCTTTGGCTCTCTCCCATTCTAACCTCTTTTTTTTTTCCTTCCCCTCCCCCATGGGTTCCTGTTAAGTTTCTCAGGATCCACATAAGAGTGAAACCATATGGCATCTGTCTTTCTCTGTATGGCTTATTTCACTTAGCATCACACTCTCCAGTTCCATCCACGTTGCTACAAAAGGCCATATTTCATTTTTTCTCATTGCCACGTAATATTCCATTGTGTATATAAACCACAATTTCTTTATCCATTCATCAGTTGATGGACATTTAGGCTCTTTCCATAATTTGGCTATTGTTGAGAGTGCTGCTATGAACATTGGGGTACAAGTGGCCCTATGCATCAGTGCTCCTGTATCCCTTGGATAAATTCCTAGCAGTGCTATTGCTGGGTCATAGGGTAGGTCTATTTTTAATTTTCTGAGGAACCTCCACACTGCTTTCCAGAGCAGCTGCACCAATTTGCATTCCCACCAACAGTGCAAGAGGGTTCCCGTTTCTCCACATCCTCTCCAGCATCTATAGTCTCCTGATTTGTTCATTTTGGCCACTCGGACTGGCGTGAGGTGATACCTGAGTGTGGTTTTGATTTGTATTTCCCTGATAAGGAGCGACGCTGAACATCTTTTCATGTGCCTGTTGGCCATCCGGATGTCTTCTTTAGAGAAGTGTCTATTCACGTTTTCTGCCCATTTCTTCACGGGGTTATTTGTTTTTCGGGTGTGGAGTTTGGTGAGCTCTTTATAGATTTTGGATACTAGCCCTTTGTCCGATATGTCATTTGCGAATATCTTTTCCCATTCCGTTGGTTGCCTTTTAGTTTTGTTGGTTGTTTCCTTTGCTGTGCAGAAGCTTTTTATCTTCATAAGGTCCCAGTAATTCACTTTTGCTTTTAATTCCCTTGCCTTTGGGGATGTGTCGAGTAAGAGATTGCTACGGCTGAGGTCAGAGAGGTCTTTTCCTGCTTTCTCCTCTAAGGTTTTGATGGTTTCCTGTCTCACATTCAGGTCCTTTATCCATTTTGAGTTTATTTTTGTGAATGGTGTGAGAAAGTGGTCTAGTTTCAACCTTCTGCATGTTGCTGTCCAGTTCTCCCAGCACCATTTGTTAAAGAGGCTGTCTTTTTTCCATTGGATGTTCTTTCCTGCTTTGTCAAAGATGACTTGGCCATACGTTTGTGGGTCTAGTTCTGGGGTTTCTATTCTATTCCATTGGTCTATGTGTCTGTTTTGGTGCCAATACCATGCTGTC
The DNA here is from genome assembly GCF_016509475.1 of Prionailurus bengalensis. Classification (NCBI taxonomy): domain Eukaryota; kingdom Metazoa; phylum Chordata; class Mammalia; order Carnivora; family Felidae; genus Prionailurus; species Prionailurus bengalensis. The sequence continues at coordinate 97,380,752 of NC_057354.1, forward strand.
TTGATGATGACAGCTTTGTAGTAGAGGCTAAAGTCTGGGATTGTGATGCCTCCTGCTTTGGTCTTCTTCTTCAAAATTCCTTTGGCTATTCGGGGCCTTTTGTGGTTCCATATGAATTTTAGGATTGCTTGTTCTAGTTTCGAGAAGAATGCTGGTGCAATTTTGATTGGGATTGCATTGAATGTGTAGATAGCTTTGGGTAGTATTGACATTTTGACAATATTTATTTTTCCAATCCATGAGCAGGGAATGTCTTTCCATTTCTTTAAATCTTCTTCAATTTCCTTCAGAAGCTTTCTATAGTTTTCAGCATACAGATCCTTTACATCTTTGGTTAGATTTATTCCTAGGTATTTTATGCTTCTTGGTGCAATTGTGAATGGGATCAGTTTCTTTATTTGTCTTTCTGTTGCTTCATTGTTAGTGTATAAGAATGCAACTGATTTCTGTACATTGATTTTGTATCCTGCAACTTTGCTGAATTCCTGTATCAGTTCTAGCAGACTTTTGGTGGAGTCTATCGGATTTTCCATGTATAATATCATGTCATCTGCAAAAAGCGAAAGCTTGACTTCATCTTTGCCAATTTTGATGCCTTTGATTTCCTTTTGTTGTCTGATTGCTGATGCTAGAACTTCCAGCACTATGTTAAACAGCAGCGGTGAGAGTGGGCATCCTTGTCGTGTTCCTGATCTCAGGGAAAAAGCTTTCAGTTTTTCCCATTGAGGATGATGTTAGCTGTGGGCTTTTCATAAATGGCTTTTATGATCTTTAAGTATGTTCCTTCTATCCCGACTTTCTCAAGGGTTTTTATTAAGAAAGGGTGCTGGATTTTGTCGAAGGCCTTTTCTGCATCGATTGACAGGATCATATGGTTCTTCTCTCTTTTTTTGTTAATGTGATGTATCACGTTGATTGATTTGCGAATGTTGAACCAGCCCTGCATCCCAGGAATGAATCCCACTTGATCATGGTGAATAATTCTTTTTATATGCCGTTGAATTCGATTTGCTAGTATCTTATTGAGAATTTTTGCATCCATATTCATCAGGGATATTGGCCTGTAGTTCTCTTTTTTTACTGGGTCTCTGTCTGGTTTAGGAATCAAAGTAATACTGGCTTCATAGAATGAGTCTGGAAGTTTTCCTTCCCTTTCTATTTCTTGGAATAGCTTGAGAAGGATAGGTATTATCTCTGCTTTAAACGTCTGGTAGAACTCCCCTGGGAAGCCATCTGGTCCTGGACTCTTATTTGTTGGGAGATTTTTGATAACCGATTCAATTTCTTCGCTGGTTATGGGTCTGTTCAAGCTTTCTATTTCCTCCTGATTGAGTTTTGGAAGCGTGTGGGTGTTCAGGAATTTGTCCATTTCTTCCAGGTTGTCCAATTTGTTGGCATATAAGTTTTCATAGTATTCCCTGATAATTGTTTGTATCTCTGAGGGATTGGTTGTAATAATTCCATTTTCATTCATGATTTTATCTATTTGGGTCATCTCCCTTTTCTTTTTGAGAAGCCTGGCTAGAGGTTTGTCAATTTTGTTTATTTTTTCAAAAAACCAACTCTTGGTTTCGTTGATCTGCTCTACAGTTTTTTTATATTCTATATTGTTTATTTCTGCTCTGATCTTTATTATTTCTCTTCTTCTGCTGGGCTTAGGCTGCCTTTGCTGTTCTGCTTCTAGTTCCTTTAGGTGTGCTGTTAGATTTTGTATTTGGGATTTTTCTTGTTTCTTGAGATAGGCCTGGATTGCAATGTATTTTCCTCTCAGGACTGCCTTCGCTGCGTCCCAAAGCGTTTGGATTGTTGTATTTTCATTTTCGTTTGTTTCCATATATTTTTTAATTTCTTCTCTAATTGCCTGGTTGACCCACTCATTCGTTAGTAGGGTGTTCTTTAACCTCCATGCTTTTGGAGGTTTTCCAGACTTTTTTCTGTGGTTGATTTCAAGCTTCATAGCATTGTGGTCTGAAAGTAAGCATGGTATAATTTCAATTCTTGTAAACTTATGAAGGGCTGTTTTGTGACCCAGTATATGATCTATCTTGGAGAATGTTCCATGTGCACTCGAGAAGAAAGTATATTCTGTTGCTTTGGGATGCAGAGTTCTAAATATATCTGTCAAGTCCATCTGATCCAATGTCTCATTCAGGGCCCTTGTTTCTTTATTGACCGTGTGTCTAGATGATCTATCCATTTCTGTAAGTGGTGTATTAAAGTCCCCTGCAATTACCACATTCTTATCAATAAGGTTGCTTATGTTTATGAGTAATTGTTTTATATATTTGGGGGCTCCGGTATTCGGTGCATAGACATTGATAATTGTTAGCTCTTCCTGATGGATAGACCCTGTAACTATTATATAATGTCCTTCTTCATCTCTTGTTACAGCCTTTAATTTAAAGTCTAGTTTGTCTGATATAAGTATGGCTACTCCAGCTTTCTTTTGGCTTCCAGTCGCATGATAAATAGTTCTCCATCCCCTCACTCTCAATCTAAAGGTGTCCTCAGGTCTAAAATGAGTCTCTTGTAGACAGCAAATAGATGGGTCTTGTTTTTTTATCCATTCTGATACCCTATGTCTTTTGGTTGGCGCATTTAATCCATTTACATTCAGTGTTATTATAGAAAGATACGGGTTTAGAGTCATTGTGATGTCTGTATGTTTTATGCTTATAGTGATGTCTCTGGGACTTTGTCTCACAGGGTCCCCCTTAGGATCTCTTGTAGGGCTGGTTTAGTGGTGACAAATTCCTTCAGTTTTTGTTTGTTTGGGAAGACCTTTATCTCTCCTTCTATTCTAAATGACAGACTTGCTGGATAAAGGATTCTCGGCTGCATATTTTTTCTGTCTAGCACCCTGAAAATCTCGTGCCAATTATTTCTGGCCTGCCAAGTTTCAAAAGAGAGATCAGTCACGAGTCTTATAGGTCTCCCTTTATATGTGAGGGCACGTTTACCCCTTGCTGCTTTCAGAATTTTCTCTTTATCCTTGTATTTTGCCAGTTTCACTATGATATGTCGTGCAGAAGATCGATTCAAGTTACGTCTGAAGGGAGTTCTCTGTGCCTCTTGGATTTCAATGCCTTTTTCCTTCCCCAGTTCAGGGAAGTTCTCAGCTATTATTTCTTCAAGTACCCCTTCAGCACCTTTCCCTCTCTCTTCCTCCTCTGGGATACCAATTATGCGTATATTATTTCTTTTTAGTGTATCACTTAATTCTCTAATTTTCCCCTCATACTCCTGGATTTTTTTATCTCTCTTTTTCTCAGCTTCCTCTTTTTCCATAACTTTATCTTCTAGTTCACCTATTCTCTCCTCTGCCTCTTCAAGCCGAGCTGTGGTGGTTTCCATTTTGTTATGCATTTCATTTAAAGCATTTTTCAGCTCCTCCTGACTGTTCCTTAGTCCCTTGATCTCTGTAGCAAGAGATTCTCTGCTGTCTTGTATACTGTTTTCAAGCCCAGCGATTAATTTTATGACTATTATTCTAAATTCACTTTCTGTTATATTATTTAAATCCTTTTTGATCAGCTCATTAGCTGTTGTTATTTCCTGGAGATTCTTCTGAGGGGAATTCTTCCGCTTGGTCATTTTGGACAGTCCCTGGCGTGGTGAGGACCTGCAGGGCACTTCCCCTGTGCTGTGGTGTATAACTGGAGTTGGTGGGCGGGGCCGCAGTCAGACCTGATGTCTGCCCCCAGCCCACCGCTGGGGCCACAGTCAGACTGGTGTGTGCCTTCTCTTCCCCTCTCCTAGGGGCAGGATTCACTGTGGGGTGGTGTGGCTCATCTGGGCTACTTGCACCCTGCCAGGCTTGTGATGCTGGGGATCTGGCGTATTAGCTGGGGTGGGTAGGCAAGGTGCTCGGGGGCAGGAGGGGCAGGCTTAGATCGCTTCTCCTTAGGTGATCCACTTCAGGAGGGGCCCTGTGGCAGTGGGAGGGAGTCAGATCCGCCGGAGATTTGGCTCTGCCGAAGCACAGAGTTGGGTGTTTGCGCTGAGCGAGCAAGTTCCCTGGCAGGAACCGGTTCTCTTTGGGATTTCGGCTGGGGGATGGGCGGGGGAGATGGCGCTGGCAAGCGCCTTTGTTCCCCACCAAACTGAGCTCTGTTGTCAGGGGGCTCAGCAGCTCTCCCTCCCTTTGTCCTCCAGCCTTCCCGCTTTCTGAGCAGATCTGTTAACTTATGACCTCCCAGAGGCTAAGTCGCGCTTGCTGTCGGAACACAGTCCGCCCGGCCCCTCCGCTTTTGCAAGCCAGACTCGGGGGTTCTCCTTGGCCGGCGAGCCGCCACTCCTCCCCGGCTCCCTCCCGCTAGTCCGTGGAGCGCGCACCGCCTCGCCGCCCTTCCTACCCTCTTTCGTGGGCCTCTCCTCTGCGTTTGGCTCCGGCGACTCTGTTCTGCTAATCCTCTCGCGGTTTTCTGGGTTATTTAGGCAGGTGTAGATTGAATCTAAGTGATCAGCAGGACGTGCGGTGAGCCCAGCGTCCTCCTAAGCCGCCATCTTGCCGCCTGACCTTAGGCCCTTTACATAATTTGGCTATTGTTGAAAGCACTGCTATAAACATTGTACTATGCATCAACATTCCTATATCCCTTGGGTAAATTCCTAGCAGTGCTATTGCTGGGTCATAGGGTAGTTCTATTTTTAATTTTTTGAGGAAACTCCGCACTGTTTTCCAGAGTGGCTGCACCAGTTTGCATTCCCATCAACAGTGCAAGAGGGTTCCCATTTCTCAACATCCTCGCCAGCATCTACAGTTTCCTGATTTGTTCATTTTAGCCTCTCTGACTGGCGTGAGGTGATATCTCAGTGTGGCTTTGGTTTGTGTTACCCTGATGATGAGTGACAATGAGCATCATTTCATGTGTCTCTTGGCCACCTGAATGTCTTCTTTGGAAAAGTGTCTATTCATGTCTTCTGCCCATTTTTTCACTGGATTACCTATTTTTCAGTTGTGGAGTTTGGTGAGTTCTTTATAGATTTTGGATACTAGCCCTTTATCCAATATGTCATTTGCAAATATCTTTTCCCATTCTGTTCGTTGCCTTTTAGTTTTGTTGATTGTTTCCTTTAGAAATGCCTTGATTTTTACTATTAGTTTATTTTTCTTTCTCCCTAGCACTAGGTTATGATTTGTATGAAATCAGTGACCTTGATCTCCATATTTTTCATTGTTTGATCCATTGCACTTAGGAGAGTGCCTAACACATCAAAGCCATTCATTTGATATTTGCCAATAAAACTTGAATAACTAAATTACATCATGCTTTTGGTTCTTATTGCATTATTATCCTTAGATAATAATCACAATTATTTATCCATAAAAATATATTTTTCTCACTTATATTTCAGAAGATATCAAGATTACTTTATTCATATTATACCTTCCAATTAATATGGACTAATAATAACTAATCCAATTGGAAAATGACCATCCACAAGAATAGGATAAATTTTAAAGAGGTAAGGTATAAGCTTGGACACTTTTTTATTGTTTTAGTACAAAATCTCTTCCCTTTGATAATTTATTGTTAACTCTTGCTTACATGCTCTTTCTGCCTTATTTTGAAGGCTTTCTTTTATCTCCTTTGCCAGATCTTATACCTAGATGCATGCATGGATGGATGGATGATGGATAGTCAGAAGGATGGATGGATGGATGGATAGATAGATGGATAGATAGACAGATAGATAGATATGAAAGATATGTATGAGATGGATGGGTGACTGGTTGGATGGACAGTTGAACGAATGAATGAATGAATGAATGAATGAATTATAAAATGGAAAGTTCAGAGAACTACAAACCTTGATGATAGCATTACCATCTGTATTAGAGACAATAGATTAAGAAATCAGGATAGAAATTTAGGATATTAGAAATTCTACCAAGATCTAAGGTGTGACTACAATTATTAGTGACCAAACTAAAATGGATATATATGTGTATGTATACACACACACACACACACACACACACACACACACACACACACGGAGTGCATTTAGGGTCATAGATCTGGATATTTAAGCCATAAGAATGGTGAAATCATATTGGTAATCACATAGGATAATGGCAAAACATAAGGTAGAAGGAAGGATTTATCTTTGAGGAACGCTGGCTCTTGACTAGATGAGAGGTGGATAACATCAAGTTTAGGAAGAGATAGTAGTTTCTATTGACTGACATCAAAATCAGTGTGATAGAGTTTTTACATGAAAGTACTTGACTATATACATGTGCATAGATTTATTTCCAGGCTCTCAATTCTATTCTGTTGGTCCATGTATCTATTTTTGTAATACCATACTGTTTTTATTACTATAGTTTTGCAATGTAGTTTGAAACCAGGGAGCTTGAGGCCTCCAGCTTTGCTCTTTTTAAAGATTGCTTTGTCTATTCAGGGTCTCTTGTGGTTCCATGACAATTTTAGTATTGTTTTGTCTCTTTCTGTGAAAATTGCCTTAGGAATTTTGATGAGGATTGCATTGAATCTATAGATTGCTTTGGGTAGTATGGGCATTTTAACAATATTCATTTTCCAGTCCATAAACATGGAGTGTCTTTCCATTTATTTGTGTCTTCCTCATTTCTTTCATCAGTGTTTTATACTATTCAGTGTACAGATCTTTAACTTCCTTGGTTAAATGCATTACTGAAGTTTATTATTTTTGATGCTATTATAAATGGTATTGTTTCTAAATTGTTGGTATATAGAAATACAGCTGATTTTTGTGTATTGATTTTGTATTCTGCAACATTACTGATTGTTACAAACTCTCAGTTTTTTGGTGGAGTCTTTAGAGATTTTATATATAATACTATGTTATTTGCAAATAAAGAATTTTGTTTTTCCTCTCTGATTTAAATAAGTTTTATTTCTTTTTCTTAATAATTGCTCTGGCTAGGACTGCCAGTAGTATGTTGAATAAACGGGAATAAAAGTGGCTAGAATGGGCATCCTGGTCTGATTCCTGATCTTAGAGGAGGAACTTTCAGCTTTTCACTGTTGAGTATGATGTTAGTTGTGGGCTCTTCATATACAGCCTTTATTAAATTCAGGTATATACTCTTTATACCCATTCTGTTCAGAGTTTTTATTATGAATGAATGTTAAATTTTGTCAGATACTTTTTTCTGCATTTACCGAGACAATCATATGATCTTTTCCTTTCATTTTGTTAATGGGTATATCAGATTGATTGATTTTTGGATGTAGAACTATCCTAAAATTCCTGGAATAAATCCCACTTGATCATTGTGTATGATCCGTTTACTGTATTCATTAAATTCAATTTGCTAATATTTTATTGAGGATTTTGCATCTGTGTTCATAAGGGATATTGGTCTATAATTTTCTTTTCTTATAGAGTCCTTGTCTGGCATTGGTATCAGACTAATGCTGGCCTCATAAAATGAGTTTGGAAATATTTCCTTCTATCTATCTATCTATCTATCTATCTATCTATCATTTCTGAAAAATTTGAGTAGGACTGGTGTTTTAAATGTTTAGTAGAATTCATTAAAGCTATGTTCTTAGATGTTTCTTTTTGTGATGTTTTTGATTACTAATTTAGATTTCTCAGTAGGAATTGGCTTGTTCAGATTTTCTGTTTCATCATGTTTCAGATTGGGTGGGTTATATATTTTTAGGATTTTATTTGTTATATAGTGTCCAATCTGTTGGCCTATAATTGTTCATAGTAGTCTCTTATGATTCTCCATATTTTTGTGATAGCAGGTATAATGTTTGATGTTTCATTTATGATTTTGTTTATTTGTGTTCTCATTTTTCCTTGGTTAAGTCTAGCTCAGAGTTTATACGTGTATATTGTTCATCTTAAGAAATGACTTAAATTCATTTTTTATCCCTTTCTTTGTTTGCTGTAGTCTTGGGGGTCTCCTGGATACAAACTCTGTTGACTTTTAGAACTAGATGTTTTGGGGCTTGTTCCCTTTGGTGAGAGTCTTAAAAGTTGGGACACTAGATATTATTTTAGTATACCATGACAAATAAGAATTTCTTGTGATATATTTGAAATTTTGGGGGAGATTGAGTAGAAGGAAAATATGGATACAGTAGTTATTCCATGAAGATGAATAAAGAATAGGTGATAACCACAGAAATGTATTTATTTTATTGTGACCTACAATGACAGTAAGTACTATGTGGTATGTTGAGAATGGCTGAAAAAATTCAGCCAACCTCTTGGTGAAGGGTAGGATTGCTCTGGAACAAGCCTGAATTGATTGTGAATCTGATGGTCCTAACTACCAACAGGAAGAGCAGTTTACTGGAAACTCACTACAAGTTGGAAATTTTCAGCTATAGGTAAATGGGGTTATCCAAGAATCTTTGGAAACAATAATCAAAAACTACTTTGGGGGTGCCTGAGTGGCTCAGTCTGTTAAGTGTCCGACTTTTGGTATTTGCTTAGGTCATGACCTCATGGTTGTGGGATCAAGCCTCGTGTCAGGCTCTCTGCTGAGCACGGAGCCTGCATAGGATTCTCTCTCTCTCTCTCTCTCTCTCTCTCTCTCTCTCTCTTCCCCTCTGCCCTTCTGTCTCACTTGTGCTCTATGTTTCAAAAACAAAAACAATTCTGCCCATCAGTCATGTCCCTGAGTTATAGTAAAAGCACCCTTTTGTACCATAAATAATAATTCATCCTTGACCATTGTGCTCAACAACCTGCATCGTATTTTTAGTGGCCCATATGTATGGGAAATCTGTATTTTCCTTCATCTGGACTTTGAGCCTCAGTGCAAACTTGGTGAGTTACTCACTTTTCTTCTATTATATTCATTTCAGGGGCTTTTCAGGGAGTGTGGTCTTACTATAACATTTTCATGTTGATTGCTCAGGCTGCAATCCTCTAGCCTGTGGCTGTTCTACCAGGAGGAATAAAAATCTGCTTGTTAACTGGAAGCTGGTATCCAGAACTTGGTGTTCTCTCTTTATTCCTATTCTTATATGAAGCTGTCTTTCTTGGGCACAGGGCAGCCACTTTAGTCACTAGCATGGTTGCCAATCTTAAGACTCCCGTGTAAGGTTTCCTCCTCATTGGTCTAATGCTGTCCCTGCTCATCTGGCCACTTCTGGCCTCTGGAGCCAGATGAAACCAGTACTTGATTGAATTAAAACCTAACCTAGGACCTTTGTCTAGGGAATTCAGCTTTAAAGACTACATTTGTTGGAATGTAGCTTAGGGCATGGTGGATTTCCATCTTTACATTTCTTCATCACTGTCTCCTACTGGCTGCTTAACTTGTAACATTAGGTATTTCCTCCTGCAAATTCTTAGTATCTCCATGGGCTAAAATGGGAGGCTCTCTTGATCCATCTACAGGCACACACTGTGTTCAGGGGAAAAATAATATGGAACCAAAGGGGCATTGAGATTCTTCAGTAAGACAGGTTCATAACAACCTTTTGAGGAAATGCTTCTGGTTGCTTTGAACACTAGGAACCCTTGATATTATCTTGAGTGGGACGCCACCCAGGAGTCAGGGGGATTATGGTAATGGACTTTTTTTTCTTCTTCAGTCCCCCAGGACTTCCCCTTGGGGTGTTTCCTAAACTATTGGAGTCAATTTGGAGTACAATAGATACAGAAGAAAAATTCATATTCTTCTTCAATAACATATGGCCTCAGTACTCCTTAGGAGACAAGGAAAAATGACCCCCTAATGGGTGCTTAAACTCCAATACTGTTTCTGTCAAGATCCTGTACATGCTCCTCTCTTTTTCCTGAATTACTTGTCTCATCTTTGCTTCTTCTTAAGATCTGAAAAATATCTTGAGAGGACTAGGTGAATGTGGCCTGACTCTTGTTTTATGGGGAGTTTTTCTTCCTCATTCATTTCCAGGTTAATGGCTATGATAATTAAAGTCAATTGTCTGGTTTGTCTACCTGAGGACCAGGACTTTAAGGAATATTCCCGAGCATCTGCTGAAACTTCTGAAACTCCTTTCATTTTGGGGGTATTTCCGGTCTTCTCTGGCCTGACATGTACTATTTTCACATTTTGTTGGTAGAAAGAAAACATGTGTCTGTTCATCTGTGAGCTGATGGGCTTTAGGATGAGGAGTCCTCTTTTTCTGCTCTCTGGGCTTTTATCGTCTTCCAGCCATCCTGGCAGCACCTCCCCTCTTCTGCCTCCTCATTCCTTTTACCACATTTCTGCATCACCTTGGGCATGGCTTACATAACCAGCTCCTAGACTGCCCTTTTTTCCTTCAGTGCCATTGGCTGCTGCTCTTCCTGCCCTTGTTATTAAGGAGTGGAGAGCACCCCCTTGGACTTAAACTACCCACTTCAGATTTCCCCACAGGTGCCCCATATAAAAAATTGACAGTGGAGAACAAATTGATTGGCTTTTAAGTGGACTCAGGTGCAACATATTCAGTATTTAAACTAACTTAAGTTTGTTTAATTAAGATAGACATGTCTTTGGAGTTATCAGCATTAAATATAAAACTTTTATTCTACCAAGGTTTACTGAAGTTGTTTCTGTTATCTCTGTTGTAATCTGTCAGCAAAACGATGACTTAAAATGATGGTTAATTTTGTCTCAAAGTTTTCATGGATATTTTTTTTAAATGAGTAGGTTGAATCAATAAAAGGTTGAAATTGATGTATTTTAAAACTGCACTAGCATAAGATTGAAATTCTGCTTTTCTTTTTTTCTTTAATTTTTAATGTTTACTTATATTTGGCAGACAGAGAGAGAGCACGAGTCGGGGTGGGGAGGGGCAGAGAGAGAGGGAGATACAGAATCTGAAGTGGGCTCCAGGCTCTGAGTTGTCAGCATGGAGCCTGACAAAGGGCCCAAACTCATGAACCCTGAGATCATGACCCAAACTGAAGTCGGAACCTCAACGGACTGAGCCACCCAGGTGCCCCAACTGCTTTTTTTTTAAGACAAAGTTTTATTGGATTGTTCCTCTATTCTTGATAAGAAAATGTAAACAAAGGTTCTTCTTCTTCTTCTTCTTCTTCTTCTTCTTCTTCTTCTTCTTCTTCTCCTTCTTCTCCTCCTCCTCCTCCTTCTACTCCTCCTCCTCCTCCTCCTCCTTCTCCTTCTCCTTCTCCTTCTCCTTTCTCTTTTCTTTGCCTGGAAAACCAAAACTTTTATGTTTGGTATCTGTTTGTCAGGTATCTGATTACTTAAGAAAGTTAAGACTTATCAATCTTAAATGAGCTATGTTTTACTAACAACTGTATAACTTCCTGTAGAATCTCTTATTGCCACCTTGGTTAAGTTGGTTACTTTTCTAATGGTCTACAATCCTATTTAGGCATGAGCTTCAAAACTTTCTGAGGGTTTTAACAAAATTCCCCAAGATTTGAATTGTAAATGAAGTCTTTTTGACCAATTAGGTTTGTTTATTTGGTATGTTAAATTACTTGGGAAGCACTGTCAAAACATATAATGGTAAGCCTTAGGTTATGTTGTTTGGGTAAATGCTATAACTGTTTTAGAAATACATGAAATCCCTGAAGTTTTAGTATGTTCTGGTATAAGGTTGTCACTTGACATTCTAACTATTAAAATGTGGTATGTCACAGAAATAACCAGATTTCCTTGTCAGCTCTATTATGATGAACTCTCAGATCTTTAACCATTTCCTTTTTTGAGTCTTTTATCGTGCATAGTTATTGTTCTTACTCTCTTGCAAAATTCATCTTCAAGGAGATTCATGAAAAAGACAAATACAGCATTTTTATACCTTTAGAATCATGAAACTCAAGTGGATAAGAATTTTCAGAACTAGTAGAAAAAGCTGAATTCAGACTGAACAAGAATTAGTAATATGGGACTAAATGAACTGAGGAAGATGATTATAGTTTCTGTGACTCTTGTTTGAAACATTGTTGGTTCTCTAATGTTTGCTCTTCCAGATTAAGGAAACTTTCTCTTAAGATATCCATGAAATACAGAAATATGAATATTCCTTTCTGAACAAATTGAAGCATATAACTTTTCCCTCTACCTCAACCCTCGAGAATTCAGAAACACTCAGTGAATATTCTTATTTCATGGAAATTGCAGGTTAGAAAAGGAATTCGTTGAAACATACAGGTATTGCAAGCCTGTCTGATGACAAGTATTTGGCTTGGTTTCTGGACTAACGAGGCTATTAAAAACTCAATCTAGAGATTCCTTATAAAAAGTTCCAGCAAAGCATATTTTAAAAGATCCATGAGGCCAATCACTATTCTTGCTGAGCTAATATAAATAATTAAGTGGTGTTTGTTAAAACTGTACTTGTTTTCACAAACAAATCAGTCTTGATTTCGCTATCTTTAATAAAAATCAGGGTGGCTATACAGAGAAAATATGTTTCAATATCACATCTTTGTAAATCTTAAATTTTAATACTATTTATTATAAACTAAACTAGACCCTGAATTCATCTGGTTTCCTCAAAGATTTGGTGATGGCTCTCCAAATGAAGGTTTCCAATCTTCTTCCATTCTCTTAACTTACAGTCATTAAAAACTAAAACTGCCCTTTTTCCTAAAGTTCTGAAAACTGATGCTGGACAACTTGAGGTCAGCATCAGAGAAATTGCCCCAAAACTCATGCATAGACAATCTTTTCCTTGTGCTTGTTGCTCTGTGATTCAAAGGATCCCCAAGACATTTGAATTACAAACCAAAAAAAAAAAAAAAATCTGATTCTAGCTGCCTGTTCCCACTCCATCTGAGGTTGCTTCAAACCTGACAGCTAAAAATCTCATTGGCAGGCCTCGAGACTCAGACCCTGGGTTTATAATTTGCTCCAATCATTAACTTGTTTTTTCTTTTTTTCCATAAAAATAGCTCTTATTAACTACCTGCTTGCTTGCTAAACAAAACAGAGTCTATTTGATGGCTAACACTACCTGCTACACAAATAAAGCCTTACATGACTCTTAAAACAGTGTTATATTATTAAACACTGAAATAACTCAAATGTGTAAAGCAGTTCTACACAATCAAATGGCCTTAAATGGTTGAACAGCTGCATGAGGTGGTATATGTGTCATTATTAAAAAAGAAGGTTGTGTATGTGTTCCAGATTATCACAAAAATGTAACAGGATGGCTAAAAGATACCAAAGCTCAATTTAGCACTTTAAACAATCTCTTTCCATTAGTAATTGGTTAAAATCCTGGGCTGGAGGAGGATTTTGGACAACTATTAGGTCTTTTTATTGGGCTTCTTTTTCTCATAATATTAACCCCTTTTTGTTGTCTTTTCTGGTGTCTCTCCACCTGGTGCAGAGACTCCTTCACTGCCATAACTTCGAGCCAATAGATGATCCTTTCTATTTCTTCATGTATGTTCTCTACCTTGGACTCTGCTGCCTCTGCCTTTTGTAACTGCCATGTATAAATCCCCCAACTAACCAATGTTGACCCATAGGTAGGAATATCTCTACACCCTATTCAGCAGGAAGAAGCTAGAGAAGATAAGACCTTCCACCCTCAGCAACCTTAAAGATTTCAGGGTCAAAATTGTTAAGAGCGGGAAATGATGAGGAAAACAAAGGCGAGAGGAATGTAGATAAAATTGAATTTCCTTACAACTTGCAGCCTAGTGATAAATACCTGAGACATGCAGAGTGTGACATTCCTCAAGAACACCTGGCTGCCTTAATGCTAATGTTTGCTAGAGACTAAAACAATAGGCAATAGACAATAGACAAACCTCCAGGATCCTGTAAGTCTTCTTTAATATACAGAAATCCCTTTAGAAATCCATGATCTCTACCCTACCCTTCCAATTTAAAAATGTGTCACAGTCCTGCTCTTTCTAGCTGCAGGTCCTGTCCCCATGCTATAATGAAAGTATCTTTTTGCACCATTAAAAAAAAATTGCTTTGGATGTCTTTACTTCCTCTTTATTTTAATTGCCTTACTGGTTGAAGCAACTTGTTTTCTTATTTTTCTTTTATAACAAAAGGCAAAGTTTTAATTACTTCTTGCAATTTTCCACATAGTATCAGGTGGAAAGCTGTAAATAGCAAAGCCAGCTTTAGCTGTAGATGCTATTTTTATAGTATCATTCTAGTAAGCCAACTCAGTGGAAGTTATGAGGATGCCTTTTTTTTTAACTTGTTTCCTATTATAAGAAAAGTATTGTCAATGACTTATTTTCTCTAAAATAGAACAGGTTGCCTTAAGTAGTAGAAGTATGAAACATGTGCTAGAAGTCATTGAAGTTTTTGATTGGTGGATGGACCTCAAAATTTGCTACAAATTCTGAATTTTTTGGAATATTTGCTTCTAAGATTTATCTTCCTGGGTATATAACAAGCACTTTATGAATATATGTTTGGTAAGTGAGCTCAAGAGCAAGAGTTGTGAATGATATGCTCATAGGGGTCTTTTTGGAGAAAAGTCTCAATTAATTTTCCATACTTGAATACCCCTAAAGAATAGGAAAAAATAATGCTATATAAGTCATGACTCCTTTGCAGAGAATTCCCAGTTCTGAGGGTCATTTCCTTATTGCCATCCCTACATTTTTTAGATTGAAGAATATGGAACTGGTGGAGTACTCTGTGTGGGTGTTGAATAAACACAAAAGCCTTCTCTCAGTCCCAGATCTCTGAAAAGAGATTTCATCTGTCCATTTATTCTTTTCTTCCTCTCCCTCTCACTTTCTCCCTCTCCTTCTCTCCCTGTCCTGCTGTCCCTCTCTCCCTCTCTATCTCTCCATCTCTCTCTCTCTTTCTCTTTCTTGTGTTTCTTTCATAAAAGACCATGAATGTTTACTCATAGCAACCAATTCTCTAGACATTGGATATAGAGCAGTGACCAAAACTATGAGTCTTACATGGAGGAGAGACAAAAATATACGTTAAAAATAATATAAATACCTACACTGAGAATCCTCTATATAGGGCTCATAAATGTCAATCTATAATTTTGTACCAAATTCACTTTGGAAAACCTGACAATTACAGAGTAAATTTGGTATCCTTCATAAATATCCAGTGGGAAAATTTTAAATGGGACACATTCTGACATAATGAAATGAAAACCAATTTGCCAAATGATTTAAGCAAAATATTTCACTTTATAAACAAACATCATAGGTATCCCTAAATTACTTGAATTATTGATCAGAATAATTAAATTTCAAATGAAGCATTGGATTTTGTTCTATTTTAATCCAAATGACCAGAAATATTCTGTAAATTGGAACAAATTTTACCTCTGATCTCAAGTACTATTTCTACTCTTCTGTATATAGTTCAAATAAATCACTTGTCTCATAATAATGAGTGAAAAAAATGCACACTTAAAATTCATATTTTTACTCTGAAACTTCCCAGTAAAAAATATTTTGAACAAGAAAATGCTCTTATTTTACATTATTTTCATCCACTGACTGATGACATTGATTATAGATGCCAATTTTAACTCCTTATAAAGTTGTTAATTTAAGTAATGTGGAATTTTTAACATTACTATAGTCCTAAGGGAAAAGATAGATAAAAACATGCTCAAGGCATTCCAGGCTGAGGAATTCTGGTGCAGAATCTCTTGTTGGTACTTATTCCATACCACATGAAAGCTTGTGACATTAAGCAAGGGATAGGAAAATGATGTATGCATTTTAATCTCTTTCAGAGTCTGTTCTAAGTAGGACCTCTCAAACTTACTTAATCCAGTGTTATCTTAGAGAAAAAAAAAGTATTTTAAGAACCATATCTGATTCCATCTGTTTCTACAAAAACAAATATCAGTCACAATAGCAGGGAATGATTTGTTTTTGAAGGTGCACAAATAAAATATGGGATGTAAAACAAATTAAATTGACCAACAAGTATTATACCTTAATAATGGTATATGTTTACTAGTAGATGGCAGATATTATTAGGTCAGATTTTTATCTCTTATGCCTAGTAACAGTCTTTGGAACATAAGGTATTCAATATGTGTTTATTTAAATAAATAAGTTTTGATGGAAAAAAAAAACTGGGCAGGCAAGTCTTATGTTGGCCATAGGATTCTTAATGGGAAAGAAAAAGAGAAGCATTCTGTCTAGCAAAAGATACTGAATGAGAAGACAAGAGGCAGTGCACACTAGCTTTCTTGGATTTAAAATATTTCTGAAATTTCAAAATTTTTAAACTTTTCTGACTGTTTTTATTTACTTGAAAACACTAGTAGAAAGGAAGCACTTTGGCATGCTGTTATCCTAAATACAACTTAACCAGATGGAAGAACACTTTATTTTTAGCACGTTCTCTTCATTATCTGTGATGGACTTGGACAACCATTTGATTTTTCATCAATAAACTTTCTGTAAACCTATAAAAATATACTGGGCAACTTATGACTCCAAAATTTTTGCTTTCAGTACAATAGTTTGGAAGATGAAAGCAAGACCCCTTTCTAGTTTTCAGAACCCATTGTATATAGGGCTTGGAGATGGATGGGAGAGGTACTTGAAACAGTCTATGAGTTTATATCTTGCAGGGAGATTGAATTTTATTTTGCAAGCACTGTTGAAGTCATTGCAAGAAAATTAAAATGAGTTCCAAAGCTTGAAAGTTGTCTTTATATATATACTGCTTTCTCCGAGTAATGGAATTTGGCATAAGAAGAAAAGAGAATTTTATATTATACTTGTGTTTGGGATATGTAGCAATTGTTTCCTATTAGTGTTATCAGGAATAGTAATGCAAATGAAACATCAAGGGCATATTCATCAAAAAGTGTTTGTACATTGATAGATTTGGAAAAAAAGCCTGATAAAAATCTAAATCATGACTGTAAGAAATCAAGCATAAAGGATGGACAAAGCAGGTATTATCCTTTTAATTACCTTTTACCTCTTGAATCTCCTTTTTCTTAGGCTTTAGTAGAAAGCACATAAAACAAATCTTTGTGCATCTCTCTTGATATTTCTTTAAAAATTAATGATCAATTTTAATTAAGCCATGTTAATATTTGTAGCTGGCTTGCTCTGACCCTTTTAGTGTCTGAATAATCAATAGTAGTGCACATTAATTAGCTAATATGTTTGAACAAGATCATATTTTTCTTCATACAACTTTATCTTGTCCACTTAAAGAAATTACTTTCATATATAAAGATTATAAAATAAATTGAGATTCTCTTTCTCTCTCATATTACCTCTCTTTCCAACTCAGGACACACATACACACACACACGCAAGCACACACACACACACACACACACACACACACACACACACGTATATCCATTACCCGACTTAAATTGCCCAAGTCCTAGTTAGGTTTCAGAGATTCAGAATAATATTTTTGCTTGAGAAGGAAAGTCTATGAAAATATTTTTTAAACCTATTCAGCTACACCTGTTCTAAAACTCTGAAATCATGAACAATCACTTCAAAAGACAACAGATTTTGTATCATAGCTTTTGTTATGTATTTAATGTATGTTGCAGTCCGTCAATCCTTCCCCAAGCACATGAATAAGACTCATGTGGATTGACCTGGGAAGCAAGTTTTTGCATAGCATTACAGAGGACAAATTCTTAATAAAGGCATTTTTATGAATAAATCCAAATGCATGTTCAAAGTGAAGTTCATGAGAGTAGATTAGAATTAGAATTGTTGAAAATCAATAAACATATTTTGTTTATTTCAACATCACCACCTCTACAACCTCTTCTTTGTTTCCCTTACTTTTGAGATTGTAGAACCATAATCTCTCAAACCTTTGCACAGAAAGAGAGGGCTAAGGGGCCAGGCCAAGATTCACCATCCTTTTTTTTTAAATGTTTTTTTTTTCTCAACGTTTTTATTTATTTCTGGGACAGAGAGAGACAGAGCATGAACGGGGGAGGGGCAGAGAGAGAGGGAGACACAGAATCAGAAACAGGCTCCAGGCTCCGAGCCATCAGCCCAGAGCCTGACGCGGGGCTCGAACTCACGGACCACGAGATCGTGACCTGGCTGAAGTCGGACGCTTAACCGACTGCGCCACCCAGGCGCCCCAAGATTCACCATCCTTAAAGCCTATTAGGCACAGTAGTTTAACTGTATTTGGGGCACTGAAGGCTGATATGAGCTGTAGTCTCAGGGACATGAAGTGCCTTAAATGAATTGTCAATTTGAAAATAGTGAAAAGAGAAGGCAAACCTAGTTATATAGCTACCAGACCAAATTGGGATATCAACAAAGGCACACAGAAAAAAAAAAATGAAGCTATGGTAGACATTGGATTGCATATCTGTTTAGCATTTCTTTGAATAGCCAAGTCTCCCTTATTCACAAGTTAGAATGCTCTGACAAATCTGATCCTTCTCACTACAGGCATAAAAAGAAAGTGATTGAGAATACTTTCCGAGTATTTAACTCTCTTGGCGATAGTGAGTGGTATAAGGATGGGCATGTCGTCCTAACAGATCCAAAGAGAGTCCCGTCCTTCTAGCAGGAGAGTTGACCCTCTTTTTTTTATGGTGTTAATATTCAAGAAGTATACTAAACTAAGAAGGACTAGGTAGGTAGTGAGAGAATTTTGATGCCAGTGCACAAATAGAAGTAGAGCTAAGATAGAGGAACAAAATCATAAAAGCCAGAGGGAATGCTGTCTGGAAACATACCTATCAGAATTCTGTCAGTCATATGTGCCATTTCATAAACTAGTTTTGAATGCATTTTTGTATCATGTACTTAGATGTATGCATGCTGTAAAACAGGCAGATTCTAAGAAGTGCCGCATATTTTGTGGAATTATGAGGACCCTCACCTCAGTAACCATTTTTCATCTCTTGAACACCCTAGATGAAATAGTATGTGGATTTTAGAATTCAAGCACATACATTTCATAAAATAATTCTGGGGATTTGGGCACAAGAGGAAACCCTTGGCTCCCTAGACTAGAAGCTACTACAGTGTCAGCTCATGGGAGTACATTACAAAACAGCTACACCGCAGCAGAGGTGAAAGAGCATTGTAGAGTTTCCAGACCAAAGTAGCTACAACTTTAAGGTTATCTTTTGGAAGATAGAATTTTCAGGGCCCTAGAAGATACGCTCCATTAAGACAGTTACTAAGGTCAGGGTAAAAGTAATAGTTGAGATGCTAAAAATATGGAAACAATGCTAATTCTAGCAACGTGTTAAGGTGATAGCTGTTGTTGTTTCTGTGGAGGGCCTGAAGGAAAGTTTCTCTCTTTTCCAGTCTCTTCTGAGTTTGCTCATCAGTTTTCCAGCCATATTAACAATTTCTTTGCTACTTTTCTAGCTTTCTAGTTATCTCTAACAGCTTTCCCATTGTGTGTGTGTGTGTGTGTGTGTGTGTGTGTGTGTGTGTGTTTTGTTTTTGTTTTTTTTTCTTCCCATCATCTGCCCATAGACTGGTACCAAGCCAGTATCACCTATTTTTATTTTGTGACAGAAGCACTGTGTCTCTAGGTATCATTATTTGGTGCATAGCCAAACATTCCAAAACATAGAGGATTAAAACAACCATTATTTACTATCTCACAGTATACTGGGTTGGAACTTGGGTGATTCTTACACAGGTCTTTTCTGGGCTTATTCATGACTTTGAGGTTTGCTAGCAGATCAGTAGGGTTTAGATGGTCTAGGATAATCAGGTGGGTGGTATTTTCCAAAAATCGCCACACCAACGTATATCCCATTTCTTACGCTATTCTTAACTTGTGATATTGACATTTCATTGAAAGCTGGTGTCCATATTTCCTCCCCTTGGATCTGAGTGGTTCCATCCAAGATGTGTGATTTCTGAGGCTATGTTCTGAGTTTTTACAGTTTCTATCCAGTTTTGTTTCTTGAGATACCCATTCGTCAACCAACCAAATGTGCTGACAAGAAGTCCAAAATGGCCCATACAGAGAGACCACACTAAAAGTCTCCCACAGAAAGGACCTGGACATACCCAATCAGTCAGCATCAATTACCAGAGTATGTCTTCAGATGACTTTAGCTTGCAACCTTTAAGCTACTCCAGCTGAGCTACCTTGCTAAGCAACACCCAAATACTATGTTTCGGAGAAAAGTGTATCTGGTTTTAAGCCACTTTGGTTTTTGTTTTGTTTTGTTTTGTTTTCAATGCAGCTGAAGTGACCAAAACAGATGGCCTCATTCATATGTGTGTCACTTTGCAGGCTGTTGACTGGGAAGCTTCAATTCTACTCAAAGTGGTTTATCGGGATAGTTCAGACTGATTTGTATTTGGTTTCATGATTCTAAGTACAGAGAAAGAGGGCAAGCCTTAAATGAATAGGTCCTTTTTCAGTCACAGCTTGTATCACACTTACTAATGCCCCATAGATCAAAGCAACCAACCTCAAAATCTATATTATGGCAGAGTGCCTTGGTCACGAGCTCTGCAATGTGAAATATGTATTGTGAAGACATATGGCCTCTGGCACCAGATCAAATGTGGCACAGTTACTGCATATGCAGTTTCTTTTCTGTTTAAGTAACACGGATTTCCTGGCATTTTGAACCTATGAGTAGCTATGGATTTGGAAATTTTTAATGAATGTAATTAGTGTTGGCAACTTAAACATATTATGGAATAAAGATCAGAGATTTCCAGGAGATAATCAGATTATAAATTGCCATCTAGAATAGGTATAAGGAGGTCTTCTGGAAAACACAAGCCTCTTAACAGTTTTCACACTCACAAAGCTTATTGGGGATACATCCTAGACTAGGACATTATCAACGCCAGTCTAAGACTTGAACTATGATATAGTCTGACACTTTTCTTTCTAATATTATATTGACTGGGAGGCAGGAAAGCTGCTACCAACTTCTATAACAAGGCACATAGAAGGCTCCTTCTGAAGGCCAAAAACTGAGGTGTGAGTTAAGTTGTTATTCCACAGTTAAAAGACCTTCATATAGAGCTAGGCATTTGTGAAATAAAAAGCCTCTCAACTATAAAGGCATAGTCACTAAACTTCACTTACAAAAGCTCAGGCTGTTTGCACTGGAGCATTTTAAAAATGAGATTTTGAAATAGATATTTACAGCTGTGAATTGAGTCTGATTCACCCGAGGGTGAGAGCTGGGCCACACAGAGGTGAAATCAGGATAGTGTTTTATTGACCATGAGAAATTTGGTGAGATAGCATTCTATCAGAGAAAGAGAAGGAAGGAACAGTAAGTTTGTGAAAAAGGTAGGAAAAAGGAAAGCACTAGAAAATAGGATGAACATTCATGAAGCATCATAGTAGTATGTTCTGAGCATTTAGAGTATAACCCAAGGATAATATTACATCAGATCACATGAAATTATAATTTTTATAGAATAAACACTTTGGAACATTTCTATATGGTTAAATTAATGATTGGGGGAAAAGGGGGTACGGATACCTCCTTTGTCTTCTCTCCATCTTGATTATATGAAGAATAATTATCTCCAACATTGGTGGAGTTATATTGTTTCTGTTTCATGTTTCTGATGTATCCATGTTGCTTGCTAGGCAGATCCTTGGATGTCTACCTGTAATAGGTACTTTATATAATATGTCCTTAGACAAACCAAGTTTGCTTGGGTCCATCTAACACAAATGAATACAAAATAATTTTGAAGCTTTATTAATTAAACACACAAATGGATAAAAAATCTTGACAACTACTAAATGCTCTAGAAATATTCCTATAGTAGGAAATTGGTGTACTTCAGAGTATTGTAAGCAGGTCTTGGCATTACAGAAATTGTCATTGCATGGGGCTGAAAAAATCCATCATGACAGGTATGGGAAGAAAGAGTTGGTAGGAATGGATGATGTAAATTCATAATAAGGAGCAGAGAAGGTTTTGATTAGAAATTTATTCTATCTGTGCATGACACCCTCACATGTACTTACATATATCTAAAGCATTGGGATATAAATCAACGCATTGTGTTCAGGATGTATCTGATTGCTACCAACCCACAAGCTCCTGGAATTTATATGAGCATAAGTGATGGAGGCTGTTCTTCACTTAAGTTTTTTTGACACCTTACTGCGATATACAATGGCCTCTCATCAGAGGAGGTAAAAGAAGCAAAAATATAGTCCCTCTTAGAATTTCTGTAGGAACTTGAAAATGCCCAGGATGATTTGTCCCTCATGTGATTAGGTAAAAATAAATATAAATATTTATAGGTTTGAGCAACAAATATTTTTGAAAGTAAAAATCTATAATTAAATAGAGCTGAACTTCATTTTATGAAATCCATTGTTCTCTTGTTTTCCTGTTTAGAAATGAGAAATTTCCATATGTGATTGTCATAGAAACAAGAAAACTTCATGGTTTTTTTTTTTTCCTATTCTGGCTGCTAGTGTTATAATAATTTTGGGCCATATCAATGTTCTTTGATTTTCCACTGGTCTTAGATATACTTGATTTCATCTTCATACATTATAAGCATGTTATACCAGAAAAAAAATCATGTATCTCCAGATGGAATGTGCTTTAAAGACGGAAACACTACACTTCAATTTATAATAGAACTTGTGAACTACTGGTGACTCTTCTACCTTTTCAGTAATATGAGACTGGAAACATAGAACACTGGAAAACAAATATATTTTTTAACCATAAAAATTCTACTTCCAACATCTGAATGTATTTGTGAAAATGACCATGAGAGATCATGTTTAATATTTCAACTATAAAACTCTGGCTGTTCCTCAAGCTTTTCTCATGTTAGTTACCTTCTGTGGACCTTTGTGTAGTTTGATCAGCATTTATGGAATGCTTGCTCTATACTGCGCACTGTCGAAGATACAGTCATGACTCAAGGACCCATCAGGGCTTTCAGTCTAGTGGAGACCCCAAACTTTTACCTATTACTAAATCTGATTCAAGACTGAATCCAGTAGGTGTTCTATGTACAGTAGCAACAAAAATAAAAATGGCAATATGTGAGATTACTCTTACGGAGAGATCATTCTTCTAGTTACATTATGAAGAGAATATAGTTTTAATTAAAAGATTGAAGGACTGGATCCTGAGGAAAATAGGATATAAACTGCATGTTAGCAGATTGTTAGAAAATAAATAAGTGTAAATATTTGTGTCACAAAACATGATCTCACTTCCTCTTGAAATGGCATTTGCCTATCTTATTTGTATGCTGTCTCAAGGAAATAAGTACTAAAAGTTTACTATCTAGTGTAAGAAATTAGACTTTTATTTGTGCTAAACTCTCCATCTTTGATTATCACCACTTTTCAAGTTTGTTTATTTTGAGAGAAAGAGAGAAACATGTGAGCGTGAGGTGGGGAGGGACAGAGAAAGAGGGAGATGCAGAATCCCTAGCCGGCTCTATGCTGTTAGCACAGAGACTGATGTGGGGCTCAGACTCACAAACTATGAGATCATGACCTGAGCCGAAACCAAGAATTGGACACTTAACCGACTGAGCCACCCGACTCACCACTTTTCAAATGGAGACATCTGGTTTCCACCATGTGGGGTTTACTGAGCAAATCTCTAAACTCCCATTTCATCTCTGTTGTTATTTAATGGAGTCCTTTATCTTCTAGTCTGCAAATCTGTATGAAAGCAAAGTATTGTTTTACCCTTTTCTCCCTGTTTTCCCTTCTCTCATACCATTCCCTTACCACAATCACTACTTACCACCTGACACTTGTGGGAGGATGATCCTATAATATACAGTCAAGAGAACAAAATCAGGCGATCTCTATAAAAATACATAAAATTTATCTGTAGAAAGCAAATGTTTTCCTGCTTATTGCAGATGAGTATGGCAACTTTTTTTTTAATTCCCATATAGCATACAGTGTTATATTAGTTTCAGGTGTACAAAATAATGATTCAACAGTTCTGTACATTACTCAGTGCTCATCATGATGAGTGTGCCGTTACTATCTTTCACCTTTTTCACCCATCCCTCCACCCACATCCCCTCTGGTAACTGTCAGTTCTCTATAGTTAAGAGCCTGTTTTTTTGTTTTATCTCTTTTTTTTCCTTTGTTCTTTTATTTGTTTCTTAAATTCTACATATGAGTGAAATCATACGGTATTTGTCTTTCTCTGACTGGCTTATTTTACTTAGCATTATAGTCTCTAGATCCTTCCATGTTGCTGCAGATGGCAAAATTTCATTCTTTTCTATTTCTGAGTCATATTCCATTTTCTATTTATATACAACACATCTTTATCCATTCATCTATCGATGGACACTTGAGCCACTTCCATATTTTGACTTTTATAATTAATGCTGTGATAAACCCAGGGGTACATACATCTTTTCAAATAAGTGTTTTCATGTTTTAATGTAAATATCCAGTAGTGGAATTACTGGATCATATGGTAGTTCTATTCTGAATTTTTTTTTGCAAAACCTTCATAGTGTTTTCCACAGTGGCAGCACCAATTTGTTTATTAGGGTTCCTTTCTCTCCATATCCTTACCAACACTTGTTTCTTGTACTTTTGATTTTAGCTGTTCTGACAGGTGTGAGTTGTTATCTCACTGTGGTTTTGAGTTGCATTTTTCTGGTGATGAGTGATATTGAGCATCTTTTCATGTATCTTGGAGGCTGTCGGTAGGTCTTCTTTGGAGAAATGTCTGCTTATGTCTTCTGCCCATTTTTATTTGGATTACTTGGGGATTTTTGGTGTTGAGTTGTGTAAGTTCTTTATATATTTTGGATCCTAACCCTATATCTGATATGTCATTTGCAAATATCTTCTACTACGTTATCTTTTAGTTTTATTATTTCCTTTGCTGTTCAGAAGCTTTTTATTTTGATGTAGTCCCAATAGTTTATTTTTGCTTTTGTTTCCCTTATGTCTGGAGACATAGCTAGAAGAGTGTTGGTATGGCCAATGTCAGATAAATTAATGTCTGTGCTCTCTTCTAGGATTTTTATGGTTTCAGGTCTTACATTTAAGTCCTTAATCTATTTTGACGTGTTTTTTTTTTTGGGGGGGGGGTGTATAGTGTAAGAAAGTGGCATACAGTTTTAGTCTTTGCATACAACTGTCTAGTTTGCCCAACACCATTTGTTGAAGAGGCTTTTTCCCATTGTAAATTCTTGCCTCCTTTTTCAAAGATTACCTGATCATATAATTATGAGCTTATTTTTGTGCTCTTTTTTCTGTTCTACTGATCTATGTGTTTATTTTTGTGCCCATACCATACTTTTTTTTTAATTAGTATAGCTGTGTAGTATATCTTGAGGTCTGGGATTATGATACTTCTAGTTTTTGTTCTTCTTTTCCAAGATTGCTTTGACTATTAGGGGTCATTTGTCCTCTCATATAAATTTTAGGATTATTTTCTCTAGTTCTATAAAAATGCTATTAGTATTTTGATAAGAATTGCATTAAATATGTAGATTACTTCAGATAATATGGACATTCTAACAATATTTGTTCTTCCAACTGCTAAGCATGGAATATCTTTTCATTTGCTTATATTGACTTCAATTTGTTACATCAATGTTTATAATTTTCAGAGGACAGATTACTCCTTGGTTAAGTTTATTTCTGGTTACTTTATTATTTTTGGTGCGATTATAAATGGGATTGTTCTGTTAATTTTTCTTTCTGCTACTTCATTATTAGTGTGTAGAAATGCAGCAGATTTATGTATATTGATTTTGTATCCTGAGACCTTACTGAATTCATTTGTCAGTTCTGATAATTTTTATGTGGAGTTTTTGAGTTTTCTATATAGAGTATCATGTCATCTGCAAATAGTGAAAATTTTAGTTCTTCCTTACCAATTTGGATGCCTTTTATTTATTTTTTTGTCTGATTTCTGTGGCTAGAATTTCCAGTATTATGATGAATAAAAGTGGTGAGAGTGGACATCGTTGTCTTATTCCTGATCTTAGGGGAAATGCTCTCATTTTTTCACCATCAAGTATGAGGTTAGATGTGGGGTTTTCATATATAGCCTTTATTATGTTGAGGTATGTTCTCTCTAAACCTACTTTGTTGAAGGTTTTAATAATAAAATTATGTTGTACTTTGTCAAATGCTTTTTGTGCATCTATTGAAATGGTCATAAAGGTTTCAATCCTTTATCTTGTTGATGTGATATATCATATTGATAGATTTGTGTATGCTGACTCACACTTGCATCCCAGGAGTAATTGTGGTGAATGATTTTTTTAATGTATTGCTGGATTCAGTTTGCTAATATTTTGTTGAGGATTTTTGCATCTGTGTTCATCAGAGATATTGTCATGTAGTTCATTTTTTTAGTTATGTCTTTATTTGGTTTTGGTATCAGGGAAATGCCAGCCTCATAGAATGAATTTGGAAGCTTTCTTTCCTCCCCCTCCTTGTCCTCCTCCTCTCCTCCTTCCCTCCTCCTCCTTGTCGCCGCCGTCCTTCTTCTTCTTCTTCTTCTTCTTCTTCTTCTTCTTCTTCTTCTCCTTCTTCTCCTTCTTCTCCTTCTTCTCCTTCTTCTCCTTCTTCTCCATAATAGCTTGAGAAGAATAGTTATTAGCACTTCTTTAAATATTTCATAGAAATCACCTGCAGAAACAACTGGTCCTGGACTTTTGTTTGTTAGATTTTTGATTATGGATTTAATTTCATTGTTTGTAATCAGTGTGTTCAAATTTTCTATTTCTTCCTGATTTGGTTTTGGTAGATCATAGTTCCAGGAATTTATCTATTTCTTCTCAGTTCAGTTTGTTGGCACATAATTTTTCATAATATTCTCTTATAGTCCTTTGTATTTATGTGGTGGTTGTTGTTACTTCTACTCTTTCATTTCTGCTTTTGAGTCTTCTCTGTCTCTGTCTCTCTTTTCAATGAGTCTAAAGGTTTATCAATTTGATTGATCTTTTCAAAAAACTAACTCCTGGTTTCAGTGGTCTTTTTTCTTTTTTTTTTTGGTTTCTTTTTTGTTTCTTTCTGCTCCAATTTTTATTATTTCCTTCCTTCTACTGGTTTGGGGTTTTGTTTGTTCTCCCCCCCCCCTCACTTCTTTAGAAGTAAGGCTAGGTTGTTTATTTGAGTCAGTTAGTTTCTTTCTTTCTTTCTTTCTTTCTTTCTTTCTTTCTTTCTTTCTTTCTTTCTTTCTTTCTTTCTTTTTGTATTGATTTATTTTTGCTTCTTTAGGAAGACCTATATTGCTGTATACTTTCTCCTAGAACAGCTTTTGGTTCATCCCAAAGATTTTGGACCGTGACATTTTCATTTTTGTTAGTCACCATATATTTTTTTTTCTTCTTTGATCTTGGTTGACCCATTCCTTGTTTAGTGGAATGTTATTAATCCTCCATGTATTTGCGTTCTTTACAGATTTTTTTTCTTTTGGTTTACTTTAGTTTCATAATGTTGTAGTTGGAAAAGACACGTTCAACTGAATAGCTTTCAATCTTTTGAATTTGTTGAGACTGTTTTTGTGGCCTAGTAGGTTCCATGCACACTTCTAAAGAGTGTGTATTCTGCAATTTTAGGATGGAATGTTCCGAATATACCTTTTAGATTTATCTGGTCCAATTTGTCATTCAAATCCACTGTTTCCTTGTTGATTTTTCTGTATGGATGGCCTATCTATTGATGTACTTGGGTTGTTAAAGTCCCCTATTGTTATTGTATTTCTATCAGTTAATTCCTTTATGTTTGTTATTAGTTGCTTTATATATTTTGGTTTTCCCATGTTGAGTACATACATTTTTACAATTGTTACATATTCTTGTTGGATTGTTCACTTTATGACTATATAGTATCCTTCTTTGTCTCTTATTACAGTCTTCATTTTAAGTTCTAGTTTGTCTGATATTAAGTATTGCTACTCCAGCTTTCTTTTCACATCCATTTGCATGATAAATTCTTTTCTGTGCTTTCATTTTCAATCTGAATGTGTCTTTAGGTTTGACATGAGTTTCTTATAGGCAGCATATAGATTAGTCTTGCTTTTTTTATCTGTTCCATCACCCTTTTGGTTGTAACATTTAGACCATTAACATTCAAGGTGATTACTGATATGTATACCTATTGCCATTTTGTTACTTGTGTTATGGTTACTGAGGATGGCAATCTTTGCATCTTTATATCTATAGCTCCAATATCTAGTTGCCCAATAATCTTGTTGAATTCAACTAAATAGCATTATTTACTTTACAAAAAGATTTAAGTAATGTTATCTCTTCTAATGAATTTGTAATTTGAAAAAAAAATTATTTTAATATTAAGGAATATTTCTACTGTGAATAGAAATATTTTACCCATGATTTCTTCCCACTGATAATACATAAAATTCCTAGAACCTCAGAGCAAGTGTCTCATTGTTCACAGGTGATACTTCAATTATGCATCGCTTGTCCCTTTCTCAGTCCATTTATTATACAGGGAATTCTCTCTGAAATGGCTCTACTTACCTTTTCTTTTTAAATCCTATCTTTCCTTCAAATCCCTTTTTGGACTTAGCAACCTCCTTCTTCTTCTTTTTTTTTTTTTCTTAATGTTTATTTATTTTTGAGAAAGAGAGAGAGAGTGAGAAAGAGAGTGCAAGTGGGGGAGGGGTAGAAAGAGAGGTAGACACAGAATCCAAAGCAGGCTCCAGGCTCTGAGCTGTTAGCACAGAGACTGACATGGGACTCAAACTCACAGACAGATTATGACTTGAGCTGAAGTTGGACGCTTAACCAACTAAGGCACCTAGGTGCCCCAGCAACCTTCTTTTTAATTGCTAAAAATCCTGTCTCCTTTGGTGATCTTCCAGAATACTTTATATGCTTTTTGCATATTCATTCAATACTTGATTATTCTGTGCATTGATTAATTTATCTCCAGATCATTGAAGATTTGAAAATAAAAATATGAATAAGGCAAAAGTTTTGACTTTAGGAAGTTTACAAACAGTAAAAATAATAGTAGTCTAAGCAAATCATTATAAAGAAATGGGATGAAGGAAACAATAGTGATATGAACTTACCTGTTTTGTACATATGTTTATGTCTCTTTCCTAGGAATAAAGCCTATGTAAACCTTTGGATAAATGCAGTGTTTTTACCTAGACTTGAATTTACATTGAGTACTTCTGAAATTATCTGCAGACACTAATAGGTTAAGAAGGCTTTTTGCAAATCTGAAAACTAAAATTGGTTGTTGTCATTATAATAGTAACTGATGACTATACTTACTAGAATGGGTGTTAAGAAATTAGGCCCCAAATCACTGGTTAGTAAGTAATACCTATAATTGTGAGTTGATTAGTAAATTTACTGATGGTTATAAAGATATATTTAGTCATCACATTTATTTTAAGTGTAAGGTAATATAATTGTGTAGGTGATAAATTAATTAGCACAGTATATCTAGTAACAGAATCTCAAGGGTGCAAAAATACTTTTGCGAGGATACATGACATGTTAGACCAGTAGGGAATAAAGACATATAAGACAAACACTGGGAACAAGTTACAGTAAAAAAGTAACTCTAAGGTTCAAGTCCCTTCATGGAATTTAGTTTTTGCCAAAGCTTACAGGGAACCACTGATTTTGACCCAGTGATCTCCTGTTTCAAGAACTGATTCAAATATTTCTGCATCCCACAGAATGGTAATAGTATTCAGATTTCTTGTTTTCTGTTCAGCCCTATGTTAAAACCCGTGCAACTTTCCTGCTTTAAGATTTCCTGTAGCATGGTAGAAAATGGTGTATTAAGTTAATCTTATTAGAAGTCTTATCTACTTTGATCCTTTTTCTCTGTTATATAATAATGGCCCCAAGGAAGAATGCATGAGTAAGCAAATGGATGTATCTATCCAAAGATTAGGGGAGAGATCTGGGTTGAATATATAAATGTGGAAGTCACCAGCCATAAAAGATAGTATAACTGGGAGTAGATAAAATACCCCATACAGAATATAGAGCAAACCTAGAAGATTAAGGATGGAAATTTGAATGGAGAATGCTTGCCTTCAAGATATTGGTTAAAGGGGCGCCTGGGTGGCTCAGTCGGTTGAGCGTCCAACTTCGGCTCAGGTCATGATCTCACAGTCCGTGAGTTCAAGCCCCACATTGGTCTCTGTGCTGACAGCTCAGAGCCTGGAGCCTGCTTCAGATTCTGTGTCTCCCTCTCTCTCTGCCCCTCCCCCAGTCACGCTCTGTCTCTTTCCTTCAAAAATAAATAAACGTTAAAAAAATTAAAAAAAAAGATATTGGTTAGGTTTTGATGGGCTCATAATGGAGCTAGAGAAGTTGGAAAAAAAAGCTACCATGGTGTTACAAATCTGTGGGAAGAGAGTATTTCAAATAGGTTTGAGTATTTCATAAGAAGTCAAGGGAAATAGAAGAGAGAAGTGTGACCTTGGAATGAAAAGTTTTAAGGAAGTGTTAGAACAATAGCCATAATGCAATGAGTATGAAAGCAGCATAAGGAAACATCAATATAGGGAAGGTGAGGGTGGCTTCAAGGAAACAGACTCATCTCTAGCAGTTATCTTCCTACAAGTATATGGTTAGGAAAAGAAGACATGCTAAGTAGAGGAGGGAAATGGAAGTGGAAGTAATTTAAATAAAACAAAACAAACACATAGGTTTGATTTCAAGTGGAAATTGGGAAGTCATCCTCACAGTAAAACCCATTTCTATGTTATGTCCTATTTTTCTCTGTGCTTTGTTTATAACCTACTTAAAGACTGCAAAATTCAGCAGTCTCTCACATGCTTAATTGCTTGGACCATTAGCATTGATATTAACCTTTTCCTTGGCTGGAGCTCATCTTTATGCTATGTGTACTTTTGCTAATTCTAGAGAGAAAATAACTATGATTTCATAGTGTACAAATACCTTTAGACCCACAAATAATTCTGAAATAATTCAGAATTGTCTCAATTGCCCCCTGCCCCACTGTAGTAAAATGGTTTTAATCCAAATTCAGTGGAGAGGTTTAAAGCTTCAGCAATCATGTTCCTGAGGCTCATTTTAGTGGATTATAAATGCATCCAAAGAATATTAATGCTTTCTAGCCATAAGCAGAGGTATGTATGAAGATTTTTCTTTTACAGTTTAGATTTGTTTGGGAGAGAGAAAATATTGGAAAAATCGATGGGTGCATTCATAAATAGAAAACCTTCATCTCTCCCTGTGTGGCATTACTCATCTAAGTTTTTCTATATACAGTTATGATCACTTTATATCTGTCTTTGAGTATTTCCCTCTTTCCTCCAAAATATATTCTAACAAAATTTTTACCGTCATTAGAAAACTTCATTAGTATTTGAAATAGGCATGAAGTTCAATAAAACGTTTTGTTAACTATGCAGTAAGTTAAAACAAATGTTCTTTCCTATTATAATGGCTTAATTAAGACAGAAATACTTCGACTAAAATTGAAGTTAAAAAAAAATAAAGTGTCCTTGAGTTTTAGGCAAACTTACTTCAGTTAAGGAAAACCTAATAAGTGCAACAAGAAATCATGGTATTTCAGTTAGCAAACAATAAATTTATTAACACAAATTATATATCTCTCTTCTGGCTTTTGATTTATTGTCTCAGTGCTCCTAATTCATACTTTTTTTTTCTGCTTTGGAAAAATGGATCTGGGCCCTTTAAATATTTTTTCCTTTGCCAAATGGCATGATATTAAGTTTTGTTAGTAGATGTTAATGGGTTAATGTTACAGGAGCAAAAGTTTTGCTTCCTGGTTTTGGTGCTCCCTTACCATGTTCCTGCACTGCTTGTGAGCTTCCTCAGCACCCAACCTTTGTTGTGTATGGTGTTCACCACTACCCTGTGGTCAGTGGCTTCTCCCAAAAATGTCCTTTGGGCAGACTTGTAGTGTAACACTTCCAGTAAGACATTACTCCATGAACTTTCTCAGCATCCTAGGGAGATGATTTCCAGCAAATTCCACTGGTGTAGCACTCAGAGATTTCTCTACCATTTTGTAGGCTACTTCTGGGCTTTCTCAACAAGGTCTGAATCCCAGACCTCAGGGTAATAGTTGATCCTTATATCTGATATTCTTGAATATTTTAAAGTTCTCTTCCCTTATTAGCCAGTCCTTCATTACTCCAACATCTTGTTGTAATTAATACTTCCTTATATTAAATTTCTTCTGTTCAAATTCTTCTGTGGTTTCCTTCTCCTCTTTGGACCCAAACTGATAAACTTTCCATGATATAATTATATAAACTCTGAGTTTCTCTTAGAGTTGAAATATTTCAGTATTCTCTGAATAAAACCATCTATAGTGTCTTTGTAGAGAGTTTAGGTTTTCATTCCTCTTTCCTAAGTAAATCTATTTCTTTGAGTTTCAGTATTGGCTCTGGACTTTATAACCCATCTGGGTACATCACTGGGTCTTGATCCAGAAGTAATGGAAACACAGAATTTTTCTGGAATTCTGATATTGCTTTGTAAAAGCAAGTGCTAAGGTATTTATTGTTACTTTTATTCAGATAAATACCACGTTTTTTCCCTTAAGAAAACTATTTGACAGTTACCGACAGAAGATAAGAATAATTAATTTTTGAAACTTTTTATTACATGGTAGTAATTTGAAAAAGAACTGCCAAATTATAAGAGTTAAAGCAAAAGCTAATAAATATGAGTCACAGCAGAAGAGGCGTTAGAGATAATTAAACAGCTGTGATTCTGTGTGGTTCAAATCTGTACTCACCTACCCTGAAAACCAGACATGATAACCAGGCATACTAGTCAGAAGTTCAGAAAAATATCATATGGAGGTTGAGAAACTTCATGTTGGCAATGATGAAGAGAAAGAGTGGACCACTAAATAATTCTATGCATATTACTATTAAAACCCTATAATAAAGACCTCTGTCTTAAATTAGTAAATTATATGTCTTTGGTCACCAGGGCCAAGGTAATGTATAATTGAGAATTAGTCATTCATAGAACAGTTTAAGAACTCCAGGACTTGAATTTAGGCAAATGGGAAATATGAAACAAACATCTGTAGTCAGCCCATGAGACAATAGTGACCAGTTATCCCTCAAACAGATACATAAGGTCATGAACCTAGATTTACTTCCCCAGTAGGAAAGGAGTCCCTGATACCATTAACCAGAGACATGCTACCCAAACAAAAAACATGTCACAGCAGTATATCCTTACCTATTATTTGGATGCTCTGTGACCTTTTTGTTTTTGTTTGTTTTTATATGATCTATCAAAATGGAATTGGTATGAGACACTCTCATTTGGTTTTTTTGCCAATTTCTCTTTGTAAGGTTAAAATATAGGGTATTGGCTAATAACTACACTAGTAGTGGTTGAGGTGTTATAGACCCAGCATCGATTCCCTAGCCCTGTCATTCTTAGCATTTTGAATTGGCCAGATCAGGAAACAGCTTCATTCTTTGTTTACATTTACAAAATATAAAACGTACTTCTAGTTTTTGTTGCATAATGTTAATCAGAATATTTATAGAACCTTTAATTTAGTTCAGTGTTTCTGTATCATGCAAGTACAACAAATGACTTCTATTATTGTCAATAGTATCATCAGTTAACATTGCTTTACTTATTTACATGATATCTGTATTATATACAGAATTGCTCTTGATTCTCTAGAGCATACATTAAATTAATTAAAGTCACTTTGGAATGAAACCTCAGCTATAGCTATCCAGAATCTGTATTGCACAATCTATTTTCACGATTATAAACTGTAAACACATTTGTAAGTGGAATATTAGTAATCCCTTAGTGATTGCCTCTCTAACATCAGTTATTTTACTGTACTTTTGCATGGAATTGAATGACAGTATTTTCAAGATAGAACTCTAGAATGAGTGTCTATATGATGTTCTTGAATTTTGTAGTATATCTCATTTAAAGGATATTCTAAAAAAAATTGAGGGGGTTTGTCACATAGAAGGATCTGTACAAATACGTGCAGCTATTAGTTATTAGTAGTGGTTAGATTTTAAGACCAAGCATTTGGTTCAAGAATAATGCAGGATAAATAAAAAAAAAACAATTTATTTGAGTTGTAACTAGATATTTGAGGGATGCTGAGGGATCAGGGACAAAAGAGGCAAGTATGATTAACATCAATAAATAGAACTAATGATATATGATGCACAGAAACCAGTAGCAAGCACTTCAAATATAGTAGAAATAAACAGATGTCAATAGAAAGCTCAGATGTTGGGGACAGGTTCAAGAAACAAGTTATTTCTTGGGGCACCTGGGTAGCTAATCCGACTCTTGGTTTCAGCTCAGGTCATGATCTCACGGTTTCGTGAGTTCGAGCCCTCCATTAGGCCCCAAGCTGACAGTGTGGAGCCTGCTTGGGATTTTCTGTCTCCCTCTCTCTGCCCCTCCCCCCTCTTGTGCTATTTCTGTGTCTCTTAAAATAAATAAATAAACTTAAAAAAATTAAAAAAAAACAAGTTATTTCACAAATATTGGCAAGGATATGAAGAAATTAAACTATTTGTGAACTTTTCATGGGAATGTAAACTGGTATAACCATTGTGAAAAAGAGTATAGGGGTTCCTGGAAAAAAAATAAAATTACCATATGATCCAGAAGTTATAATCCAGAAGAACTGAAGAGATATTTGTACAGCCTTGTTTATAGTAGCATTCTTCGTAATAGCTAAAATGTGGAAGCAACCCAGGTGTCCATTTATGGATGAATAGATAAGCAAAATGTGATACATACATAGAGTGGATTATCATTTAACCTTTAAAAGAAAGGAAATTCTGACATATGCTACAACATAGATAAACGTTGAGGACATTAGGTTAAGTGAAATAAGCCAATCACTAAAAGAAAAATACTGTATGATTCCACTTAAATGAGGTACTTAGAGTAGTCAAAATCATATAGACAGAAAATAGAGTTGTGGTTACCAGGGGCTGAGAGGTAAGGTGAAATGAGAGTTATTGTTTAAAGGATATAGTTTCAATCTTACAGATGAAAAGAGATCTGGAGATGGATAGTGGTAATAGTTGCACCACATCATGAATGTACTTAATACTATTGAACCGTATACTTAAATATGGTTAATATAGTAAATTTTGTGTTATGTGTATTTTATCAGAAGAGTTTCTTTATAGAAACAAATTATTTTGTCTTACCCTATTGAGAGAATTCTCTAAAGAACTAAGGTATAATTTGGTGTGAACTTAATGTTGGCAGTATGTATAGATGAGACACTCAGTGGTTTTAGTACTACAGAAAAGAAGGAAAAGTCATGGACTGCTTGGGATAGTACTTGACTTGAGTTATTTTATGCAAATTGTGGAGATCCCAAAATGGTTAAATTTTTATCCTGAGGGATAAAGCAAGTTGCACGAAACTAAGCAAAGAAATTCCTGGATGCCATCAGTGGAAAACTGGACTGTGTATCATCCTTTTCTAGGTTCTTTAATTTTGGTATTTCATTGTTTTTGAGCTGTTTTACTACTTATCAAATTATAAATAACCGATAGAAATTAAAAATTATTGTACAGACATGCAAATGAGTTATTTCCAGTGGAGGTTCTGTTGAGTTCCCTCCTCTAAAATAGAAGAATCCAGTTTTGCTTCTTTTCTTTTTCCCCCCAGTTTTTCTTTAAATTCCAGCTAGTTAATATACAGTGTAATACTAGTTTCAGGTGTCTAATTTAGTGACTTATCACTTGCATACAACACCCATGCTTCTTTTTCTACATTCATTTAAATATTTATGATCTAAAAATGTGACTTTGTTTGGATTGTTCTTTTAACTGGTTGTAACACCTTACTGGTATCTTCTTTAATAGTAAGTTAAATAGCACTTTTAACACATATTTGTTTAATATGTGTGTAAGTCTCATGACTTTGCCTTTTTGGATAATTATTCTTTAATAAAACAGGAAAGTGAATAATAACAATACTAACAATAAGGATGATTAGGAACTACCCACATTAACATACTGCCTTGACTCCAGGCCTTCCACTGAATTCCTGCCAGCTTTTTTAATCTGGTGAAGTTCAAATAATACAACTGTCCTAAGGCCCTTTCTCCTCATTCTTTCCCTTGAAGCCTAAATCCCACCCTAAAAACACAGCATTATCTTTCTTTGCACTGAGCCCCTAAAGTGGAGTATCAGGAACTCCCCAAGTTACCAAATTTATAAAAATAGAGTAAATGCAGCCAAAAGTTTTAGAAGCAAGCAAGAGAGAACACGAAGATGAATATGAAACTTACACTTTTTTGGGATAATGTAATTGAAGTATATATCTATTGCCCTGAGGGGAGGCCAAAAAAGTACTACATTATGTCTTCTTTTCTAAATTCTAACTCAGAAAATTTTGAAATAAGAATTCTGTAAGGGCAGAAAAATATAATTTTTGATTTTTCAAAAT
Source organism: Prionailurus bengalensis (assembly GCF_016509475.1). Classification (NCBI taxonomy): domain Eukaryota; kingdom Metazoa; phylum Chordata; class Mammalia; order Carnivora; family Felidae; genus Prionailurus; species Prionailurus bengalensis. The sequence goes on from NC_057354.1 coordinate 97,417,031, forward strand.
TTTTAATGTTTATTTTTGAAGGAGAGAGAGACAGAGCGTGAGCAGGGGAGGGGCAGAGAGAGAGAGGGAGACACAGAATCCAAAGCAGGCTCCAGGCTCTGGGCTGTCAGCACAGAGCTCAATGCGGGGCTCAAACTCACAAGCTGTGAGATCATGACCTGAACTGAAACCTGATGCCCAACCAACTGAGCCACCCAGGTGCCCAGTCATTTTTGATTTAAATATTGTTAGATGACTCTCACTATCTGTAAATGACCCTGGTTCGTTTAAAGCAGAAGTTATAGGGGCGCCTGGGTGGCGTAGTCGGTTAAGCGTCCGACTTCAGCCAGGTCACGATCTCGCGGTCTGGGAATTCGAGCCCCGTGTCAGGCTCTGGGCTGATGGCTCAGAGCCTGGAGCCTGTTTCTGATTCTGTGTCTCCCTCTCTCTCTGCCCCTCCCCAGTTCATACTCTGTCTCTCTGTCCCAAAAATAAATAAACGTTGAAAAAAAAATTTTTTTAAATAAAAAAAATAAATGCAGAAGTTATAAGACTGAATTCCTATTTCAATTTTCTAAGTTACTTTTGAGATGGTACCCTGTTTTTAGAAAAAAAAAAAAACTATGATATAATTAATTATATGATATCTTTCCTCATTTCCTCCAGAAGTCTGCATTACTTTTCTTAAGTACCATTCATTTAGTTAGTAGAAGTTGAAGAAAAATTCAAAATGTTACCATTATTCATTCTGATATGTGATTATGAAATACTCTTTATCTTACCATTTGTTGAAGTCTTGGGGGTTGCTCTTTAACACTTTTGAAATGAGAATGTTTATTAGAGAAGTAGGAGGGGCGCCTGGGTGGCTCAGTCTGTTGGGCGTCTGACTTCGGCTCAGGTCATGATCTCGCGGTCCTTGAGTTCGAGCCCCGCATCGGGCTCTGTGCTGACAGCTCAGAGCCTGGACCCTGTTTCAGATTCTGTGTCTCCCTCTCTCTCTGACCTTCCCCCATTCATGCTCTGTCTCTCTCTGTCTCAAAAATGAATAAACGTTAAAAAAAAAAGAAAAGAAAAGAGAAGTAGGAAAGATGCATTAGGAACAGAAATTAAAGTCTTCTGTTATGTACTGCAAATTCAAACAAAAAATATACTATGCATTTGCATTGTCAATGCCAACTCAATGGCTTGTTTAATTTTAATTTAATAAATATGAATAGAATATTTATATAGTATGCACTGGGACCATCTATGTGTCATATGCTAAGAATAACAGTGACAAACTAGAATGTGTACAAAGTGGATGAAAAATGGAAGCTGTGTTACAATTAAGGCAGTTACTGAAATACTATGTATATAGCTGTATAAGAAAAATTAGGAAAAATGATTATTCTACACCAAGAGAGTTTATAATTTTTTTTAACGTTTATTTATTTTTGAGACAGAGAGAGACAGAGCATGAATGGGGGAGGGTCAGAGAGAGGGAGACACAGAATCTGAAACAGGCTCCAGGCTCTGAGCTGTCAGCACAGAGCCTGATGTGGGACTTGAACTCATGGACCATGAGATCATGACCTGAGCCGAAGTCAGCTGCTTAACCGACTGAGCCACCCAGGCGCCCCAAGAGAGTTTATAATTTAATGTAATAAATACAAATCACATTTAGTATTTATTCAAGACAGGTGTTTTAAGGAGGTTCCTTACATGGCCCTAAACACTGATAGAAGGATGGTGCTTCCCCTTGTGAATCTTGGATGACATCTTCTAAAGGACAAAATAAGACAAGTCCAAACATGGACTAAGTAAAACCCTGATGTAGTCAGAGGGAAGTTTTAGTGGGAGTGATCAAGTGACAAAATTCAAAGGATACTGGTTGTGGTTAGAGACTAGAAAGTTTGAATTTAAGAATTCAGGAATGTGACAGTATTAATTCTCATTGCCCAAATGAAACCTTTATCAGTACCTTTTATACAAAATGGAAGTCTTACATATTCCTCTTGTTTCATTTTGTAGTTGTTTTCAAGTTAGTCAGTATGTATATATATATATATATATATATATATATATATATATATTCCTATATATTTTGAATGACTTTGTTTTGTGTTTCACTCTTGTATATAGAGGAGAACATAGCGAGGAGTACAGAAGGATTTTGAGTTCAAATCTTACCTCTGCCTCTTAGAAACTGTGGTGCCTTTTGAACTATCAAAGAGAGCATTTGATTATTGATTGCCTTGAAGTAGATGTGCCAAATTCCATTTTTATATGTCTGTCTATATGTGGACTAAGCATTTTAGAAAAACTTTTATTTTCTTTGTTTTAACTTAATTGTCATGAGACTGCAGTCCAAAAAAATGTTTAAGAAGTACATGTGGTGATAAGCAGTGGGTGTGTATGGAAGTGAGGAATCACTAAATTCTACTCCTGAAACCGATATGCACTATATCTTAACTAACTAGAATTTAAATAAAAACTTAAAAAAAAGAAATATTCCTTTTCCAAATCCAGTTGTAAAAGCCAAGAAATCTTTTCCTTTTCAGATTAACTTTGGTCTTGAAAGTGGTGAGCAATTGTTTATGGAAGGAGCTTATTTTTAGGTTGATTGGAACTCTCCTGTCAGTGAAGCCACCTAATGTATGTGCAGCTCTGAATAAATATTAAAATGTAATCTAAATTACATGTAATCTAAATCTTATGCATGACATAAGAAACTAAAAACAACTACTTAAAAATATGTGTATAACGGTGGCTAATCTTAATAGATGACAGTTCTCCATATGATTAATTATGAGATAGTGTAAAGCATATAGTACTTTAAAAATATCCTGGGGCTTGTGTTAGATGAGACTGTGTGTGTGTGTGTGTGTGTGTGTGTGTGTGTGTGTTTGAAAGGCAACAGTGCTCTGCAATTCCTGGTATCCAATCCCATCTTTGTTCCTTATTGGCAGTGCAACCTAAATTATTTCATTTCACCTTGTTGTGCCTCAAGCTTCTCATCAAATTTCTCATCTGATTCTGACTTTGCAATTAAATAAAATAATTTACATAAAATAGTGTTATAAAAATTAAACCACTATTCACGTAGATTTTTATGGATGGGTTTTTTATTCATTGTATGGAAGGTTTCATTTAGGCATAAGCTAAAGTGGTACAGAATATATGAAGACAGATGGGCAAACTGCATGCCCAGTGGAGAGCTTTAACATGTGGGACCACTTTCTTTTCTTCTCTTTATAGAAAAGGATTTATTTTTTTTAGAGCAGTCCTAAATAATGGGAGTTTCTAAACGTGCCAATTCCAAATTCTGTATAATTGAACTCAGAGTAGGATAGGCTGTGTGTTTCAATTTCCTTCTTAAAAACAACTACACACAGATATTTACACTACCATTGGTAATAGAATATTCTTAAGGAGAAATTTGTTCTAGAAGGGCAAAAAAGAACAGATTTTTTTTAAAGGATATATCATACTCTTGGGTGAATTGCATAGATATCTGACTTCCATATAAGGTAATATTTCAATAATATGTCAATAAAAATCTTAATGGGAACTTTCAGATATGGTAGTGAGTTAACTTTTAGGAAAAACAAATATACACCTATGAAAAATGAAAAAAGAAGAATCGTGAGGGGAAATGCTGTACCAGATAGTAAAATGTTTTAGAAGCTGTAGTATTTATGAAAACACTCTCTTGCTGGTACAGGAATAAACACATTATTGGAACAGGTTAAAACAGAAAGACAATCTGGTATACATTACAATGAGCAGTATAATGGTAACATTTAAAAACAGCAGGTAAAAGCCTAAATATCTCACATGGTATGAAGGCAGAGTTAGTTATTTAGATATACCAAAATGTAAATTTTGGTATCACAATATGGAATAACATTAATTTGAAGTAAATTAAGGAATTAAAAAATTAGAGTAAAATATAAGAAGCAAGTATAAAAGTAGACCACTATAAATTGATAAGAAAATAACAAATGAAAATAAAGGGTAGGATTAATACAACATAAAAATGTAAATATCTTACATCAAAAATAGCAAAATTCAAATATTTAATCAAAAATATGATTAAAACAAAATGATTAAAAATATGTTTGCCACGCATTTGACAACCAATTATTTTTAATAATAAAAGGCAGGTTTATTTTTGTGTGCATTTATGGTAAACTTTGTCAAAAGAGCATGTCAGTATAGGAACAATATAAAGAAACAATTTCAACTTTTTTTTTGGAAAAGGGCTGGGAATTTAGGAAAGGAAAATGGAAGGAAGAAAAGAAGGCAGATGACTTTTTACTTATAAAATAAAATTTTATCTTTGCCAGTAAGCTTGATGACTACACATTTAAAAAAATGGTAGTTTAAAAAAAATGGCAGTTTAACTTGGTCAGTTATTAAAGGTAATCATCAATGTTGGAATGAAAGTTAGCAATGGCCATTGTCATCTTCTGTTTGGGAGACTCTGTTGGTACAAGCTTTCAGGGAAGAATGCAAATTTATATATGAAGATTTTGAGCCAGTAATTCTGACTTAAGAATTTTAACCTAATCTGCAAGACATATCTTATGTATGAGTATTTATTCAGTGTTTATTTCTAACATGTAGAAATAGGAAACAACCTCAATGTTTGATGTATAAGGGTTTGAATAGCTATTTATGATATATCTGTGGGAGAGTTTATGTGTAAGGGAATAAGCGATAATATTGATGGAGAAGGTTATCAGTGAGGGTATCAAATTTACTTTTTAGAATATGTCACAGTAAAATTAACTTTTAATTCAGAAAGAAAAGTGAGGATAGAAAGATAAGTTATACATATGTAGGACTAACAGTGAACCTTGATATTAATTAATGGTATTTTTATGTATTAACTATAAATTAATGATAAAAATTAATCATATTGATGTTTGTGTAAAATTTAGTACAGGGAATATTTAACTGGATATCTAATAGTGTTACTATTAACCTTTTTTTCTTGACAGATTTTGCTATATTGAAAATTAAAACCTTTATTGTAGATAGAATCCCATGATGAGGTGTACATTATGCAAAGTATCCTTGGCAAGAGGAAGTCTGCTGATGAAAATTCTATATCCAGTTCATCTAGTTGTTATGTATAACCATAGCAACAAATGAACCTAGCTATGAATTTGTCTATTATTGGCTTGTAGTCTTAGAAATATTTACAACTGTGATCTTTCTCTTCATCAAATGATGCTAATAGTAATCATCCTGGCAAAATTCATATGGTTATAGTACCTTGAACTGCAAAGTGGACACATGAATTACCAGTTGTTATTCTCATACAAATTCCTGTGAAGCAGTCAAAACTCATGGTGCTTTCCCAGTTTACAGATGAAGTAAATGAGGATCAGAAAATGAATCAGCATCCCAGTGCGACACAGATAAATGACAGATATGGCATCATTCCATCTCTTTTCTCTAGTCCTGACTTCATTAATCTTGTAGCTTTTTGAAGATACATATGTGAGAATTCATCAATTTCTGCTTGGTTATATAAATGAATGTATAAGAATGTGCGTATGTTTGTGTGTATATGTGTGTGTGTTAGGTAGTTGCCATGAGGTACTTATTAAGTAGATTAATTTAGTATTTTGAAAATTTTAATGAGCATGCAGATCACTTAGGGGTTTTGTTAAAATGAGTAATTTGTTCCCTAGTTCTGGAATGAGATGTGAGATTTCACGTTTCTAGCAAGCTCTTTGTCTGTCCTTGAGCCACACTTAAAAAGCAAGATCTTAATTCTAATAACTATGCATTTTTAAAGAATGTCAAAATAAGCAAAAAAAAAAAAAACAAAATTCTTCAGTCTGACTATTCATGTTCTCTTTCTTTCCCACCCACTACAACGAAAGTCATTCTTTATATTACATTCAGAACTCTCAAAAGGCACGTTTAAATGTTTTATTTTAATTTCTTTCTACCTGTAAACAAAGTCATATCTCAGGGAAAAAATTAAAGGTATAGGAATCCAGTGGCAAAACAAAAACAAAAACAAAAAACTTAAGATGTAATTATGTTCAGATTTTCACAATATTTGCTATGCTAGCTCTTCTAGTTTTCACCTGTTGCTCTTCATATAGAAACTTTACAGCTCTTCGACTTTTTTCCCTCTAAGCCTTATTAAGAATAAAGGTGACAGCAGTTCTTTAAAACTATTTTGTTACTAGAATTTATGCTTAATATGCAGTTCCTGCCTCCAGGAGAAAGAACACTTTCAATTTTTCCCTGTCATAGGTGAGCTTAACTTGAGATCCTTGAATATTATATTTGGATCATGTGACTTTCAAGCCCTTTCTTCAAAATGGAAGTTTGTAATGCATGTAGCATTTTTATGTAGGAAATTTCCTTTGTACTGAAAGGCATTTGTATTTTACTGCTTGACTTCCTGACAGAATTCTTTTTTGTTATTTTGTTTTTCTAATAAACTTTTACAGTTTAGGATGTTTTTAAATTTATGAAAAAAATTGTGAAGATAAAACAGAGTGTATATATACCACACCGAGTTTTCTCTGTTCACATCTGACACTGGTATGGTATATTTATCACAATTAATGAATTAATATTGATACGGTATTACTAACCAAATCCTATAATTTATTTAGATTTCTCTAGTTTTTGATACCAAAAAACACTTTTTCTATTCTAGGATCCCATTCAGGTTACCAAATTACATTTATTTCCTTTCCCCTTAGGCTACTCTTGGCCATGACAGTTTCTTAGACGTTGCTTGTTTTTGATGGCATTAAAATTTTTGAGAATTATGGATATTTGTAGAGAATTGCAGGTACTTGTACCCATCAGATTAATGAAATTTGTCTGGTGTTTTTCTCATAATTAGACTGAGGTTATGGGTTATCATGGTATATTTCTATGAACATTGTAAAATTATATTAAATCAACCTGCAAATGACTTAAAGAGATTCATATTTTATAATAATGATGTCTCTATAGGACTGTGGCAATGAAATGCATAGGAGTGTGGTGATTCTTCAGTTCTCCCATGAAATTCTGTTAGATCAAGTAAACAGTATAGATCACTGTTTACCCATCCAGAAGTCAGTACCCATGAATCCAGCATATGGATTCAGTCCCTACTGAGTTTGGGTGCCACTGATATTACTAAATTATGTTAGAAGGGTTAAGACATTGAAAGCAGTTTTTCATGTCTATTTTAAACTTTGAGATGTAACTTCCCACTCTTCCATGGGCATAAAAGCTGTATTCATTCTCCATAGGTACTTTTTCCCCCAGCTTTTTTTTGGGGGGGTGGGCTGTGTTTGTTTTTGTTTCTCTGCTCTGCTGTTGCTACATTAAAGGTCCTGGAGGGGTGGGAAAAGATGAATGAGAAAAAGGCCAATTAATACGCATGTGGTAAGTAAGGCTTGCTAGTATATTACTGCTTTTTCCCCAACCACGGATAGGTATTATATTAGCCAACTGCTCCCATACGTGCTATGTAGGACAATTCAAGTGATATTTGAATTAGTGGTTCCTATAGCAACTCAGCAATTATATCAGAAGGGACATTGTCTGTGTAGGCTAGCTAATTGGTTTTGAAGTCATTCCTAGAAGTTTGGTCTAGAGTTAGCTCTTTAACCCTTCAAATAATCATGTCAGTACCTAATACCCTATGGCTTTCAACCAACTAGTGGTGAAATAAGGATATATAACAAACAATGAAAGCTTCTCAGTGACATTAAATGATAACATTTATTTTTCATATGTCTGTGGGTAAGTTGGGGGTCTGCTGATTTGAACTGGGCTTAGCTTAGCAGCTTTTCTCTGGATGAAGCACATACCTCTAGTCATGGCTGGGTAGCTGAGACATGTTTTTTCATGGCAATGACAGAGGGGTAAGAGATGACCTTAATCACACAATTCTCAGCAATGGGACACTGAGTAATAAAGCGCACTTTTTTTTTTGGTAAATTTAGCATATATTTAAGATCTTTTCTGTAATAACTCCATTCTCATTAATTTACGTGTATGGTAATATACTTTCTCAGGTAGAAAATGAAGAGTGGATTAAACACCAATAGGGGAGGAAATGAACTTGAAAATGCATTTTACATGTAGAAAGTATTTATGAGTGTTTCAGTCATAACCCTTGGGTAACTACTCCAAGCAGGCTCAGTTACTAAGGCTCCTGGCAGTTGGTACCAAAATTTTGGGCTGCAGAATTAGTTTCCTCCAGCCTTAATCCTATCTGGCTCTGGCTCTTTCCAACCTTTTTGCTGGAATTCTCCTAGCATACCATGTTGTCAGGAACACACTGATTAAGGCAGCCTAATTAGAGTAGTAAAATGTCAAAGGCCATTTAAATGTCATTTTTTATGCCTTTTAGAGGTTGAGGACTGCCACTATTGATAGTTTCTTTTGGGTCATGGAGTAAGGAATTAAGTAGGGGGACAGGAGCAATCACTTTGAAGAAAACTGGTATTGTCTTCCCTCTCTGGAACTGTATATAACAGTGTATGAGGAGTGGTAAAGGAATCTAATATAAAGGATAAATGATATAAAGAATAGTGAGATTATGTTTTTCTGCTGAGGAGTACATAGAGATGACATCCATCACCATTCCTTCTCTCTTATCTCTCTTTCTGAGCCTTTTCCTTTCCAATTTGCAAAAAGACATTATACAAAATGATAAAGGCTGTTGAGCATCAAGATACATAAATCTCCAAAGTTTTTAATCCTTTTGCGCTCTGCAGTTTCTTTTTTTTTAATTATTCAGTTCTTAAAAGAATAACTGAAAGTATCTGGATAATATTTTGTCATTGAAATTATTAATTAATTTAAGTCATTTGACTTTTGTGTTTTTATTTTTATATTTTAATTTTTGGGGTATATATAAAATTTTTTATCATCTTGAACTTTTAAAAATATTTTCTTGCATAATCATTGTTTTTCACTTTTGTTTTTCCTGTGTCCATTCTCCAGCTTCTCTTCCATGTGTTCCCAAGGAGTAGAAATGAAAAATATATGTCTCTATTTCCTCCTTAACTATGGATTATTATATATTTTTTGAATTGCCAGTGTTTGGGGTTCTTTGCCTGTCTAACCTGTAAAACAGTTTTGACAGATCGTTTTTTTATCATCAGTGTATTTCCAGGAAGTATTTTCACCTCTTGGGCTGGTGAATCTTGTGAAGCATTGATGCACAAAATTAAAATATATATACATTATTGCTTCTTTAGAAGTATCTAAGATACCATCATCTTGTAAACTTTAAAAATTAAGATTTACATTAAAATTAATATTTTATTGAATTAAAAATTTACAAAAAAAGCATTAACCCTTAAAATTTTTGCTTTTCTTTTCATAAGTGAAATTTTAAAATCAGTTATTATAGTTTGACCCTAACCTAGAAAGAAAGTCAGATACATCGAAACCATCATGATCTCTTTAAACGATTACTTCTTGATTTTTACTTTTTATTATTTTAGTTTTTATTCTAATATTAATAAAGTGATGTAACAGAGCTTGATGTATTAGATCGTTACTATTCTTCATAACTTCTACATAAAGGTTGCTCCCAAATCATTTAAATCCTTTATTTGAATGCATAAATAGTACTATAAGAAAGTAGTTTTATATTTGAAGAAATTATAGAGGTTAATAGTCTTATTTAACTATGTTATGTGTGTGCGTATTTGCCACATTTTGCTGAATTGTCCATTTCCCAGTCCAGTTCTTTGTTCCTTCTACTAAGATTTAAAGGATGAAGACATAGGTGAATGGTGCTGTTTATGGCCCTGCTTATCACTGTCAAAGTCCAGATAAAGGAAATCAGAGAAGATAATTGAAGGCATATTTGTCTCCTCTTTTGATCACTATTCTCATGCTGAGTAATGTCAGGAGATTTTTCCCAGATTTTCCCATTCTTAAGAGTTAAGAATTTAAGCATGACCTAACCAAAGTTTCAAACGTTTTGATTCTATGATTCCATTTAGAATACATATCATGAAAAGCAGAAAAAATTACAATCAAAGAGAAATAGATAGTATGAGAATAGATATTAAGTAAATAGGTGATAATAACACTAATAACAGTCACCATTTATACAGCAATACTTCATCCAAAGCGTACTCTCTTACCTAAGTTGCAACTCCTCAACAGTAACCACTGTGCTTCCTCATTTATTTGTAAATCATGGTTTTTCTACCATCCTCTGGTAGCACTCCCTAACCCCAGTCCCTCAGGTTGGAATCCAAACCGATGAACATGTTTGTTTAGTATTCATCACCCATCCATTTATATCTTTTCTATTTTCTTGATGGTAGGAGGGAGAAGTCAAATATTTTACTTAGAACAAGACTTTAGGAATTGATGCTATTTCTTCTCAGGTCTTAATTATCTATACATTTTTAAAAGGCAAACCTAAGGGGAAAAAATAAATGGAAAGAGGTTATGGTTTGTCTAATGAAAATCCCTCACTGGTGCTAAGAAAGCTTTATAGCAAGTATGTAGGGGCATTAGATCACTGCATAAGCAACGCACTAACTGAACTAATAAAGTGTATTTTATCCTGTCAGCTCAGCTTTGGTGGGGGCTGGAATATCCTACTCAGACCCTCTCATGATTTAATAAAAATACCTGCCCTGTTCTTCAAGAACTTAACTAACCAGAGAGTGAACTTTCTCTTTCCCTGCTGGGATCATGGATTGCAAATCAGTTTTCTCTGCCCAAAAGCAATCACCTAAGCCAGTGGTTATGTGAGACTAGGGTAAAAGGAAAAAGCCATAAAAATTAATGAGCCTGCCTGATGCCCAAGCATTCAGACCATAATTCTGGGCAGGAGAGAATTGAAGTCTTATTTGGTGCTGTCTCAGGTGAGTGTAGACCGTAGTAGACACTAGTGGTTTGGGAACTTTCACTGCCTATGGACTGCTGTTGAAAAGTCCTTCTACCTCTTTCCTTAATATCTATTCTCAAACCATCTACTTCTCTTCGATTGTAATTTGTCCTGCAACTACTAAAATAATACTTAGCAAAGACAAAACAAAAGACACTATTAGCAGAGTTAGAGATGCATAAGTGAGGAATCCTTTGGATATAAACAATAGAAAACTTTTCCAAACTGGTTCAGGCAATAATGCTGGCTTTTGTAACTGAAAAGTCCAGTTGTAGGACTCATTTGATGCTGAGTTGAGGCAACATTCAAAATGTTACCTTTTCTCTCTCTCCTCTCCCTTCCTCCCTTTCCCTCCCTCTTTACACACCCCTCTGTCTTTCTCTCTCCCTCCCTTCCTCTTTTTTCTGGTCCTTATCTCTGACTTATGTGGTGTTTGCTTTATCAGAAGGCTGGCTAGATCACCTTGAGAGCCATCTGCCATCACCTTCTGGGAGTTACAAACTTTACATGCTTTCTTTTTTCCCAGAGTCTTTTCTGAATAGCAAAGGGGTTTGTCCTTTCAGAGACTACACTAATGGGTAGGTCAAAATCAAGTGGCTGTTTCCTGAAGTTAATTAGCATCCTTCCCAGAGAATGGGTTAGTCATGGCATGCAGTCATAATGACGGGAGTGTAAGTCACCAAAGGAATAGTAAATTATTATGATTAAGCAGAAGTGGGAATGGATGATAAGTGGTCAAAAATAGCCAACATCCACTAAATATCGGAAAACAAAGTGCTTTTTAAATATAACTGCCCATAAGTGCTATTGCATTTGCATAATTTTCTGCTAGATTTTATGGCTTTGCCTTGCATTAATTGGCATCCACTTGGTGGCAAATGGCAAAAATCTCTATTTCTCCTGAAAATTCACGAGAATAACACATATGTTATTGAGCACTCACTGTAATATTTTTAAGCCATAAAATACAATTTTAAGTTGATGATATCTTATGTACAAAAAAAATATTTTATTTTTGGGATTGGAAAATGTGTAACTCTTCTAAATGTGAGCAACTGCTCTACCATCTCTTGCCACAGCAGGTATAATTCCAGTAGTCAGAAGACACCTCAGATTCCTACATAACAGAGGGTATTAGTTAACTAATATAGTAATACATGCTCAAATGCATAATTAAATCTGTTTATCACATCTGAGACTTGCCACATGTATAATATGGCAATGGCTGTGAGAGACACAAACATGTAAAACCTTTAGACCATGCCCGTTTTAGGCAGAAAACTATGAATCTGGTATGATATTAGGAAGAGATACCTTGTACAAGTCACTAATTCTTTTCTGATAGTACAGCAGCATTGAGGACAAAGCATGAAATGACTTCATGAACAAGTACACTGGCTTATCTGTACAACCCTGAACTCTCTCCTCAGGTAGTAGAGGTTACGGCCAAAGAAAATAACAATAATAGGACTATTATAGCAGACCCACTGTTTGTGTATAATTTAATCATCTTATATTTGTAATTTGTTTCATGTCTTGTTTAGATTTCCTGTCACTGGAGAGATGTCTGACAAAATAATCCTATAAATTCATTTTCTGTGTTTTTATATTAAGAAGTTAATTAATGATACATACTGTATAATGCAACAATCATGCATTAACTGGATACATATAGGTTCTGTGGGTTCTCTTGATAATTTAGTCATGTCCCTCGGTTCTATAGGAAGATCTGTACAATACTTACTTCCATGTTTTACAACTAATTTCCCAGAACTCCACTTCATGCACTGAGTCTTTGAAGAGTCTAGACATTCTTTAGTGAGTTTACTTTTATCTAAATTTCATATTACCCCTTTCTATCATTCTTGAATGTCTAGTGTTATTTTGAAAAAAAAAAACATACATCATTATTTAAATGACAGTAAATATGTTGTCTTTCCCCTCTCTGTATTGCCTCTCCATAATTCTAGACTGACACCTCCTGTGCCTATTGGGTCTTCTGCATTCACATGGCAGGTTCTTTTCTGTTAGTTTTCAAAGAGTCTGATAAACATATGCAGAAGCCACATACATAGCTTGTTAAACATCATCAAATAAGAAATTAATTTCCCATAACTTTTATTATTTTAATACTAATTTTATATTCCTCTGAAATATTCATATTTAATCTGTGTGAGAGAAAACTATAGCTATAACTTTTTGTGGATAAAAGTTTGTCTGTAGAAAATAATAATTACTCCTCAGCTCTTAATTTTTTCTGTCTATATACTTTTCCATGATCCTCTTAATCTTATTTTTGAGCATTTAATAGCTAGGGATGAATAGCAAAATTATTTGCAATGCTTTTTTAAATATGCAAGTATCTAGCCATATTCTCCAGAAATTCTGATTTAGTATATATGTTGGAAAGAGGCAAAACTATCAAAGCTATACATAAGTCTGGTGAAGAACCATTGTGTAACTCTTTCTGTATGTGGAGTAGGCCCTCCATCTAATGGGACCGCTTCTGGTTCCCTTTGTTTGATCAGAAACCAAATTCTCTGAATTCCTCCTTACAAGAAAAGCCATTTTACTGTTGGTAATTGGGTCCCGGACTAACTTAATGGAGACAGTGCTTTGATTTTGAAAGACTACCTAAGAAAAAAAGAAACTATGATATGGTACATATGTTGATAGATTTTACAATATCATTTGACATTTGATTCAACATGAAGATAAATAAAAGGGAATTAAAGAGCACAAAGAACTTAGGATATACAGTTAGTATCAGCCTTAAAATATTCACCCAAGTAGATACTGGGACACTTCTTGAGAGAGAAGCGATGCAGAAAAGTGGCATTCTTAGGTATATAGTGAAATTAGTATCTCATTCTTGATATTGATTATTTTCTCTGCTCTCTTCCTTGTCATCCTAGGTAGGAGTTTATTGTTTTGATCTATTAAAAAAAAAAAAAAAAAAACTTTTGACTTTTTTTCCTGTCTTCTTTGTTTTGTACTTCCTCAATTACTGCTCATTATTATTTTTCTACTTACCTTGCTTTAACTATGCTTCTCTTTTTTTCAGCTTCTTAATGTAGAACCTTAGCTCATTGAAATTAAATCCATTTTCCTCTCTGGGAAACAGTAAAATCTATGTTTTATTTAACCACTCTTTTAGCTATACCTCATAGGTTTTGAGGTTTTGAAAGGTTGTATTTGAGTTTTTCTTTAGTTAAAATGCCTTCCATTAAAAAAATAATCTTTGATCTGTGGATTATTTAGAGGTGTGTTGTTTAATTTCCAAATATTTTGGGTTACCTAAATGTGTTATTGTTATAGATTTCTTATTTATTTCTGTTATGTTTTGAAACATACACTTTATGATTTTAATTGTTTTAAATTTAACGAGCCCCAGTGCCTAAAATCCGTCTTGGTGAGCTGTCTTCATAAGAAATGAAACTTCACTCCCAGTTGCTTTTTTAATATCAGTTAGGACAAAGTATTTGATAGTATTGTTCTCATCCATCCATTGTTTCTGTCTAACTTTATCATTTGTAGAAATGATGTTAAACTCTTATGGTGACTTTCTAATTATTTACGCTTCTCTTTAATTCTGTCTATTTTTCTTCATGTGTTTTGTACCTATGTTATGAGGCAAATAACATATTTATGATTGTTATATCTCTTATACCAGTTTTCTTTATGAAATTTCCCTGTTTATCCCTAGTGATATTCTTTGTCTTGAAATTTATCTTATCCGATATTAGTAAGTTCTCTTTGGGCTTTTTATATGTACTGTTCAAATGAAATATGTTTTCCACCAGTTTACTTTAGCCCAGTTTGGTCTGTGTCTTTATATATAAAAGTGCATTTCTTGGAGACAACATCCCATTTCAGTTGTGCTTTTTTGTTCATTCGATTATCTGTACCTTTTAAATAGAGTGTTTAGTCCATTAACATTTAATTCAATTATTGATATAGTTAGGTATATAGTTTTATAATTTCCTTTATTTTCCCCTCTTTGTATATCTTTTCTATCTTACCTTCTTTTGGATTATTTGCATGGTTTTCAATTCTATTTCAATTTTTAATTTTTTTATCTATATATTTTTTAGTGCTTATGGTGAGTATTACAACTTACAACTTTTTTACAGTGTGTTTAAAGTTCGTATTGTACCACTTTACAGAAAATGTATAAATCTGCAGCTGTATAGATTCATTTTTGTCCCCATCAGCCATCCTTTTTACTAAAATTATCAGATGCACTGCATCTACGTAGAATACAAATCCATCAAGATGATGTCATATATTTTATTATTAATAATCATTCATATTTAAATAAATTAATCAAAAGGACAGTATTTCTTATGTACCCATCTATAAGCCACTTTCAATATTCCACATTCCTACTTGAAAGTACAAGTTTCTCTGTACTATTGATTTTTTTCAGCATGATAAACTTCCTTTGGTATTTCTTGTAGTGGCAGGTCAAAAGGTGATGATTCTTTTCATTTTCTTTTATCCGGAAATCTTTACCTATATTCTTGAAGAATGTTTTTACCAAATATTGAATTCTGATTTGATTTTTTTTTCATAACTTGAAACATGCCACCTCATTTATCTTCTGGACTCAATTGTTTCTAATGTAATAGTCCCCTGTTTTTGATACGTTATTTTTCTTTGGCGGCATTCACCATATTCTCTCCCTTTGCTTCTAAATAGTTTGACTTTGAAGTGCTAAGGCATTACTTTCTTCATATTTGTCCTCTTGGGGTTTGCTGAGCTGAATTCACTGGCAAATATATGTGTTTCATGAAATTTTGAAAATTTTTTGTCATTATCTCTTCATTTTTTTCCCCACTTTCTCTGTTTTCATCATCTCTTTCTGCTTCTGGTCCACCTCTCTCTCTTTCTCCCCATCCCTCTTTCTAGAATTCCTCAATACTTTCCCATATGTTTTTGATGCTTTTTTATTGTTTTAAATCTCTTTTTCTCCTTGTTATTCAGTTTGGATAATCTGCATTTATCTTTTTTTCACATTCAGAATAAATTTTTAATATCTATTGATATTTGTACTATCCTAAAAGTAGATATGAGGTTTCTGGGACAGGTACAGATTGAGTATTAGTTCGATCAGTTCTCTCTAGTTCTTTCTAGTGCTATCGGTCGCTTCTAGCAATGCAACAGGAACTACATTGCTTCCCCTTAGCCAGTCTCTCCCCTCTGAGGAGATGTGAGGAAAGCCAGATGGACATCATCCTTATGTCTAAGAATACACACACACACACACACACACACACACACACACACACAGTCTTCTTTCCCTCTGAGAGAGATAAACTTAATCTCCTCATTTCTCCTCAGAAATGCAAGGGGAAGAATGCTAGTTTCTTATCTTATGGAATGTAAATAAGTATCTGATGAGGTGAGGAGGATAAAATAAGCCACCCAAGTTTACAGCCCTTAGAATATCTCCATGGCTCCTATTCTCATTCCTCTTTGAAATGTAAACTCATAATTTTTGGATAGTGCCTTAGCATTTGAATCATCCCTGAAGGTTTAAATCTTATCCATTGATGCACCTCCCAGTAAAAGTTTCCCCAAAAACCTGAACCATGCAGAAACATAAAAAACTCCCTTCCTGGTATGCATTAACTTTTTTTCTCTATTGTGTTTATTTTGCCAGAAAGGTTATTTTGAGAATTTTTATTTAATTTTTTTCATCCTCACTTGTCCACTCTGTTATTACCTATATAATCATTGTATAAATTATATCTATTATTTAAGGTAACATGTATATATTATATATATAATCTATCCGCTGATATTTTTCTGTCTTGTTATTCTAATTTACTTGGGCTCATTGCTTTAAAGTTTAGAACTGACAATTCCAACATGTGGATCCTCTTAGAGTTGACTTCCTTTTTCTTTATGTGAATGGATAATATTTTCCTGTTTTTATTATGTTGAGTATCTTTGGATTTCATTCTAGAATGTGTGAGCCTGTGAATGATATGCTATGTGGTCTCTGGATCCCCTTACATTTCTCTAAATAATGCCTTTAGTTTTGTCAGCCCACAGTTAACTCAACCTACCTGCAAACTCTCCCTTGTTGGGCGTAAATAGCTATTTAGGTTTGTTTGGTTCTTTTTGATGTTGTGTGTTGTGGGCACAATACTGCCAGGTAGACATAGTTCAGGAAGAGCAAGAGGCTTAGGCAGAGGTTTCACATAGAATCCAGGCCTCTCTTTTTTCTGGAATTCCCCTCACTTTCTAGCAGCAATGACTTCCCTATGCCCTACCTTCCTCAGGCTAGAAAGATCATGTGTTTCTATTGGAGTTTCAGCCACCCCACACCATACTTAACTCCAGGCCATCAGACCATAAGGACAAAGAATTTAACTGCATGAGCCCCTTCTTACAAGACTCTGCCCTTCTCCAAATATGCCTATAATTAGATATTCTCTAGATCCTTTACATGGTGTCTTTTAAATTTGTATTGAGTTTAAATTTATATGTGTGGGTGAGTCAGCTTCTGCCAACTTTGTTTGCCATACCAGGGATGGAATTCACACTTAGTAATATTTTACATATTTATGTATAAATATTTTTCACAACTTTCATTAGATTTATTTCTCAATACTTGATAATTTTAACTGAAGAATAATTTACATAAAGTGAAATACAGTACTCACTTTCCATCTCTAAGAATACCAGATTGTTAGTAACCATGATCTTTATTCTATGCTCTCCAAGAGTGGATTCCTTGTCTTAGAACTAAATACTAAGTGAATATTTAGTGACAGGCACACATATTAAGTACTCTATAGGTATTTTGAACACATTGTCAATTCTGATGTAATTAATAGGTACTTTTTCTCTTTTGAGTTACTTCTCTTTGGTTCTAACCAAGACTAACTTTGGAAGAGGGCACAGAACTCACAGTTATGCACTTACAGTGACCCTTCCACTATCTACTTCAATGGGTTTCTACCTTCATTGACTATAACAGAATCACCCACAGGGATGTTAAATAATACTGATGCCAGTCTGCACCCTAGACCAGTGACTCTGGGGATGGCACTCAAGTACCAATATTTTTTTTAAAAAATCTCCCTAGATAATTCTAATATGCACTCAGGTTCTGGAACTTGATTCTATTTAAAGTCAACCACAGAGGTATAACTTATTTAAAGAATTCTAAGGGAACTCACTATGAGAAAATAGACAAACAATGAAGAAAGAACAAGCCTGAGCAATTTTCTATTCTTTCAGAATTTTACAGTTTTTAGGTGCATGAGTACCATTTTCTGCCTTCTGACTCATTCATAAAAAAAGTAATTTGAATTTGTATTGGAATTTAACCTAATATTTATAAGTAATCATGGGATAGGGAACTACAAATATAAGATAAGTCAGAGTGTGGAGGTCAGATTTTCAGACCACAATCCACTGTGAAGCCATTGAAGGATTCTAATCGGAGTAATACACACATACATACATACATACATAGACAGAGAGACAGAGAGACAGAAACAGAGATGGATGTTTAGAGAAAAGTAGGTTGACAGGGATTTACAAGGCTTATCAGAGAAAGCCTATAGATAGTGTAAATGCAAACAAACTTGGAACTCTAGGCCATTGAACTTATTAACGTTGGTGAAGTTTGTTTTCAAATATGATTTTAGACCAAAATCAGAAGTTTTAAGTAGCCCAGAGGATGAGAATAAATTGTGTGCTTCTGGAGTTTTCATGTTGTTCTGTATGCTCATTCTACAGTGCATCTAGATAGCATCTTGACAACACCCTTCTCCCCTGAGAGTGGTCTCTGACACCTCTCTTCCTTATTTCGGAGCTGAAAGGCAACGTAATCTCCTGGGGATGAATCTCAAGGGGAGGAACACTATGAAGTAGTTGAAAAGTTGACTGAGTGTATTGAACTCTTATTAGAAAACTATTCACCTTCTTCTTTCTTTGTTAAAAGCATTTTTGTGTAGGGATTAATAAATTGAATCGTGCAGACCTAATATGAAAACTTGTTCAATAAAATTATGCCTTTGATTATGTCACCAAAGACATTGCCTGTCTTTGGTTAAATGCATATATTGCCAGGAAGTCTTAAACTGATTATCAAGTTATTGCTTTAGTTTTTAGATAAGATCTCATCTTGTCAAATCTGATCATGTTGATAGACTCTTAAAAGTTTTCTGTTGTTCTCAGTAGCTTTCAAAAAAAATCAAACCTCTTATGTTAGCACATAAAATTTTTACTTCTCTCGCCTAAAATCCTGCCAACTGCTCTCTTACCCCACCCTCTCCCCTGCCTCCCAACGAATGATAGCCATAGCTGTCCAGTGATGTTTTACACATCTCCACCCTTGAACATAGTATTGTCTGTACTTAAAATCAAGTTGTACCTTCCCTTTTCTTCTAAAACCTGTACTTATTTTCCAAACCATCCTATTGATAGACAGTTTTTCTTCATGCCTTTCCATTTTGCATCCATAATATCCATTTCTTAAACTGAGCATAGCGAGCATAGTAATGAATGTGAGGTTGTCTGGCTATTTTTTATTTATGTATTTGTCCACTTTCCCCAGGCAGCCATAAACTCCTTGAAAAAGAGGTAATAGCATTCTAATTTTTCTACTCCTGAGCCTAGTAAAATTCGAAGATATGAGTCACCCATAAACATTTTCAATTAATTATTCTAGACATTATTTAATTAATTTTAATAATTTAAATATGTATCAACAAATGAGATCAGTTTTTGTAGAAGCTAGATATAGCAAAGGTCAATGGAAGGTAGCAAATATGGGACTGAGTGAGAATACCAAAGCCAACTCTTACCAATTTTGTAATTTTTCCAGGGACAATATTGGGAGATGGTTATAGAATGGATGCCAATTTGAGCTATCTGGAGGAGGAGGAAAGTGAAGATAAGGAAAAAAATACTGCGGCATGCTACAGGGCACAATTTAAATTAGCGGAGCAACTAAAATATGCCAAGATAATAAGACCTGTGCTTACATTTTCATGAATTTATTAAATTTTGATATGCCAGGATCCCAGTAAAAATATTCCCCCTTCTCACAGTTATTGCTGAGATTTTCCAATGAATGGAATTTGTGTTTTGGTGTTTATTCTTGCTTCAGACTGTTAGAGTGAGGAAGGATTCTTCTGCCCAGAGGGCTTACAGAAAGTCACATTTTTTTCTGAGAGGCTTGCAATTCAAGTGAATCTAGTACAGCAGATTCTGGGATCAGATGATAGTGTAGCTGACGGTCATTCTTCCTGAGTCTGAACAGAATCCAGCATTTCTCTGGCATACCCTTATAAATAAATTCTCATGACTGTCAGTGACAGTACTGAGACTTGACCCAAAGTGGAATTAAGGGTGGCCAAAGTTGAGGTGGACAGGAAGAATACTGACAGTGTTCTCTGGTGACTGCTGGTCATGGGTTGTTGCTGGAACCCACGTGATCCCTCTTGGTGGTGACTGCCAGACATAAGTGCATGTGTGTATCTGGGGAAGGAAAGTGTTATGAACTGTGTTAAACAATCATTCTAGGGACGGTAGAAGCTACAGAGTTTTTGCCATTAAAATAAATTCAACATATTCTATGATCACAGCATGGATGAAAATTGGAATATCAGAATTATTATACAAAAAAGATGAGACCTTGGGCCTTCTCCTTTGGACTTATTAATGACACAAAATGGACATTGATTGTACTTTATTCTTTATCCTTTTAATATTTAAAAATGTTTCAGTCAAGTCACAGAAGTATTTTTTAAATCATTAAGAAGTGCATCTCTTACTTTAATTTTTTTTTTCTCATTCGACAGAATGTACACTGATTACCTCTCTTTCATATTACCATAGGAGATGATTTTGGTGTGTCAGTGATATCAGTATAGATGATATGAGGCTTCGTAAAGTCCATGTGCAGTTTTGAAAGGCTAATAACTTAGATTAGTACAGAAACAGTCCATTTATGTCCTTAAAAGTATGTTACAATGTAGAGCAGCCTTATTGCCAACACACAATTCTAGTATCATATCCCAGATATGGGCAAATGGCATTGCCAGTAAGCAAGTAAACAGTATCCTGTGGTGACAAGAAAATTCTACATGGGCCTGGATGTTAGGCTTTTCACTCTCCATAATGGACAGTAACTTTGGAAGACATCAATGATGGAGGTGATAATCTCACTGCATAGAAGGAGTACAATGATTATGTTTTATGCATACAGTCGCCTTAGAGTGACTCTCTCTATGTTACCCATTGAAACTGGAGAACACAGTGTGCATTTATATAAAAAGATACATGAGGGGTTTCTCTGGTGAACAGGATTTAATTACTTAAAAAAGTAAGTTATTCTCAATAAAAAAATAGCCAACGTCCTCAAAACCACAGTTCTTCCACATTTCTATTACTTCTTCGTTCTACATTCTAATGGGGTACTTCCTGCCTATATTTTTTTATGTTTCTTTATTTATTTTGAGATAGAGAGAGAGAAAGAGGGCACAAGCAGGGGCAGGGCAGAGAGAGAGGGAGGGAGAGAGAGAATACCAAGCAGGCTTCAAGCTATCAGTGTAGAGCCTGATGTGGGGCTCCATCTCATGAACTGTTAGATTGTGACCTAAGCCAAAGTCAAGAGTTGGATACTTAACTGAACCACCCAGGCACCCCTCACTTCCTGCCTATGAAGCAACCATGTCAATATATATCATCACCCTTTAATGTAGATGTAATTCTTTAGTAAAATGTTAAGAAAATAAAGGGAATCACCTCTGTATTATTATGTTTCTTTTATTGATTTGTTGCATCCTTATTTAATTTTTTTTTATTTTTAACAGAAAAAACTAATGGAAATATAATAATAAAACAAGTTGAGTAAATAAAGGAGAGAATAATGCCCATACTATCAGATTTGGGTATAACTATTCTCACTTACGATAGTTTTTTATATTTATGAATATGCTGAAAGTAGCAATTGAGATATTTCCATAATTTCTGAATTGTGTATCCTGAGATATTTCACTTAAATATGCTTATACACAGATGGGTACACACACATGCAAATGCACATATACAAATTTTTCCATAGAATAATAAAGGATATTTTGGCGGGACAGGAAAAACTTAGGTAAGAAGATAGTATAGTATGCTCAGGGTGATTCAGCCTCTCTTAAAATTACCTGGCCTACTATGATTTAGGTAAGAATTTTTGGAAGCATAGCCTAAGACATAAATGATTTCTTTTAATCAGGATATGCATGATAAAGAAGATAAAAAATAGGTAAATAGACATAGAGTCTTTGAACAAACTATGAAACACAAATTATACCATAGAGTTAGTCCTTTTATTTTTCTGGTTATATATATATTTTTTATTTTTATTTTTTAATATTATTTAAAAAAGAGAGAGAGAGAGAGAGAGCATGGGAGGGGCAGAGACAGAGGGAGAGAGAGAATCCCAAGCAGGATTCCAAGTCCAATTCAAGACTCGATCTAATGAACCATGAGATCATGACCTGAGCTGAAATCAAGAATCAGACACTTAACTGACTGAGCCACCAAGGTACCTCTGGTCAGAGATTTTTTTTGTTAGTTTAAATTAGATTTATTGAGGTACAATTTATATACAAAAAGTAACATAATGACTTAATGTGTACACCTTAATGAATTTGGACTTGTGCATATACCACAACCAAGGCATTAAATGTATCCATCACTCCAAAAATTTCCTTGGGTGTTTACAGTTGTTTTGTGTGTGTGCTCCAGAGAGTTAGTCTTGAGTTTAGAGACTGGTCTTTTGTACTTTCTTGCAGGCAGCTATTGGCTGATGTCTACAGACATTTTGGTAGTGGCAGGACCAGTCTCGGTAGCATTTGTCCAGAAGCAGTTCTTCAGAGAAGGAACAATTGTGAATTACTATCTCACACTCAGGACAGCTGGGGTAGGTGTACATACCTGGCTAGTAATGAGGATAAAGACAGGACACAAACAACATCCACTAGAATCATAGATTTAGATACAAATATCCTTACCTGTCTGACTACTTCTACTTTGAATTCTATTACTTGGACCCATGGGAAGGGAAGAACGGAAAGTATGTAGCAGTGCTGGTTAGTGATTGGCACTGAACCATGGTGTCCCATATCTAAACACTTCTGTTAGAAATTTTTCCAAGATAAAGTCACAAAATCTACTCTATGCTGGTCACTATGAAGGCCAGGCTAAACATTTTCACTTCTGGATCTTGTACATAGGTGGTCAGATAATTGGAATGAATTAAATTGGATATCATTGGGGCACCTGGGTGGCTCAGTCAATTGAATGTTGACCAGTTCAGGTCATGATCTCATAGTTCGTGATTATGAGCCCTGCATTGGGCTCTGTGCTGACAGCTTGGAGCCTGAAGACTGCTTCAGGTTTTGTGTGTCTCTCTCTCCTTTCTGCCACTCCCCCTGCTTGTGCTCTGGATCTCTCACTCTCAAAAATAAATAAACATTAAATTTTTTTTAATTGGATACCTTGAGCGCCTTACTCAGACTTTTTTAGTTCTTATTAGTTTCTTACTAGCATTCAGAACAGTTCAGTTCACCAGCCAGAGAGGGGCTATTTTAATTAAAATAAGCTCAACACAGTATTATTTTGTCATTGTTCCACATGCCAAGAATGCTTTATTTTATGATCAACCATTTAATGCACATTTTCATGGTCGATTTCACTGACAGTGATACAATATGATAATAAATAACCAAGCAAACCAATCAACACCCCTCTTTTTTAAATTTGGATGAGGAAGGAGTGTAAAATACAAAATTTTATGATAACCACACATAAAATGCAGCACATAAAGGAATATCTAAATGTTGATTAAAGATGTTGGCCTTCAAATAATTGTGTCTCACTTCATAATAGTTGTAGCACTGGAGGCAACATGGGATGGTGGGGTTGCTCAAGTGTCTGAAATTCACATACAACAAATATTTAGTCAGTTTAAATATACTTCAGATTAAAAAAAGAAAAAAACTCTCTACTCTTAGAGTCTAGGGAAGCACACAATGTATGGCAAAAATGCACAACACCCAGATGGGGCGCCTAGGTGGCTCAGTTGGTTAAGCATCCAACTCTTCATTTCAGCTCAGGTCATGATCTCATGGTTCATGGGTTCAAGCCCCACATTGGGCTCTGTGCCGAGGGCACGGAGCCTGCTTGGGATTCTGTCTCCCTCCCTCTCTGTCCCTTCCCTGCTTGCTCTCTATCTGTCTCTCTCTCAAAAACAAATAAATAATCATTTTTAAAAAGTCTGTTAAATGTATAACAGCCAGAGTTTCCTCCAAGAATTTAGCCCAAGGATTGTTCATGTGGACATTACTTCACTGTCCTCAGTAAAACAGCTCACATACCTAGGGTACAAGGACAAGGGGAATTATGCAGATCTTTCATTTATATTCCTTGGAGATGGTCGGAGACCTGGTGCCTTAGAACTAAAAGCTTCTTACTGATAATTGCTGAAAATTGCCCCATTACATTAATATTTTAAATGTGGAGTAGCAAAAATAGTTCAGGAATAGTATTTCGAGTTCTGGTCCTGATTCTGGATATAGTCCATTCCCAAGTGGCTTAAAAGTCAGAAATCATTTCAGGATGATTTTAACAGGCTTACTGCAAAGCAAGTTGCAGGGTAACAGTATTCCCAAGTAATGTGGAACCCTCTCCATTTCTCACTCAAAACTGGCAGTACCCTGAGATAGATGAGCTGGTTAACCACACACGATGATATACAGGCATATGCCAGTCTTCATCTGGATCTCACATCTCTCACTCTTCACTTTTCTATAACTAATAATAATAATAATAGCTAACATTTATTTAAATTATGCAATGCACTAGGCTAAGCCCTTTATAGATATTAATCCCATTTAATCAAGAACTTAAGTGAGGCATTTTTTGCCTCTTTTTACAGATAAGAGGATACATGTTCAAAGGTATTAAATGACCTGAACATAGTATACAAGGAATGAATGGCAAAGTCATAATTCTGAACTGATTCCACAAACCTAAACCTCTATACTATACATTCCTCTATTCCTGCTAGCTGCCTTAGCTTTCTACCTTGTTTAAAATCCACTCTGTTATAAAAGTTAATTGAATTATTCCTGGCACTGTGGCTGGCTGCCAGTGAGCAGTATTCATTAGGTAAAATAGATGTCTCAATTGCATGTCAGATACAGTATACCTCAGATCCCTTATAAATCATATACCTAAGAGCAGCACATTTCTGTGTACAATTTCCAATTATTGTCTTCAAAAGCAATAACATCTTAGAGCATGCCTTGGTGTCTCCCCATTTTCACCAGATAGCTGCAATGACAACGTACATGTGAACTTATATAATAAAGTCCTACTCTCTCTTTCCTGTTCACACAGTCACACCTGTTATTTTGCCATCTGATCTAGACTCTAGATGTTTCCCCATAGGCATTAAGATAAGAAAAGGCAAAACTGATAGTCAGTGATAAGTGTGTGTATGGGATACAAGTATATAGCAAGGGTTCTGTTTAGATATTGCCATGAAGGTCTACAAAGCCAGAATTGGATGTGGAGTCAGTGCACAGGGCCTAACATGCCATGGAGATCAGTCAACACTGACCCCCATTCTGTTCCCAGATACCACCTGTGGACACTGTGCTTGGCTTGGTTTCTTCTAATCTGAGAACTGCTAGTATAGGCAGCTTGTACCAGCTAATTACAGTGCTATCCAACGGAGCACACCCAGGGGATTGATACAACCGTTATTTGAGCCTCTAGGAATTACAAAGGCAAGCCCCACAGAGCTATGGAAGATCAGTTATGCCGCCATTCTTTACCTTAACTCCAAAGTATAAGGTTACAAGAGCAAACTCCTCGTTCCATGTGTCTGAAGAATTGATCCATGTATGGGAAATCCCAGAAGTAAATATTTTTTACTCCTATTAACAATAACATCTATTGATTTAATTGCTTATGCACAAATAACTTAAAGGTTTTCCCAAAAGAAGATGCTGTGACCAAATGGGGGAGTCAGAGGTCAAATGTAAAAACTGCCTGACAATCAGGCAGGCTCTTTGTTAAAATATTGACATAAATATTTTCTTATTTATTGTCAGGAGTATGTTAAAAGTAGGCCAAATCTAAGTAACAAATTTCTTAAATGGATATTATCCCATGGACATGTCCTATGAAATGGGGGGAAAAAGGAAAGCAATGTAAAATAGGAATATATTTGCCCCACATAACCCCACACATAAGCGGTTTCCTGTACAACATAGTATTTATCAATTATTTTTCCAACCTGGAAGTATATTCACTTTTTTAATCATATATAATTTTATATCATGTATCAATTTAGTGCTCATATCTTCTGTAAAGGTTTTCAGGTCTATATTAGCCCAGAGTGAGTCTTTCCCTTCGGCTATGTGTCTAGAGCAGTTTTCAACTATGATATTTCAAAGCATAGATATTTCATAGATATTTCATAGATATTTCAATCGGTTCTGAATTTGTAAAGAAGACATTTATAAAAGGAAAACATGATTGAATGTTTTCAAATTATTTACCTTAATCTGGATTTAGAAATACCCTTATAAGTATGATGAACATACAATTTATCTAAATCAGTGAAAACTTGAAAGTGAAAGGAAGCACTAACATTAATTAAGCCAGAAAAATAGATTGTAAACCCAGACTGCCCTGAGCAAAGCAGAACACATGGTCATTGACCATGTGAGGCAAGCCAGGCTCCTAGGATACAAAGTCTTGGGGGGCACTCACTCTCGCGGTCATGCAAGTGCCTGCACAGGGGAATGAGTGCTTCCCTACATTCTGTAGCCTGGGTGCCTCATTTTCTCACCATAGTCCCTAGTCCTGCTACTGTAATCAGGTCACTCCCTGTCACTTTTCTTCCCAAACTCTTTCTTTAATAGCACAAAATGGGGAATAATTGAGGTTACAGCAGAGGCATCAAAAATCATGCATTCATCCCAGGCCGCTGTCAACTGTTGGGTCTAGCATTGCTGTTCCTGTTGTGTCATATGTGTGGATGTCTCAGTGATGAGATGTGAGAGTCACTCACTGTCCTAGAGCACCTATTGTTAGTTTCTCTCAGCTTCCATTTGACACATTCCACCTTTTATCATTTTATGTATGTGAATGAAACTTACCCTGTCACTGTGATTTTATCTACACCTCTGTGAAAGAAATGGAACAAGTCTAATTTGATGCATGAAGATGTTTCATTCTGGTACACATGTTTCCTATTGTTTCATAAGGTACAGGCAGCTCATGAATTTAATTCAGAGAAGAAAACAACTCTTGATCACTTCTTATGTCTCACACCCTATGCTAAGTATGAGGCTACAAAAATAAGAATGCATTTTTTTTTTACACTAATGGTGATTAAATTACATCTGGTGCTGTACTCTATGACAAAGGATCCTTTCATTAGTGTCAAGGTGGGCAGTCCATTTTTGTTTTTCAAAATTCAAACAGTCAAATGTTTGTTGCATGAACTGTGGATAATAAGGTATGGATATCATTTTATTTTCCCATTGGTTTTTCTCTTCCTTAGTGTGAGGGAGATGGTTAACGTAATTCTTGAATTGACACTTGATTGGTATTTCTATACTTCTGAGAATATAGAATGCTATATTAATTAATGAGAAACATAACAAAACGTATTTCTATGAAATGACTGGTCAAATAGTACTATATTTTGCCCATTTTAAAAGATCTCAACTGAAGTAAATGTCAGGCTTCCATCTGCAATGATTTTGCTTCGGAATATTTGTGTTTCAGTGTCTGCTTCAGAAATAGTCCTGCTACACAGATAATTATAGCATAATAATAATAGTAATAATAATTATTGTGCAACATATACTTGCTAAGTGCTTTACGTGAATTACTCTAAATCTCACATCAAGTGTATGAGATTGTCAATATTAGCTATATGGAGTGTTAAGTAACCACACTCTGATTCCTTTTCTCAATCTGTAAGATTAGAATACATAAAGTACCATCTCTTGGGATTGTTGTCATGATTAAATGACATGATTCTAAGTCCTAAGTCCTATATCCAGTACAATGATTGAATTCCATACATGTCAGCTGTTTCCTCTCTTAAAGAGGGGAAGTCACCTGACCAATTCTATATAGTTATTGGGAAAGATTTTAAGCTACAATTCAAAGCTAGGTGTCACTTATAGAGACTTATGTTTTACCATTATGCTACATTAATACAGCATTTCAAGAAATGCTTTTTTTTAATTTATATTCTATTTATTATTTTTAAATGTTTATTTATTTATTTTGAGAGAGAGAGAGAGCATGAGCAGGGGTGGGGAAGAGAGAGAAAAGAAGAGAGAATCCATGGATAGAGGTTCCATGATCTGTAATCATGGGCCTTGATCTCACAAACTTTGAGATCATGACCTGAGCTGAAATCAAGAGTCAGATGTTTGTGCTGACTGAGTCACCCAAGTACCTCTGAAACAATTTTCATAATGCATCTATAATAATAGTTTGTTCCTTTTTTTGATACTTTGCAAAAAGAAAATGTTAAGCTTTTTTCATAGACATACAAGTTCCTGTCCAAAAGTTCTTAGAATACAAATTCCTTACCCTGATCTACAAGTTCTTAAATGGTCTGTTCCCAAGAACTCCTTGTCCTTAGCTCCTCCTTCTCCGCTAATCTTTCTGTACTTTGCTTTGGTTGTGCTGAACTCCTTTTCTTGGCCATACTTGGCTGCTCTTTTTCCTGAGGAGCGGTATCTCCTTCCTTTTACGTCCTTTACATATTTCCCCCACACCATGTTCTTACTGAGGTTTTATTATTTCAGCTCCTTACAACATCCCCCAGTGTATCAATTCCTCTTTCCTACTTTATTTTTCCTCTTCAGCATTTATCAATAATGAACTCACTATCTATCCATCACCAAAATATAAGCTCCATGAGTATAGGGATTTTTGCCTCTGGGTTTCATTACTAAATCCATTGCTTATAATAGTTCCTGTCATCTGTCATGTAGTAGGCAGTCACTCAATATTATGAATACATGGATGCATACAAAGGGCTGAATTCCTTCTATAAGTTATATATATATTGAGCACATTCAAGTGCTCAATTAACCACATATATATATATATATATATATATATATATGTGGTTAATTGAGCACTTGAATGTGGTTAGTGTCCCTGAGAGACTGGATTTCTTATTTTATTTAATTTTATTAACTTAAATTTTAATAGCCATATGTGACTAGTTACCACTTATTTTTGTTACTTGCAGTTTCCAGATTGAGAACTAATATATGGTTCTACAAACACTAGCATAAAATTTAAATAGCCCTGAAAAAGTTTTTCCAGCTGCTTTTAAAAATATATTGTTAACTAAAGGCAAAAGGATATTGCACAATGCCAGAATTTATGGACTACTGCCTCTGATTTAGGCCACACTGCATCCCTTCTCCAGGTTTTCTCTTTGTTCCCTTTGTCTGGAATGTTCTTCATCTAGATCTTGATTGCCTCTTTCAACATTCATCTCTCTTCTCCATTGTCATTTTTTCAAAGAAATCTTTTGTTTCCATACTATCCACTATAGTCCTTCACACCGAGGGACACATTTATTATAATCCTGCTTTACTTTGTTACTAGCACTTTACAACATCTGTCTTACATTGTTTGTTGGTTCTATTTGTTTACTACTATCCTTGCCCCACTGTGATGGAAAGTCCAAGAGAAAAGGGACCTGGTATTTCATTTTCATCACTATATGCTTCATGCTGAGGATAATGCTTAGTACATACAAGGAGCTCAATATGTATTTGAAGAATAAATAAAGGATACAATTATTTTTCTTAGTACCCGTAATTGTGACTTTAGGTAGAACTGAACAGGCTGGTTATGAACTCATTTTGTTGTGCTTTACTTTTTCAAGATTTTACTTTAAAGTGATCACTATACTCACCATGGGGTATAGTGAACCTACAACCCTGAGGTCAAGAGTCGCATGCTCTACTAACTGAACCAGTCAAGTGCCCCATGACCTCATTTTGTAGATTAATCTAAAATTGTGTGTGTGTGTGTGTGTGTCTGTGTGTGTAAATAGCTCAGTAGTATTGGACTGTTGGGAGATTTGTTTGCTATTTTCAAATTTGCCAATGATTTCCCTTGTGACTAAAATTCAAATCAGATCACCTTCCAGGACCTCAACTTATTCTTCAGTCAAATGTGATGATCAGATCAGCTAATGTTTAGGAATCCTTTCTTTATAAACTTTCTGACTACCTGGTCACTACCCACATTGTTCCTCACTAAAACCAGGGCCTGTAGTGAGAGCAAATTATAAGGAGCTAAGGAAGATTCCAGGCAGTGCTCAGATTGTGAAAAAGCAAATGAAACATTTGCCATGGGGGAAAAATTAGGGGGCACTCCTTAATCAGTAATTAAGATAAATTATGTTTTGTTTTATTAAAGTTTATTTACTTATTTTGGGAGAGAAAGAGAGTGGGGGTGGGCCACAGAGAGAGGAAGAGAGAGAGAGAGAGAGAGAGAGAGAATCCCAAGCAGCCTCCCTGCTATCGGTGCAGAGCTCAACGTGGGGCTTGAACCCACAAACTGTGAGATCATGACCTGAGCTGAAGTCCAGTACATAACCGATTGAGCCACCCAGATGCTCCAAGATAAATTATGTTTTAGTGTGATTTTTGAAAACTTAGAATCAGTCACTGTGCTGTACTGAGCCATATTAGAGCCATAGAAAAAAAGGAAAAATCAGTAAGACTGATACTGGTTCTATTTAAAAATTGATATTGTTATCATCATGGAATTTTTACATTAATTTTGACTTTTTAAAAATAGTGCATTAAAGTTAGAATTGCCAGATTTAGCAAATAAATATATTGGACATTTCAATTTTAATATTAGAACAATAAGAAAAATAATTCTGGAAGTATACTTCATGCAGTATTTGAATATTAGATGAACTATTATGTGAAGTATACTTAAAATTTTTTAAAAATGATCTGTAACAACATTTGCATATCTAGAATTCAAATTGTACTGCTTACTTTGTGTTTTATGTGGGCAACTCCAATATACTGTTCATCTTTATTATCAGTTTTTGGCACACTTTAGTTTTGTAACCCCCTAAACTTTGTACCTAAGGAGAGTACTTATCCCCTCCCTTTTTACGATATACAATGCTGTCCATAAAACAGCTACAAGTAGAATAACGAGATAAGGACTTCTTGACAGCAAGGGGACATTAAGACTACCAGCTAGTTGCCTAAAGGCAAATTTTGCTGATTTTACAATACTGAAATGAGCAAGTCATTCCTGGTTTTAGCTGACTAACAGGGGGTCAAATAAATATAAAAATATTTGTATGGAAAAGATGTATTTTAAGAAATGCAAACATACAAAAATGTTTGAAAGTAATTTTTGCTCTGTTTTGAGGATGAAGCAAAAATGTTTCTAACCTTGTTGTTACACCCAACATTGTTTTGAACAACTCAGATATTAAATGAATCCCTCCTAACGTTTAATCAGCTCTCTTACTACTCTATAATGTATTTTGAACAGAGTCAGCAATATGATTGTGAGTTGTTTACATATGAGACATTTTTAGCAAATGGAGAAGAAAAGTGACATTTAAAAATCCCAAGATCATCACTTATAGAGAAAAGCCTATTTATTTGCATACGTTTATTTCTTCTACTTCTTCTTCTTGTTCTTCTTCTTTTTTTTTACACAATTGCTCCTGTTAATTTAAAAACTTCTGAGTATGAATTCATTAACATATACCATGCAATAACATTCCAAGAGAGAAAAAGCATGTTGTAGAGATGTTAATTGAACAAAATTAAGGGGAAACATCTGTAAACAGCTCACAGTAAATGCCATTGGCTTATCATTTAACTTTAAGCTGTAAGGAAAATGGACTTTAAGAAAGAAAAAAATCATTATAAATATTCAGTTACTTCTATGATAGCCATGAAAAATGAATACAGTAGGTGCAGAGAATGCAAGCGGCACCATTACATTTTCTTAAAGTGACTATAAGGAGATGCGTATAAGGAAGTTTATTGACTTCATAGTATTTAGTGGGAAGGATAAATATGAAAAGAGGCATATGGGGATTCCATATACCAAGTTTTAGAGTTAGAAAGGCCTCTGTGTGTGCTTGTGTGTGTGTGTGTGCGCGCAAGAGAGAGAGAGAAAGGGAGAGAGAGGAAGTGAGCAGGAGCGAGCATGAGCATGCTCATTTTAGGCTTTGGATTTTATAAATGGGGAATGGTAGCCACAATGCACATTAACACATGTTTATCTCTATCAACAATGATCTCATGCCATGCCTGATCCCCGGGATAGAAGAGTGTCATCATCTCATCCACAACGAAAAATATCGTAATAGTGATGAAGGTAATGGATTACACCTTTCTTTTACAAGGCTGTATCGAGTTGAGTACTGTTCTTACACTCCCTCCCAAAATTTGATGTCCACCTAGAATCTCAGAGTGTGACCTTATTTGGAAGTAGAGTCTGTGTGGATGTAACTGTTCAGTATCTTGAGACAAAATCACCTAGGATTTAGGGTGTAACCTAAATTCAATGACTGGTATTCTTATAAGAAGAAGAGAGAACATAGAGATAGAAGAAGGCAATGTGAAGATGGAGGTAAAGTTTGGAATGATGCATCTGTAAGTCTAGGCTTGTCATGGATTGCCAACAAACACCAGACATTAAGAGAGAGGCATGGGATGGCTTCTTGCTCAGAGCTTCCAGAAAGAAACCACCCATCAGACAACTTTATTTTCGTGTCTGACCACTTATACTGTAAGGGAATCTTAAAACAACAAGATTTCTGTTGTTTTAAGATACCCAGTTTGTGGTCATTTATTAAGGTAGTCCTAGGAAACGAATATACAACTAATAAACAAGCAGTCATTCATTTAGCATATTCAGAAGGCTGTTACATGTTAGGGCAGTGCTTCAGACTATAATGTTCACATGAATAACCTGGCTTTGTTACCTGCATATTCTGGCTCATTAGATCTCTGGACTGTCCTGAGATAGCATGTTCTAAGAAGGTACTAAGGGATGCTTATTAGCTGGCTCTAGAATGAAATTTTCAGTACCAGAGGTATAATAGGCTACAACAAAAAACTCTAATCCATAAACCTCATTCTTTTTTATTTTTAATTCCAGTTAGTTAACATACAGTGTTATATTATTTTCAGGTGTACAAAATAGTGATTCAACAATTCCATACATCATCCAGTGCTCATCATGACAAGTGCTCTGCTTATTCCCGACCACCTATTTCACCCATTCCCCTAGCCCTCTCTCCTCTGGTAAACATCAATTCTCTATAATTATATTATAACCTCACTCTTAAGGAGTTTGTGGTCTAGGTAAAAAGGTAAACCATATTAACACAAAAAGATATGAAAATTGAAAAAGTATGTGATATCCAGTTATCAAAGAGAATAAATATTAAAACAACTTTAGAATATCATGTTATCAGTGTGAGTTGAGGGAATCATAGAAAGTTTTGATAAAAAGGATGAAGGTTTGGGTCAGGAGTTTAAAACAAAGAAAGCGAGCAATAGTAAGATCAGATCAGATAGTGCAAGTCCCTGATAGACAACACTAGAGAAATGATGTGAGAAAGGTACAATGCAGTGTGTTATAGCAACATAATTATTGTTTAACCACAATATTTGCCATGGATAGATGTTTGTAGTAACCAATAAATAATGAATATGTGGCTAAGTTTTCAAAAAAACACGATGTGGCATTGTTTTCCTGTTAATACCAAAAGTAACAAAAGACAGAATATAATGTTCTATAAATAAAATTGTATTGCTATGTAAAAATACTCAAATGGTATGTGAGAGACGTTGGATTTCTCAGGATGGGAGCAAGTTATGTTATTTTTGTTTTGCTTCTTTATAATTTTATTGTTACTATTGTTCTCAATTCTGGAACTACTACTTCAATAGCAAGAGCCTTTGGGTCTTATACTGAAATATATAATACAAATGCCATAGGCTCATAGGGGACTTCCCAAATATTATATCTGCCATATAAGGCTAATGATCCCTTCAACATACTCAAAGGGATGCATTTTGACCAAATCTTACATAAGCAACAAAATACATTCCTCAGAATAATTTTGCAGAATCCTTTTACATGTTCTACTCTTACCAGTAATGCCACGACAAACAGCAGGAACATTATCAGGAGATATTGGAAAAATAAATTTACTCTAAATTTAATTTTGTAGTTTTTGTCTTCTGGCAAATTTTCAGCAGCCTGTGATAGACTTACATCAACAGTAAGACTTCAAGATTTCTAATGGAGTTGAGCATCGCATCCTCTACTATGTTGACACCATTTATACTACCCATGCATCAAGTGGATGAAGATCAGTGACAAGTTCTATATACAAGTTAGGTATGAGTTTTCACTATTAAAAA
This sequence comes from Prionailurus bengalensis, assembly GCF_016509475.1. Taxonomy (NCBI): domain Eukaryota; kingdom Metazoa; phylum Chordata; class Mammalia; order Carnivora; family Felidae; genus Prionailurus; species Prionailurus bengalensis. Next base: position 97,451,408 of record NC_057354.1, read on the forward strand.
ATGACACTCTTTAATAAAGAAATACAAGTTGATAGGGGCAGTCATAATGTCTAATCCTCGATAATATACATATATCATAGTAACATCACCCCCTTGCTATAGATTGTTTGTGCCCCCCTCCCAAATTTATATGTTGAACCTAATCTCCAATATAATGATATTTGGAGGTAGGACCTCTGGGAGGCGTTTTAGTTAATGGAACTAGTGCCCTTGTAAAAGAGGCCCTGGAGAGCTTCCTTGCCCTTTTCTTCTATGAGAGAACACAGCAAGAGGATGGCAGTTGGTGATCCAGGAAACAGATCCTACCAGGTACCAAACCTTCAAGTGTACTTATCTTGAATTTCTCAGGATCCAGAACTATTAAGAAATGTTTGTTGTTTAAATAACCCAGTCTGTGATACTTTTGCTATAAGAGCCCAAATAGTCTAAGGCAACTCTACATTCTCTTTATTGAATAGGGCTCTGCATATATATCCTCCATTTTCAACTGAAGTTTTTCTCCTCCAGCAAGTATTATAGTAACTGTTTATTCAACTGAATTTTTTTTAAATTTATATTTCGAGTAGGAGAAAGTTATGCCTAACCAATGAGTTAATAAAATAATAAACCACCAATGAAAACTAGGACTTTTTCATCTAGTTATAGATATTTGAATGCACGGAATAATCTAACAAGTTTATTAAATGCAAGGCAAAAATAGGTAGTCTAGCTATCTAATGCAAAAATGTGCCACTAGCTACCCAAGAGAGTTTGGACATTTTCAGAATTTTTGGATCCTCCTAAATTTATACTGATAGTTAATTTAAAAATGATTCCCTATTTTTATAAGTATATAGGAACACATTAATTTTTGAAATTAAAAAAAAATTGCTTCAAATAATAAAGGGAAAAGAGAAATGGGTGGAGGTATGGATGGGGTATTCTATCCTGTCTACTTTTTAGGTATGTTCAAGGTTCCTCATAATCAGAAATGGAAAATATTACCTATAAAGATCCATCAATTTAGCATTTCCTTCTCGTACTCCACAGCACTTTGTACTCCTAGCAAAAACTAACATATCCTATTGCTTTTGTTTGTTTTTCATTCTAGACTATAGGTCCCATCATGGAAAGAACCATGTTAATTTTGCCCACCATTGTACCCACAAAAATGAATACCGTAACTAGCAAAATCCCGGGGCTCACTTCTCCCTTTTTTTCAACACTGTGTTAGAGCCACATCAATGTGACTTTTTGAAACTGAAAAAGACCAGCAGTTGATTGTGTTTGTACTGACTTGGGGAAGCAGTTCCCAAACGATTCTTCCTGTTGGTCAATATTTATTTTATATTCTAACAAGTATTACCAGATCATTGTGTCCTGCCTCTTTAAACATCCTTTTGTCTTACACAAGTTATGAAACCTGATTAGTCTAGATTTTGTGTGAAGACCTGCTTTAGCAGATGACTTTTAGGAGGACCAACTCTAGGAAAAGGAAAAATAAGGCAACTTTGATTATTCCAAAATCCTTCTGGCACCAAATAAATTAAGACATAAAAAAAAAAGTTTTGTATTATCTCAGAACCTTAGCAGAATTGCTTCTCCACTCTCCAACTCTTTTCTTCCTTTTAGTAAAGCCCCAGGGATCCTTGCCTGATGTTAAGTGGAAGCTATAATAGGTTAAAACCTCAGTGCTCATTCCCACCATGGTATATAATTCAAAGATGTAGGCAGAAGGCCTAGATTTAGCCTCAGCTCCACCTCTCCTAGCTGAGGCACCTTATTAAGGAAGTCACTCAATCTTTCTGAGTGCCACATTTTTCATTGATGGGAGAGAACTTGTCTCAAAACTGACAAAATTACAGGCAAGACAACACATGAAAAACATGCTATGTAAAGTGCAATATGTTACAAATATTTTATAAATATGCATATTTTATTATATATGCATTTATATATTTTTAATTTTACATTGATTTATATATTTTTAAATATGTAATTTTGCTACATTTAGTAGTAATATTTTAATTTATCATATTAGCAGTCATTTATTCCTGTGATAAAGTTCTAAAAGAGTAAGACAGGGAACTTAAAAATTTTGACATAAAATTCTTCCAGAGTATTGGGTTCACCTATCTTTTCCTCCCTTCCCTCCACATGCGGAGGATTAGATTATATCGTACTGTCTCTTCCATGGCACATTATCATTATCATGGCCTGAAGAACCTTTTTCTCAATTTATCAATTTATTTATTTCCTTCATCTTAATCCCATATCCCCTGTTTCCTACCTTCCTCATACACATCCGTTGAAGTGTTTAATGTGTATTTTTTTGTTTGTATGTTTTAAAGTGTTGGCATATGTCCGTGTATTTTATTTTAACCAAATGATATTGGGGTTTAGACCTCATTTTTTTTTCCTTTGGTAAAAATGATGTGTCTGCATGTATTCAGTCCCTATATATGCACATCTGGACCTTTCCCTCTGACTGTATCATGGTGCTCCATCACCCTTTGACCTCCAGTGTATTTGTTAGTTTTTCACATTAACGACTATCCCAACAATGAGCTCCAGATTGCCTCTGTCTCCTGGAAACTACATAGGACCAACAATGATCATCTTCACATAGGCCACCCATGTACCTGTGGGTGCATTTCCTTTTTTTATATACACTGGGAGAAGAAGTGTCAAGTCATAGGGTATTCCTACACTTAACTGGACTAAGTGTTCCAAAACTGATCTCCAGAATGGATGCATTATTCTCTGCTCCTGTGTAGAAAAGTTTTGTGGGGGGTTTTGTTTGTTCGGTTTTTGTTGTTGTTGTTGTTGTTGTTTTTGTTTTTCTTTCTTTTTTTCTTTTTTTATAACATATTCCTACCCACCTTTGGCATTATCTAAGCTTCAAATATTTGCCAATACAGTGTTTCTAAAGTGACATCACATTCTTGTTTTAATGAGTATTTATCCAATTACTAGTCTCACAGTTTCTCCATATATTAGTTAACCTTTGGGATATCTAGATCTTCTAATTATTCTGATATTGCATTGCCCATTTTTTCAATTAGGGTCATAGGCTTTCTAGGGGGGTTATAGCTGTTTTTGTGTGTTTCTCCTTAGATATTAATTCCATATTAGATTTTACAGATACCTTCTCCCAATCTGTCAATATCACATTGAGATGCCATTATTAAACAATCTGTCCCATCCTACTTGAGTTATAGAACTGTACTTACTGTTTTTTAACTTTCCAGATACATACTAAAGTTTAACAAACAAAACAGAGAAGAATTGACCTTGCAACAATGTTAGTCACCATGAAAAACCATAGAGAATGTTCCAGTTTTTTAGATTATTTTCAATGTCCTTAATTAGAATTTTAAACTTTTCTCCAAAGTGGTCTTATATTTTCTTAGTTAATATACTATATACTTTATGGTTCTTGCTATACTTTTTTTTTTTGATGTTTATTACTGAGAGAGAGAGGATGGGTGAGAGGGCACAGGGGAGGGGCAGAGAAAGAAGGAGACAGAAAATCCCAAGCAAGCTCTGCACTGTCATTGTAGAGCCCAATGTGGGGTTCAAACTCACAAAGTGTGAGATCATGACCTGAGCCAAAATCAAGAATTGGAAGCTCACCTGACTGAGCCACCTAGGTGCCCCTCTTACTATTCTTAATGGAGTCTTATATTTAATTTTATGATTAGTTTGTTATTGTCAGCTTCAGTAAATGCTGCTGAATTTTTAAACTTTATCTTTCATGTGACAATTTGCTGAAGTCTTTCCTAGTCCTAACAATTTGCCAGTTGATTTTTTTTTATTGCTTTGGTGGATAATTAGTTCATTTTAAGTATTTTCTTAAATTTAGCATATAAAAATATCCCAAGAGAGATTTTACATTGAAACAATAAAAGATGGTTTACAAATATAAATCATCACAATACAAATATAAATGACAAATTCAGACCTCCCCTCTGAGCTGCAGACTAGTCTTAGATACCTTCAAGCATTGACTCCAAAGTTCATCTTTTTCTGATGTTCTTTATTAATGACTGGTACAATTTTTAGTCCAGTGACACAAAGGAGAAAACCAGGAGTTATCTGGAATAAGCTTCTTATACTTAACCCTCATTTCACATACATTATAAAGTTCTGGGAATGTTAACCTTCTTTGTTTTTAACTTTTATTAATTTGAATGCATTTCTTCTCTTCCTCTTCCTTCTTCTTTACTCCCATTATAGTCTCCTAATCATTCTCCCTGTATCCATCCCTGGTTATCTTCATTATGTCAGTTAAATAATTTTTTAAAAAGTTAATGTTTTATTTATTTTTGAGACAGAGAGAGACAGAGCATGAGCAGGGGAGAGGCAGAGAGAGAGGGAGACACAGAATCCAAAGCAGGCTCCAGGCTCTGAGCTGTCAGCAAAGAGCCCGACATGGGGCTCAAACTCACAAATCTTTGCCACTTAAAAATTTTTTTCCCATTATTCTTGGTAAGAAGTAAAAAGTTTACAAAATGGTTTATAGTCTTTAATGGACTTTAATGCCTTCTTCCCTCTATACAGTTCAATTGAATACAGTACAACCCTGTTTTCTATTTCTCCACTTACTATGATTCTTGTTCTCTGAACTCCTACAACTAATGTTAGGTTTTTCATATTTTTCTTTGTTAACTCAGTCCTGAATGTACACATGAGGTCTTTGTGTCAGAGCCAGATTTTGTTTTATACTCATAGCACAATAATGTTATAAATAACAACCTGAATAACATTATAGTGTTGGTCCTCCAATGCCCAGCAGCCTCCCAGAGTTATTTCTGTATAGCTCTGTTTCCTCTCCCCCACTTGTGTGCTATCACTGTAATGCATATTATATCTATATATGATAAAAACCAATGGTACATTGTTTTAACTATTACTGTATATAATATAGCATATTTTTAACATGAGAAGAGAAAGAACAATATATATTTATATGTTTTGTTATGTTGACATTCTTGTTTACCATTTCTGTTTTTTTTTCCATTTGTTTCTGTGGATTTGAATTATCAACTGGTGTAAATTCCTTATTGCAACTGACTTCTGCTCTCGTTTACCTCCTTTGTGTTTTAATTGTCAGATATATTTCTATGTATTATAGTCCCAACAATACACATGCATACACACATATTGACTTATCCTATTGCTTTAAAATCAATTAAGAGAAGAATGGAGAAGAAATTTACCAGTGTTTTGTGTTGTGGATTTGAATTACTTACATCACTTGCTTTCAACTTTCTTTAGTATTTTTTGCAAGGTGGGCCTGCTAGCAACAAATACTTTCAGTTTTTGTTCACATGTAAAAATATTTATTTTACTTTCATTTTTGAAAAGTATTTTTGCCAGGCATAATGTGGGCAACAGTTTTCTTTTAGTCCTCTAGTGCTTTGAGTATGCCCTTCAGCCAACATTGTTTCTGGTGAAAAATCAGAATCTAATTGTATTGAGTTTCCTTTTATGTGATGAGTTTTTGGAGGGTTTTTTGTGTGTGTTCTCTACTTTTAACTTTCTCTTTGTTTCTTGACAGTTTCTACTAAGATGTGTCTGTATATGGACCTCTTTGTGTTTATGCTCCTAGAGTTTGTTGCGTTCCTTGGATACATAGGTTAATATTTTTATTTCAATTGGGGAAGTTTTCAGCTATTCTTCCTTGGAAAATTTTTTCTGCCTCTTTTTCTCTCTTTTCCTTTTACTTATGCCCATCCTGCATATGCTTGAACGCTTAAAGCTGTTCTGTGTTTTCTTCAGGACCTTTTCATTCTTCATTTTTTCCCCTCTTCATTGGATTGTATAACCTCTATCAATCTTTATTCAAGTACACTGATTCTTCTGCCGTTCCTATCTATTGTTGACCCCTTTAGTTTTTCACTTTAGTTACTATACTAGGGATTAAAAAATCCCTAGAATTTTCATTCCGTCCTTTTTTCAATAGTCCCAATATTTATATTCTGTATCATCTCTTTGATGAGTCATTCTCGTCAGTCCTTCCTTTACTTCTTTAATCATTTAGTTCTTTTAGTTTTCTGAGCATATTGATAATGAATAAGTTAAAGTCCTTAAGTCTAACATCTAGGTTCTCTCACAGACTTGTTATAAGTACCTACTTTTTTTTCCCCCCTGTGTGTAAGTCATGCTTCCTGGTTCTTCAAATTCTCATTTATTTTTTGTCGCTGAAAACTAGACATTTTAGACAATATATTATAGCCAGTTTACTTTCCTCTAATCTTCAAGGTTCATTATTGGTTTTTTGTTTGTTCTTTTCTTGTTTAGCAGCCTGGCTGGATGGTTTTAGCGAGGTCTACTTCCTATGCAGTGTGAAGCCTCTCATGTCCCTCCTTACAGAGTGTACAGTCTTAAGCATGCTCACTGTCACCCTGGGACAACAGTGATTTTAGCAGGACTTTTTGAGAGTCCCTTTCTTGATCTCTGTGTCAAACTGTTTGACTCTGTTAGTTATCACACCGGCTCCAAGTTTCTGCTAAATGCTGGTTGATTGCTTACTGATTTTGACAGTGTCCTGGGGCATAAATTGCTGCACAGTCTGATCCAATTAAAATTTCAGAAGATCATTTTTAAGGTTCATATGTGAGATTTATTCTGACACCAGAAGTGCTCTTCTTAGCTGTATTTCCCCTTGTTCTTTCTGTAAACTAGCTGTTCTACAGTCTAACTTGTGGCTTTCATGGAGCTCCTAGCACCTTCTTAATTAGTTACCATCAAATTCTACTTTGTTTATATGGGTGCTAACACAGAGAATAATGTCTAGTGTCTATAAAGCTCTCAATAAATATTTATTGAAGGAATGAATTGTGAAAATGGAGGAAACAGATCTCCGATGCAGTTGTTTAGAACTAGCTCTTATAGGGTAGTTTTTTTCTCTTCATCTTCAGAATCAGGTTAACCAATCCTAAAATCCCAACAAGCCAAATCCAAGCCAGGATTTATAAAGATTCCCTCTTTCTCTCTCCCCACTGCCCCCTTCTCTCTCTCTCATCTGTGTGTGTATGTGTGTGTTTGTGTGTTGTTTATGTATGTGTGTTTGGTATTAGAGGACATAGAAACAGCATGAGCTGTCCTGTCTTTGAGACACAAAACTACAAAGTAATGTCTGAATCATATCTAAATTAGACCCTTTAAAAATGATCAATGTTTTTGAACAAGAGGGAGACTTGTTTTCTTTTGGCTCACATCTGTGGTTTTCAACCTGGGATGAAATTGGGGCTGTACTGTGTGTACAACTAGGATGAGGGGGGAGGAGAGTGAGTGTCATGTCAAGGCTTTCTCATACTGTCCAGTTCTATGATTTCCCACTTAAGGATTATTGAAATGGTGTGTGCCTTGTGTGTGTGTGTGTGTGTGTGTGTATGTGTGTGTGTGTGTGTGTGTGTGTGTGTGTGTGTGTTTCAAGTGTGATGGAAAAAAAAACAAATGAAAGCAATACAGCTATGGATTGTCAATCAGGATGGTGTCAATCAGAGTAGAGATGAAGAGAAGTGTCACATGTGAGGTGCATATGAATTTGATTGGCTAAGCATATATTGTGTGGAACGCTGATTTTTGAAAACTATTTGTGAGATGCCATACCTAAATCAGGAAAGAGATAGCTTGGCTTTTTGGATCAAGGTCAATGCTCAATGTTTGAATTTTGTTTCAATATATTATATGAGCTCAGGATAAGAGTTTTATTGTTTTCTATTTACAAACTCTCATTTATTAAACACTATTGATCTTTGCTTTATTATGCTTTACTTCTTTGTTTTACTTTTAAATTACTTTAACCCATCTTTCCAGAATTTGGTTAATATTTCTTTTTTCTAAAACAAAATTTTTCCTTTGTAATCTATATTAGCTGAAATATTTAGGGAGCAAGAGGCGGATTGATCTATTATTTTATAAGAAGTAGATTTTACTAATGTAAAAGTTCTAGCTGTTATTACTTAACTTTGAAAAGAACAGAAAATCAACCCAGGTGAGAAATGGGGTGCTAGCTTCTGAATATTTATGCTGTGATTCTGTGTTTCTCCAATTAAGAAAACCACACTGAGGAATAGAATAAAAATTAGCAAGCAGGTTGTTATTTCTTCCTTTGGACTGAAGCCTTTTTTTTCCTTTCTTTTTTTTCCCCCTTTCTTTCTTTCTTTCATTTTTTTAGAGGGCAATCATCGCTACTTCCTACAAAAGATCCTTTTGTTAGAAAATAGGGAATTGATTTTTCCTTTTATTCCCAATGAAATATAGAGGCATGCAGAATAAAAGCACAATTATAATGAACACAATCCTGAATTCTTTCAGAGTAATTACAGCAACATAAAATTGTTCTTAATCAAGGACAAAATGTGTTGAGATATGTTTCCATGTTAGTTTTAGCATCATAAAATTAGGTAAAAGCCCACCAGATCACAGCATAGAAATTCCTTATGGAGACAAATTACACATTCATTGTTTATCTCTACTGAACTCAGGACCATAGGTCTGTGAATTTACTTCTCATAATCAAGAGAATATCTCTTCACAGCGTTGTATAATGAACACAGTTAAATCTCAAGTCTATTTGTGCTAACTTGGTAATTTAAACCTAAAGTTTTATTCATTCTCTTCTCTTTTCAGACAGTATTTAATGAAACTAGCCTCAGAGGGAGGCTTATCACCAGTCCTTAATTGCTTTGAAATTTATAGAGATGTATTTAGAATATTTATCTCTAAAGAATTAATAAATTCCTGGGAATAGCATAATTACTATTGGCATATATCTTTTCTTTAAAACCTGTGACAGGGACATCTGGGTGGTTGTCAGTTAAGCATCTGAATTTGGCTCAGTTCATGATGTCATTGTTCCTGGGTTCGAGCCCCATGTTGGGCTCTGTGCTGACAGATCCTCTCTCTCCCTCTCATTCTGCCCCTCCCCCGTTCGCTCGCTCTCTTTCTCTCTCTCTCTCTCTCAAGAAAAAAAAAATAGTAAAAAATTAAAAAAAATAAATACAAAAATACAACCTGTAACATGTATTGAAAACTACACATGCAAGCCAAATATTTATTAAAATTCAAATAATAGTTAAAACAATTCAGGTTGAATAATCATGCCATGTTTAGATATTCTGTGTGTCAGATTTGCAATTTATCTGCAGTTTATTTATTGCCTATCAGAATCACCTGAGAATTTTCCTAAATATTTAAATTTGCAAGCTCTGCTTGTAGGTTGTGACTCGATACAGTTGTTACGAATCTTCATATTTACATTTCAGGAAGAATTCCACAGGTCGCTTTCAGTGTAGACAAGATGGCAGAACACCCGCCTTTTCCTAATCCTCCCTAGCAAATAAAACTATAAACCCTAAAAATGGTGACAGCTGACATGTGGTAAGGAGGAGAATCGGTTTGAGACCTGGCATTGGAGGAATAGTGCAGTAGCAGTGTCTTGTATCCACCCCACCCAACGGAGGATGGCTCCTCAGCCCTCTTATTTCTTGATTTCCAAGGAAAAAAAAATAGAATATAGCCCAGGCACATTCATTCTGGCCCTGGATTGAATGGAAATCCCTCTGAAAACATTGGGAGATAGATTGGGAGCCTTTTCCAAAATAAGCAGATAGGGAAGCACTCCCATTCTCTGCCAGGCCTGAGACTCTCCTTTTCTACCAAACAAACTGAGAACTGAGATGGCTGGGCACCAGGAGAGACCCAGCTCTAGTAAGTGGCCTGGTGCAGGAAAGCTCTTCATACTCATGGATCTAAGATTCTCCTCTTGTCCTCAGAGAAATCAGGACAAGCTGGGAGGACTAGAAAAAATGATTCACTCACAGCAAGCAGTGTGTAGAATCAGTAAAATGGTATAAAAATCATTAAGTGACCCCATCTGGGAAGCCTCATAGTCCTACTATGGTTGAGACCACCTCAAGCCTCATAGTCCTCCTGGCTGAGACCATCTTCCCCTCCATAGGGACGGCAGCCCGAGGCCACCAGTAGGGAGAACCTGCCACACCTTTCCTTTACCAAAAGTCACCTGGCCTTGGGATACCTCTTATGCTCCAGGGTGCACTCATGTCACCTTTCATACCATGAATCAAGAGAATCACAACTTGAACAAAATGATAATCAACTGACAGAAACACTAAGGTGAACCAGATACTGGAATTATATGACAAGGATTTTCAAAGCAACTGTTATAAAAATTCTTCAACAGTTAAATACAACTTTGATTTAAATAAAGAAAATCTCAGCATAAAACAGAATTTATAAACAGAAACTTGAAAATTATAGAACTGAAAAATATGATATAAAGATTATAATTTAAGGGAAAAAAACACCCTCTCTGGACAGGTTTAATAATAAAATGTAGATGACAGAGGATAGGATTAGTGAATTTAAGGACAGAAAATAAAATTAACCCAATCTGGAAAACAGAAAATAAACTGAAAAAAAAGTGAACAGAATTCTGGATTTTGGTTTTACCTATAAGGAACTTGGAAGCTGCCGCTCCATTTAACAACAAGTAAATAGTTGAACAGACTGAAAATTCAACAACTCTTGTTGGATCCCTAAGAGAAGGATAGACATAGCGCAAACTGCTACCCCTGATACTGGAGAGACAGGTGAATACAGAGATTAATAGCTTACCAGAGCAGAGAATCAGTAGTAGAAATAGCTGTGACAAACAATGCCAGGGTAGGAAATCCTGAACTAGAATTGACAAATTGCCAGAGGCTCCCTGTGAAAAACAGAGATGTTACCAACTTAGGGAGGACTGAATCATCAGGAAGCCCCACAGTATTGTGAGATTTACTTTTGGGAGCCTGATCAGATTCCCACAGTTAATATCAGAGAAAAATCCCCTCATGCTTGTTGGAAATGGGAGGAGGAGAGTAAAAATCTTAAAATATACCAGAGCGTACTTTACTAATAACACTTTACAGCACCTTATTAACCCTGCAGACATCTACATTTGCCAGAATATAATGTAAAAATAAGAGCAGTGGTTTGAATCTTAATCTCAGTTTTGGTTTCATTCTTGGTTCTACCCCTTACAAGATAACCTTGGTAAAAGTTCAATCTGTGTTAAATTCTGTGTTGCCATCTACTGTAAGGAAGATTGTTACCTTCTAGGTATGTAGGAGAAGCAAAGGGGATTACAAATCCAACCACACACGGATATGAGTAAAGTTCTAGTACTTTAGAACTAGCATTGTTAGAACAGAAAAAGATGAACATTTTCATAAGTTATACTGTGACCATTACTCACCCATAAACAATAAAATGAAATTAGGAGCACCTGGATGGCTCTGTTGTTTAAGGGTCTGTCTTAGGCTCAGATCATAATCTCTCAGTTTGAGGGTCCGAGTCCCATGTTGGGTGCTGTGCTGACAGCTCAGATCCTGAAGCCCACTTTGGATTCTGTGTCTGCCTCTTTCTCTGCCTCTCCCCTGCTTGTGCTCTATCTCTGTCTTTCTCAAAAATAAACAAACATTAAAATTTTCTTAATAGAAATAATATTTAAAAAAAGAAAAAAAATGAAATTAACCCTGACCTATTTAAGATGTGCTTGGAAGCTACTGCTAACAAACAGGATCAAAACCTCAATGCCTTGAAATGACAAACACTGACTTCTTTTTTATTTTAGAATTTTATTTATAATATAATATAATCATATAATATAAGATGGTATGGTAGGCATAAGAAGTCCAGTAGAGGATGTGCAGGCTCAAACCAGGGATCGCTTCCAGTAGAGTTTTGTTGACAGGAAATATTTCTCTATTTGTTGTTGTTGTTAGCGGTGATTGATTCCTCCCACAGAGTAATACATACGGAAGCCAGCCATGAGAATACCTAGAGATGCATGCTAGCAAAGAACATGTGACATTAGAAAGTGGAAGCAAAACCCTCAAAGTTTGGAATGTGCTTGTTTTATTCAAGGATTATCAAGAAAGCCAGTTTGGCCAAAAATGAGTTAGAAAGGTGACAAATGGGGGTATCTGGGTGGCTCAGTCAGTTAAGTGATCATCCCTTTAGCTCTGGTTATGATCTCACAATTCATGAGATTGAGCTCCATGTAGGGCTCTGCACCTACAGCATAGAGCCTGCTTGGGATTCTCTCTCTTCCTTTCTTTCTGCCCCTCCTCTATGTCTCTGTCTTTGTCTCTCCCTCTCCCTCTCCTGCTCCCTCTTTCCCTCTCTCTCAAAAATAAAGAAATAAACAAAAGAAAGGTCAAGAATGGTTAGGAAATAAGATCAGAAAAAGAGTCAAGGACCAGATATAGTATAGGGTCTTATCAACTGGAGTTTCTACCAAGGATTAGAGTTTCATTTTCTTTCTAATTGTGGTGGGAATTTATAAAAATTTTTGACCTGGAGAGTACATATTGAATAATTAAGGTTTTGGAAAATCTCTCTGGTTCTTACAGGGAGAATAATCTCTGTTTTCTCTTTGGGAAAATTATCATGTTGAATGTAATATTGGCTTCTCTTACTCTCTGGGTCTTTCAGTCAAATGTTAATGTTCATTTTAATGTCCACCCCACCACCACTAGAGAAAAGCATACAGAAAACAGGTGAAGAAAATGGCAATATTTACAATTGCTTGGATCATATCTGTCAAACTCATTTCACAGATTAACAAGCTTTCTAATTAGGTTGATTCACAAATTCCTAAGACCAAGAGTGAAGTGGTTACCCTCTGAATAGCACCTGTCAGTATATTTTCAAAGGGAATATAGAGAGAATGATAACCAGTCAAATATGCCTAATCACTAATGGCTGATGAGGCAAAAGCCTAGTAATCTTGAAACAACACCCATCTCTGGTGATTTAAATTGAAGATGACATATCAAAATTTTAATTACAATCAAAGTTAAAGCCAAAGGAGAGTGAGTAAAGCTGGAGCATCCCTTAGGCGATTAAAGGCTGCCTTCCAATTTATTAAATTTAGCTAGGAAATTAGACAAAGCATTTTGTTGTCTTGTCTTTTCTATTACCGACGGCTAATGTTACAAGGAGGATTAAGTTTCCATTAACTCCTTAACTCTCCGGCAATGTCCAAAAAGCAAGAGAGTGTGGATAGTTATAGAAGTTTGAGAACTAGGTTCTGGAGTTCCCAAAAGATGAGCGGATGTTTAGATCATGCCCCTTCATGCCCCTTATTATTACCAGTGCCATGAATATACAGAAGCCACTTTGTATATGTCCCATGAATGTTTTAAAGGGAATATTTGTATATTATGCAAACTTGTGTTGAATTTTTGTGAACATTTTAGGTGGTTTTTTTTCTTTTTATCACTGTCACTAATATCTCTGGTGATCTCAGGGGGTCTTAATAGCAAAGGTATGAGTAAGTATAATTTTTGTCCTATATTACATTTGCTACATATTTTCATCTATTGTTATGGACATACTAGAATTAGAAAAATAATGTAGAGGCTTATTTTTAAAGAGTTAAGTGGCTATTATGAAAATATTCATCTGGGGGCGCCTGGGTGGCGCAGTCGGTTAAGCGTCCGACTTCAGCCAGGTCACGATCTCGCGGTCCGTGAGTTCGAGCCCCGCGTCGGGCTCTGGGCTGATGGCTCAGAGCCTGGAGCCTGTTTCCGATTCTGTGTCTCCCTCTCTCTCTGCCCCTCCCCCGTTCATGCTCTGTCTCTCTCTGTCCCAAAAATAAATAAAACGTTGAAAAAAAAATTTTAAAGAAAATATTCATCTGTAAAGTTTTAAATAATTTTAAGTATATTGACTCCTATTTGTGAATTTTACTGAATAATATGTTCTTTAATCTGTGGGTAAAACATTGTAGTTGAAGCAAGATGTACTGTTTGATTTTAGAAAAGAAATCAAGAATTCAACTTGGTCATGTTTTAAAATTGATTTAGTTACTATAGTGTTTAAAGCCATTGCATCCTATATTATATCAATATATTTTGAATTAATGGAAATGGGTACAAGGGTTTGAAAATAAATCAAGACATTTCCATAAATTGATTTCATGTTTAATCCCAGTAACAGAAAGAAAGTGAGAAATAGAGAAGGGGGGGAGAGAGGGAACGGAGGGAGGGAGGGATGGAGAAAGGGAGATAGGGAGGGAGGGAGGAAGGGAGGAAGGAAGAAAGGAAGAAGCAAGGAAGTCAGAAAGGCAGGAAGGCAGGAAGGCAAGAAGGAAGGAAAGGAAGGAAGGAAGGAAGGAAGGAAAGAAGGAAAGAAGGAAAGAAGGAAGGGAGGTTGGTTATGTTGTCTGCACTATGCCACAATTATCAAGAAATACAAGAAGTACCTGACACTCACATTGGAAATAGTTTTAAATATTTATAAAAGTACTTTTGGTTTAGAAAGAGATTTCCCCACAAGGAACTCACACAAAGTTATTTTTCCAAGTTCAGTTCAGCAGGAATTTGCTAGATGTGTTTGCATTGTACTAGTTGCTATATAAAGTACAAAAATTAAAATAAAATCAGTGAAATAGTATTTTTTTCTATCACAGAGCTTACAGTAATATTATTGAGAAATTATATATACATGCGAAATAGTTACCAACCAAAACCAATATCTGATTAAATATTATATTAGATATAGCATGTGGGGATTGATAGGGAAATATTGGAAAAGTGAGACCATTTAAGTTGAAGTCAGAGGCAACTGCTTAGAGGTGTTGAGGGATAGAAAGGCCTTTTATTCTCTGCTTAGAGGCAACATCACAGAGTAGTAGGATGACTGGTTTTCAAATGCCACTTTTCCCACTTAAAAGGTAGGTGACTTTAATCTTTCTACAATTTGATTTCATCATATAAAAATTTAGTATAGTATATCTATATAGCAGTGTTATGAGAAAAAAAAGAGAAAGAAAAAGAAATAATGTTGGTAAAAGACCGAGCAATGTCATAGCAAATAATAGATACTCCAACAGCAATTATATCCTGGGAAGAAATTCAAAACACATATTCAGTTCCTATGACTATTTTTTATAAAAAGATAGTCCCAACTAAAGTAAAACTTTTCTCAGTCAACTATTTTCTTATTTTAAGAAGAAACGTTTTTCTATTCCAGGGATTCACAGTTGTGGGACAGACAGATTAAAAGTGCTAGAACCTAAAAGGATACACATGAATGGAGGGGAGGTAAATGCTGGAGATGTAGACTAAATGGCAATTTTCTGAAAAGATTCCAGTGTATCAGTTAAAACACTGCAACAACTTTGCTATTGCAACACCAGGAGGTGTTGACCTGTGATACATACGGCTTTCTTAATACAAAACTGAGCCTCCCAAAAGCAGAATATAAAAACAAGCTAGGCAAGTATGTATCAGGAAAGACAGCTGCCACAGTGTGAGTTTCAGGTCCATGGATTTAAGTTTCAAGGGTTGCAACCCAGTTGCTGGGAAGCAGTAGCCAATGTATAAGCAAAGGTTTAGCAGTAGGAATAGGATGTGTGTGTGTGTGTGTGTGTGTGTGTGTGTGTGTGTGTGTGTTTTAAACCACGCTTAAGGGATAATTCTGGGTCTTTTGGAAAGATCTAATTAGGTTGCTCAGATGAGGAAAATAGAGCCAAATCCAGGCTTGTAGTAAGTATTATTTAATGTTTGGATATGGCTATTGATATAGTTGTCTTCAAGATTTAGAGGGGGCATTATTAGTGATTCTATCAGGATCATGGGCACCCAAAGGGACTGCTTCATTATACTTGTGTGCATGGTACTTCTACCTCCATCCTATTTGATGAGGTCCTGGGCTGGGGTGGAGTTGAGTTTGCCTCATGGGAAACAAGGAGTCAAGGACAGTGCTAATACGCAGAGAGTGATTATTGGGAAGGTACATATTAATGCAAATGATTGTAGCAGATAAGTTGACGGGATTGTGAGATTTCATTTAATAATAAAAAAGCATGTGCTTTAGAAAAGATAGCGATTCTATTTTAATGAAACAAAATTCTAGCTTTGTAATAAAACCGAGGATCATGCAATTAGTCTGTTACCAAACTTGGATAAGAATGTATTTCTCTGATTTCTCGTATGTAAAAATATGCTTGTCTATATCAAGGCACACATAAAAGGCATGCTGAAAAACCTGATTTCTGTTTTGCATTGGCAGCAGAGATGGATCAATTTAATAGCTAATAAATCCTTTTTTATTCTAATATCTGAAAGTCAAATGTCACCATACTGGGAGAAATAGTCTTTATGAAGTTGTTGATTTTAAAATCCTGTGGTACTCTCATTGTTAGCATGTCAAACCCAGTTGGAAATCAGATTATAGGTTTTTACCAGAGAGGTCTGCAAAGCATAAGAAAACCATTTAAAATACAAGAATGTGAACTAAGTAGGGAGCATATAGAATATAAGAATGATTTTTTTTTGGCTTGGTAATTTTCTATCAAATTCATAGCATTTTAAAGTGATATTTAAGTTCTTCTAAGAGCTGATATAACATAGATTTAAATTGACAGCAATTACCTGAAATGTGTTTGTGCCCAAACAACAAAGATTTTCTAAATGTAAGAGGAAAATAGAAATAGGCACATTAGTATATTCTTGAATATTTCATATTTAGTTGAATATCTTTAATCTTTGTTCAAACAGTACAGAGTAAACCAAGTCACTAATAATGTCAATTTATTTTGCCAGATAACACACTTAAGGACAGAGGAAAATAAATAAAAGCCAGAGAAGATGCATTATTCTTGTCATGTCAGTAAAACAATACTATGTTCATATCATGTCAATAAAACAATACTAGTTGTTAAGTTGTATCTCTTTAAGTAATGATGCTGATCTAATTCATGACTTGTGTATGACTGTATTAATACTGTTAGGCTTTGCAAAGGAATAGTTACTAATCAAATTATCTAATTGGAATTATAGAAATAAATATCAAATTGGATAAATATTAGCTACTTTATTTGGTCATCTTTAAATTTTGTCCTAGATTGAAAACTTGGTTAAAAACAAACAGAAAGGGGCACCTGAGTGGCTCAGTTGGTTAAGTGTCTGACTTTGGCTCAGGTCATGATGTCCTGGTTTGTGTGTTCCAGCCCTGCATCAGGCTCTGAGCTGTCGGAGCCTGCTTTGGATTCTGTGTCTCCCTCTCTCTCTGCCCCTCTCCCACTCGCATGCTCTCTCTCTATCTCTCTTTCTCACTCAAAAATAAATAAACATTAAAAAAATTAACAAAACCCTAGAAAAACAGTAATAGTATATAATATTCTAATAGCAAATCTCACATATCATTCTGTATGCTTCAGTTCTATAGTAATTTTGAAAAATGATCAGTGTAAGGCATAAGATACAAAATGCACGTTATTTTCATAGTATAAAGTAGATTTAAATTGATGATAATGATCATTACAAATGGTTGAAAATCAGAAACACAGAATTTTAAAAAGGAAGAAAAAAAGAAAGGAAGGCAGTAGGAAGGAATGGGGAAGAATTGGAGGGAAGGAAGAGAGAAAAAAAAGAGAAGAAGGAAGAAAGTAAAAGGAGGTAGAGAAAACGGAAAGGAAGAAAAGAAAAAGAAGGATAGAAAAGAAAAGAGATGGAAAGAAAAATGCCTTCACTGCTTGAACACAGATTAAAAATTTTAAGAGCTGGGATGAAATCTTGCCATTTACAACAATGTGGATAGAACTAGAGTCTATCATGCTGAGTGAAATCAGAGAAAGATAAATATCATATGTTTTCACTCATAGGTGGAATTTAAGAAACAAAACAGATGAACATAGGGGAAGGGTAGGAAATGTAAGATTAAAAACAGAGAGGCAAACCTTAAGAGACTGAAAAACAGAGAATAAACTGAGGGTTGCTGGAGGGGTGTTCGGTGGGGGGATGGACTAAATGGGGGATGGGCACTAAGGAGGACAGTTTTTGGGGTGAGCATTGAGTGTTATATGTAAGTGATGAATCAGTAAATTCTCCTGAAATCATTATTACACTCTATGTTATAAACTAGCTTGGATTTAAATAAAATTAAAAATAAAAAAAGATTTGGGTGTATATCAGACTTTATGTCTATAGTGTGAGGTGGGAGCTTAATTTTATTCAATGGATTATCTAGTTAATACAGACATATTTGTAAAAGAGCTTTACATTTCCACATTGAATTGTTTTGGGGTCTGTCAAAAGTCAATTAACTTGATAAGTGTCATTCTATTTCTGAATTCTCTGTTGTATTCTATTGATTATATTTTTCAACCTAAACGAAGAACACATTCTCTATCAAGAGAATCAATGTTAATATTAGAATAAAGTATAAAATTAGGCAGTAAGATCTTTGAATTTATCTGCAAGATTGTTTTGCTATCGTTTGTATTTCCATATCAGTTTTAGAACCAGCATGTCATTTTCCAAATATATTTGAAAAAAAAACAACATTGGTTATTTTGTGGGATTTTCTTGATTCTGAAGATAAATATGTGGATAATGGACTTTTCAAACAATGTCAATTCTACCAATCCAAGAAAATTACATATCTCTTTGTTTATTCATATCTTCTTTCTGGCAGGAATATTTCATACTTTTAAATGTAGATTTCTTATGTCTTTTAAATGCATTTCTAATTTCTCATCCTATTGTAAATGATATCCCTATTGTAGTTTTCCAATTGTTCATTGCTAGCTTAGATATAAATGCATCTTAATTTTTGTATTGAACTTGGTGCAACCAATTTGCAAATGTACTTATTGGTGTTCATTTTTTTTCTCTGACAATTTTTTTTTTTTTGGATTTTCAACACAAAAACCTGGGTGGCTCAGTTGGTTGAATGTCCAGCATTGGCTCAGGTCATGATCTCATGCTTTGTGAGTCAAGCCTCCCCTGCATTGGGATTGCTGCTGTCAGCTCAGAGCCTGCTTCAGATCTCCTGTTCCCCTCTCTCTGTCCCTCCCCTGCTTGCACTCTTACTCTCAAAAATAAAACACTTAAAAAAACATTTCATAAAGCTCTGTATCTTTACATTAAACTGTATCTTACATAGGATGTATGGTTGGGTCTTACTTGTTCATCCAATTTGACAATCTCTGCCTTATAAATGGCATGTTTAGCCTATATTATTTATTTGATGACTTACTTTCTCTCATGTTTGTATACATCTGTTTGTATATCTTCTTTTCTTTCCATCCTGTTTAAGTTAAATGAGAATTTTTAAGTATGACATGTTATCTTTTTTACCTGTTTCTCTTTGTTTCATTTCTACTTACTGCTTTTGTATTACTTTAAGAATTCCTAATTTATCACAGTATACTTTGAATTAATATCACTTCACATATAATAAAAGGAACATAGCAGTATTGTCATTTTACCACCCTTTATTGTTCTTGTGATTTTCTTCAAATATTTTATTTCTGATGTATATAAACACGAATATTTTGTTTTATGTAGTTGTGCTATCATAACTGATTGAATTGTCAAATCATTCAAGCTAAGTAAAGAACTATGCCAGTACCAAGCTTTACTAATAATTTCAAGGTTAGTCAATCCTTGACTTATAGCACAGTTCAGAGACTGTCTTACACGGCCCAGTGCATTCTTCCTCCTCATGTTGGACATGTGTTCAAATCATGTGTCAGGTTCTAAAGTGCAGTTTCAGCAAGGACAGTTAATTGATGCGATTTTCAGTCACAACTCAGAGGCTTGTATATTTTATGCAATGTTCCCTAGAAATACATTCCTCTATTTCTCCTTTCCTTTTTTTCTTCCTTCTTTCTTTACTCCTTCCTTCCCACCCCCATATTTTCTTTCTTAACAAAAGTAATCCTTACCTAGGGACATCTTCCTAAGGTCATCTGATAAGTAAGTTGTCTCCTAACAAATATCTTTAGTCTAACATGTCAAGCAATGACAAGATTATATTAAGTCACCTGATTTCTGTCATTTGCTGCTGGATGCACCCCCCCCCCCCAATTAAAGTGAAAAAATGAAAAAAAATGAATGAGTAGATTGCAGAAAAGCTGCTTTAACTTATTCCCCAAGAGTCATTTGTCTTCTATAGAAATTAAGAGAAACAATACCTTGTGTTTGCATACATATTTACCATTAATTGCATTCTCTAAAGAGCTGAGTTTTTAATTTGTAATATTTATCTTTGACCTGCAGTACATCCTTATGCATTTTTCTTAGAAAGTATTTGTCATTCACGGAACCACAAATCTTTTATTTTTCTGAAAATGTTTTCACTGTCCTTCATTTTGAAAGGAAGATTTTGCTGGACATAGACTCCTAAATTGACATGTTTGTTTATTGTTTTTTTTTAATGTTTGTTTATTTTTGAGACAGAGAGAGACAGAGCATGAATGGGGGAGGGTCAGAGAGAGAGGGAGACACAGAATCCGAAGCAGGCTCTGGGCTCTGAGCTGTCGGCACAGAGCCCGACGCGGGGCTTGAACTCACGGACGGACCATGAGATCATGACCTGAGCTGAAGTTGGATGCTCAGTTGACTGAGCCACCCAGGCACCCCTTGTTTATTGTTTCTATCAGTACATTATTGATGTCTGTCCATCATCTTCTGCATCTTATCTGTTTCATTAAGAAGAGAGCTGTCATTAGTTTTTTTTCTCTATAGTGGTCACCTGGGCTGCTCAGCCAGTTAAGCATCTGACTCTTGACTTTGCCTCAGGTCATGATCTCATGGTTCAGGAGACTGAGCTACCTGTTGCACTTTGTCAGGCTCTGTTTAGGGTTCTGTTTCTCCCTTTTTCTCTCTGTTTGACACTTCTTCACTCGTGCTCTCTCTCAAAATAAATAAACTTAAAAAATATTGTCTCCCTATAGGTTATATCTGATGTTTCCCCCCCTAGGATCACATTAAAGATTTATCTTTGTTATTGTTTATCAGAAATTTCTCTTTGATGTAATACTGAAGCATGGGTTCTCTCTCACTGTCTAGATATTTCTTGATCTTGCTCTCACTCATGAAAATCTTATTTATCTTTTTTTTCCAGCTTGGGGATTGTTGATATTTTTCAGTTTGTAAGTTAAGAGCTTTTTTATTATATTTGAAAACTATTGGCCATAATCCTCTATGTATTTTTCTTCATTCTCATTCTCTTTTCCATCTGTTTCCACAATAACATGTATTTCAGAACATATGTTATTTATCTCAGAGTCACTTAGGCTGTATTTATATTTTTCTCCAAAGTATTTATGTCTGCTTCACTTTAAATAATTTCTACTGACCTATGTTTCAGTTCACTTTTTCTTTGTAACTTTATAATATTCAATCTGTTGTTAATGTTTAGTGCTAATTACTGCTGTAAATATATTCTATGGAGTCTGATATGTAGTATTTTTATGGTCATTATGTTTCTGAGAATCTGATATAACTTCTTTAACTCAAGAGCAGTTTCATTGAAGAGTTTTTAATTTCCAGGTGGAAGGGCTTTTCTGCCTTTTCTTTTTATTAGTAATTTCCAGTTTATTTGTAAATGTTTTGTTATGGAAATGTTTTTCACTCTTTTCTTTGTTATGGAAGAATTTTTTTATTTAAATACCAGTTAGTTAACATACAGTGCAGTATTAGTTTCAGTGTAGAATTTAGTGATTCATCACTTATAAACAATATCCAGTGCTCATTTCAATCCCCTCCTTAATCCCCATCACCTATTTAACCCACCCCCCTCCCTACTTCCCCTCTAGTAACCATCAGTTTGTTTTCTATAATTAAGACTCTGTTTCTTGTTTTTTCTCTCCTTTTCCCACCCCCCTCCCCCAGCATGTCCATTTGTTTTGTTTCTTAAATTCCACATATGAGTGAAATCATATGGCATTTGTCTTTCTCTGTTATGGAAATTCTTGATGTTTTATTTGTTGCCTAAAATACAATCAATTGTTGTAAGTGTGCCCTGGGCACTTGAGAAGAATGAGTGATCTCTATAATCAGCGTATAGAGTTGTGATGATATCAATAAGATTTATTATGGGGCGCCTGGGTGGCGCAGTCGGTTAAGCGTCCGACTTCCGCCAGGTCACGATCTCGCGGTCAGGGAGTTCGAGCCCCGCGTCAGGCTCTGGGCTGATGGCTCAGAGCCTGGAGCCTCTTTCAGATTCTGTGTCTCCCTCTCTCTCTGCCCCTCCCCCGCTCATGCTCTGTCTCTCTCTGTCCCAAATAAATAAATAAACGTTGAAAAAAAATTTTAAAAAAAGATTTATTATATATATTTTCTACCTTTTTTATTACCTTTTATTCTCCATCTGATCTGTCTTGGAGTTAGAGTGTTGTATTAAAATGTTCTATTGTTAATGTGGTTCTGTGTCTACTTACACATCCTATAGATTTTTCTCACAAAAGTAGTGGGTTATTGGGTGTGTGAATATTCATAAATATTATAGATTCATTTTGACTTGTGGCTTTTAGTACTGAAAAGTGTTCTTTGTCACATTTCTTGTTTTTGGACCGGTCTTCTGTTTTGTCTGAAATGAGCATTACTCGCTGCTCTGTGTTCCTGTTTTCATGTAATATTTTTGTTCTTCCTTTTATTTTTAGTCATTCCAAATTACTCAATGTGTTTTAAATGTGTCTCCTACATACATCATATAGAAGATACTTGCTTTCTAAGACAAATTGAAAACAATTTCTTTTAACAGATGTGTAAGTGAATTTAATATGTTGATTTGATTCATATGTTTGATCTCAGGTCTGCTATAATATTTTATAATTATACATATTTTAGTTTTTGCTCTGCTTTATTTTCTATGAGATATGCATTATTTCACATAAGTATATGAAGATATGAGTACATATATGAATACCTATCTGTCTATATACACTTAAATTTTTAGATTACCTCAGACCCCTGTTTTCTTATTTAACATTTTACTATCTGGCTTATCAGTTTTTATCAGTGTCTTTTGACACCCCTTTTTTCCAATATAATGTACTTATTTTCTATGGTCTACTCCTTTTTTTTTTTTTTTTTTTTTTTTTTTTTTACTTGAGAGAGAGCAAGGGAGAGGCAGAGGGAGGGAGAGAGAATGAGAATCTTAAACAGGCTCCATGGTCAGCATGGTGGAGCCCAATGCAGGGCTCTATCCCACGACCCTGGGATCATGACCTGAGCTTCAATCAAGAGTCAGACACAACCAACTGAGCTACCCAGGCTCCCCTGTCCTTATTTTTTTAGTTATATTATTTCTAACTTTGTTACTACACATAACATTTGTGCATTAGTCTTCCTTTCTCTTTTCCACCCTTCTTTTAGTATTACATGCACATTTGATGGTATTTTAAAAATCTCACCCTCAGTTCATTTGCTAAGGTCTTCTCAGCTGTTACTTTGGTAGATAAAGCTATCCCTCTAGCAGATTACTCAAGAAATGCTTGTGGGTATGGATATACCTCTTTATGTCTCTCTTTCTCTTTTTACTTGTAGTTTTTTTTTTAGAGTAAAATGGATAGTCTTATAAACATGTTCATAGTTGGATTTCAAAGATTTCATCCCAATGGTGGAGTTCAACAAGTCCTCCTGTCTTTTGTATTTCCTGTAAATTGAGAGTTGATAGAGAATCTTGGTCAGATTCATATTCTGTTTGAAAAATTGGCCTCTGCTTTATGTTCACTGGCCAACCACTGGCGATGCCGTACTTGAACATGGAACTTCTGGAGTAGTTTTATGGCAATTTGTATTTAAAAAATATAATTATTCATTGAGTAATGCATGAATTAATAAATATGACATGTCTGTGATATTATGAGTATTATTGAGTATTGTGCTCTAGGCCCTGTTCTTCTATTTAATTTAGTATGAACTCTGGGACAGAGACATTAAATAGGTGACCTTAGGTGATGTGACTGATAGAAAAGAACTCAGAGTGTAAACCCAGATGGCTTTGTGCTTTAGACCAAATATTGAATCACAAGGCTCTACTGCTTTTTACATTTCACAGGCATTGATACGTTATTCATATCTCACTTTGTAGGCTTCATATTCTATCAACTGTTTACCCAATTTACAGTATATAAAATATAGAACAATAGAGAAAATGTATGCATCAGATAAGAAGGATTTTTTTTTATTTTCTAAAGCTAAGATATTAGCACCTGCCTCCCTCCAAAATGAGAGCTATGTCCCCCAACTTAACACCAAGTGCGTGAAGAAAATGCCACAATGTATACCTTCTGGAAGGGTACTAGAGTTAGTGGATGAGGGTGAGGATACAAGTTGGACTTTAGGTAGGGGATCAAAAATTTGAAGCCAAGTCTTAAGAGAAAAACATATTTAATTTATACCTTTGTAGGTCAAGAAATTGCCTATCCTTGAATCAAGGTAGAAATACGGACGTTATGTAAGAATAAATAAGGAAAGGTTTCTTTGAGGTCTAGAAACTAGTAATATATAAATGAGAATGTAGGTTTCAATAATATGACTGGAGAATGAGGCAGGATCCATTTTCCTTTTACAAAGCTCTGTTGATTGAAAGACCTAGATATACATAAAGTCAGAGGAGAAAGTTACCCAGGGACTCTCACAGAGAAACTCATGAGAAATGGCAGACCCAAAAGCAGTTTGCATGCAACAGACATTTCTATGTTTGCACATGGTCAGTTCAGATCATTGTGAATCTACTACCCATTTAGTGGCTACAGAAGAGGTGATTTCTTTTGATACCTAGAAAAGTGACATGTTATGAAAATTGGCTCATGTCAGTCTGATATTAATTTTATAAGACCAAATAAATGTTTTTAGAGATTTGTAATAAGTGACATTAATTCCTATGAGCACCCTACCCATTGATGAAGCCTGTCTTATTTAGTCTCTTTACAATGAAGTGATCCAGAGTCTTCTAGGATACAGGATTGAGAGGTTCTACTTATTAGATCACAGGAGTTCAATGTTGGGCTTTGAGTTACATATTTAACACACCAAGTGAATGTATGAGAATTCTTTTTTGTTTGTTTTCATTACAACCCCCAAAATGAAAACCAAAACCAAACATTCTTCCTGAAGTCAGCCAGTGTTTAAAAATATCCTGGAAGTGATTTGTGTTCCTATTTTGGATAAGTCATTTAAAAAGAAAAAAAAATGGCCAGGCCAGAGCATATCTGAGCTCCAAAAAGGTTGAGTTTTCATCTTGGAAAGGAGGCAATTTTCTTTGATGCTTTTAGGTATTTCTTTTCTGAAACTAATATGCATATTAAAGTGAGAAGAGGAAAGGGAAATGTGTCCTTGTTCCTGATAAAATTTGAAGTAAATTGGTGGGCCTTCTAAAAATTTATTGTCCATATCTACCAAGAGTTCTGTTGAGTCACACTAAAAAAGTCGACAACCATAGAATAAAAGAACTGTATTCTGGGGTATTACTTGCTGCTTATTTTTTTTCTGTCTCTTGAAGAAGCCATGATAAGAAATTCTTTCTAATCTTGCCTTGTGGAACAAATTATTATCTTTTCACAGCAAATAAGTGGAAATTGAACTGAGGATCTGGGGGATCTAACAAAATTCTCAGTCTTGTGGCATAGCAGAAGTGGTTTCAAATTTAATCTATACAGCTCTAAAAATACAAGATCTTGAGATTTTATGATCACATGACAAAAGAATAATAAATAATGACCTACTGAAAGGGATAAAGAATGGATAAAACATGAAAATACCAAAACAAATGTTAGTTAACTTAAACTATAATGCTGCTGTCTCTGGCATAGTCAAAAATGCAACAAAAATTTTAAAACCACTAAAAATGGAAAAACGTTTCAGAAATATTTTTTAGCAGTAAATTGTTTTGTTTTTTTTTACTACCATTTCATTCCATTACTGTTCAATCATTCAACTTTGTGATTTGAATCTTATATACTGCTTATTCAACCAAGGTCTTGAAGTTCCTCAATTTTGAATTTCAGTTAAATTATACTTAATTATGATTGCATTTTGGCTGCTAAGAAGACAGCAGATACACACGTGACACACAAACAGGTTCCAATTATGAAATTCATATATTTCTTGGCTAGTGAGAGAGTTTTTATCTGTAGGTGCTGTTCTTGAAATTAAATCCAGTTTTAGGCCTTCCTCAGTGCTTCTGTTATAAGTGTTCATAAGTGTTCTCTCCTGTTTAAGTCTACAGTGTCCAGCTCTATTATTGATATAAAAATGCTACAATTCATGGATATTGATCACAGTTCTTTTAATTTTATATTTTTATTTTTGAGCTACTTTCAAATTTCATTCACCTTTTCTTGGTTAGATATTCTTAACGCTTAACAGGTTTTTCTCCTTGTAGGTTTACACATGTGAAGTCTTGATGGGCTTCATGCCTAGAACATAGGAGCCTGCCAGTAAATACTGGCTTATATTTTATCTGAAGTCTGTGATGAACGAAAAGCCTTGCAACCAATTTGGTGTTGGATTTCATCCTGTATATTTGTTTTTGTTAGATCAGGTCTTCTGGCTCTCCAAAGCGTCTAATTTTGTATCATTAAAGGAATTGTTTGATATAGTAATGTGTACCTACCATTAGCATGGTGGAAATAATCTAATTTACTCTTTTTGTATTAAAGTAAAAATGCAACTGCCACTTAACATGCATATCACATTCTGAAAATTGCTTTCTCTATCTATATACCATATTATCTCATTTCAGCTTCAAAGAATGCTGTGAAGCAAGAAGGGTAGCTATTGTTAACCATTTTTTACCTCATTTTATTGTAAGAACATTGAAACTCAGAGATGTAAATTGATTTGTTCAAGGTCAGTCAGCCAAGAAGCAGCAGAGATAAAACTCCAGCTCAAGAGTTTTAGCCTCTGGCCTGGTGCTCTTTTTACTACAACATGCATCCTCCTGGATCACCAGCACTATGATCTTAAAAAAAAAAAACAAAAAACAAAAACCTGGTCTCTGTTACATCCACCTTCTGCCCATCTTACTCTGGCTTATATTTCTACAATTGAGAAATATGAAGAATTAAAAAATATGATGATTGATAACAGCATAAGTTCATAGACTGGGATTTTGGCATTTCTGAATAAATCAAAGCTCTTTGTCAGGAGATAAGAAAATCATTTAAGGCAAAAAAAAAAGAAAACAAACAAACAAACAAACAAACAAACAAACCCAAACCTGTTTGCTTCAAGTTTCTCAGGGAAAAGAGAACAAACAAATTAAACACACAGTGTCATAATACAAATTACCCTTTGATAACAATCCACATGCTTTTTATGAACACTTATTCTTTGCCATGTAATTTGGAAGGTAGGCCTGGAAGTAACATTAGAGGTCAAATAAATTAATTAAAAATTATACATGGTGAGGCAATTTCTAAATTCTAATTAATACCAACTATGACTGTTTAAAATATATTAATGACAGCATTACCTGGAAATAACTGCAGATAAACTAGAAAACTGTATGAGAGATTGAGAGAGAGAGAGAGACAGATTGAGAGAGAGAGAGAGAAGAGAGAGAGAAAGAGAGGCTTAAATTAAGAAATCAAGGGAGAATTATACTTGCAACTGGCACCACTCCAGTGGTGGAATGATCCTTTAAGATTGCTCATTCTAATGTTCTCAATGAAGAATGTACTCATATGAATGTACTCATAATGAAGCCAAAGACCACAGAAGGAAAGGACAACAAAGAGAAATTGAAGACATGCCATGGGCAGAAATAGGACTGGAATTCTGATTTCTCTTCCTTTTCTTTTTGTATGCTGCCCTTAGATGCCATTCCTTCAGAGAATCCTCCAAAATCATTAGAACAAATAATACTGCCAACCTGTGGCATTCAATGGGTGAATTAATTGATTAATTAACTCAGAAATAATTTATTGTGGAAATGAATGAAGAGTACATAAATGAGAAGCAAAAGCTATTCAGAGCTTACTATAGCAAAGAAGTCAGTCACCATCTCACATTTTAGCAGAGACTCAAAATTAGAGGAAGGAGAAAGCTTTGTAGTGGAAAAAAGGGAAGATTTTAGGTATGGATGGAGATTATTAACATGGGGAAGCCAAAGGCAGGCTATTTAGAAGTAGGGCATTCTATGTGATTAGTTAGGAGTGTACATTTGCCTTTCTCCAGTTGGTTCTAAATCAGAAATGGGACAAATATTAGGAAAGCTGTCAGTTATTAATCAAGTCCCGGACATTTGGGGCTGATTGATGTACTTATGGGTTATTGTTTGGCTTCATGAACTGGTTGCTGCAGATAGTAGTCTAATTTCCTAGCATTTATTACTGTAGATAGTAGGTTGGCATCCTGGGCTGATTCCTGCAGTTTATGCACAAAGTTCTGGTTTTTATGTTAAGTGTTTTTATATTCAGTCTTTTAGTCCTCCCTTTTTATCTCTTACTTGGAAGAGTTTGGCCACTATAGGGAGAGCTGGAGATATATCTTTACATCTTAGAGGTTACTCAGTCATCTTTATAGTCAACTGTATTAGAAGATCTTCTTGACCCTTTTTCTAGCTATCATAATATCATGATGATCATCTAATGAGAGAGTGACTATGTGGTAACATTTGAGACATTGGATAGAATTCCACAGACCAGTATTATGACTCTATGACAGAAAGAAGAGCAATGAATAGTCTCTGTAAGGTTCTTCAAATGCCATTCGCCCAACCCAGATCAAAAGAACAAGTCTCATAGGCTGTGAGGATTAGCTTTGTAAAGCCAAGTAGCTTTTCCTTAAGCCTTTCTCATCTTGCCTGTCTAATTGATCCAAGTACAACAGAAGTATTAGCAAAGGCGCAGACACCACCTTGAATAGTCAACAAGAAACATAGAGGAATGTGATTGTTCATTACTACTTGTGCCTGTGAGTTGAGATTGATCTATATTCCATTCATGTCAGAATTGGTGTCATTAATATCTACTGCCAGAGTTAGTGATACGTATTTTAAACTTTTTCTGTTTGTATGATTCTTCCCAATGCAAATACTACTCTGATTGTTTGCATAAACAATGTCAGTAATTCCTCTTGGTAGTGTCTGTGAATAACGAAGAGTAGCCTCATTTTGCAGCTCATGTATAAATTTGACTTTCCAGTGTTTGTGATTTATAGAATTAGAATTAAGATCTTTTCTATGAACAAGTCACAGAATATTTTTATTAAAATATATGACATGGGGCACCTAGGTGGCTCAGTCAGTTAAGTGTCTGACTCTTAATTTCAGCTCAGGTCATGATCTCACAGTTCATTGGATCATGCCCTGCATTGGACTTTGCACTGACAATGTGGAGCCTGCTTAGAATTCTTTCTCTCTGCCTCTCTTCCACTGGTGCTCTATTCTCCCTCTCTTTCTCTTTTTCTTTCTCTCAGAATAAATAAATAAATATTTTTAAAAAAACCACATATGACATGTTAGTTTGAGGTAAAGATGACCAGACATCTGGCCACAAAATAAGTTATATCCAGTAGGGGTTGATGGAGAGCCAGAAAAAAAAAAAAGAAAGAAAAAAAAAGTTGTTGACAACACAGAATAAGACCCTTGGTTAGCTGGGTTACATAGTTGGTTCCCTATCAGACTCTTACAGGCAGTATTTGGCCCATCCTGCTATGAAGGTTGTTGAATTCAAATTTAGAATTATCTAGAGTCTGATTAATAGATTGTAAAAATTGGTTCTTTTCCTAGGAGAGAGAGACAATTCTTTGTCATAAGTTGATTTACTTGAGATCAATCATCCATGTAGGTAAAAATGGAAATACCATCAACTATGACTCACTGTGATCTCATTTGATGAAACTGAAATTGTCCAGTTTTCTATCATATGGATCTGGTGAAAAATGTCATATCCAAAAGTTGGTAAGATTGAGAAATGTAGGTACTTTTGGAATAATTTAATGATGGTATTAGAATAAGTATGTTCTGACCTAATGGTTACTGTAAGAAGGGAATAAAAAATAAAAAGAGCCATTGTGGATGAACAACAACAAGGCATCTGTAGAGAATGAGAAGAATGATTGTAAGCAAACATATTTTAATTTTTAAAAATAATTTAATGTTTGAGAGAGAGAGAGAGAGAGAGAGAGAGAGAGAGAGAGAGAGAGAGAACGCCTGAGCAGGGCAAGGGGCAGAGACAGAGGGAGACCCAGAATCTGAAGCAGGCTCCAGAGCCCAACGTGGGGATCGAACCCATAAACTGTGAGATTCTGAGCCAAAGTCAGACACTTAACTGACTGAGATACCCAGGCACCCCCATATTTTAATTTTTTTAAAGGAAATAAAGGGGCACTTGGGTGGCTCAGTGGTTAAGCATCCAACTTCAGTTCAGGTCATGATCTCATGGTCCTTGGGTTTGAGCCCTGCATCAGACTCTGTGCTAACAACTCAGGGCCAGGAGCGTACTTTGGATTCTGTGTCTCCCTCTCTTTCAGCCCTTCCCCTGCTTGCGCGCGCGCTCTCTCTCCTCTTTCTCTCAAAATAAATAAACATTAAAAAAATTAAAAAGGGAAATAGGTAGGGATGTTGGTCTGACGTCATGGATGGAAGCCATCCACTGTTCATTATCATCTGCTTTTTCCAAAGGTCTTGGGTCAGCTGTATGCTTTTGGAGATCATATGTTTCTGGAGAATTTCTGAGAATCTTCAGTTTGGGGTTCCCTAGTGGGTGGTTTTTTGATTGTGTGGAATTCTGAATTTCTTCTTAGTTGTGAAATATGAATGCAAGGATTGAGTCTCTGAAGTTTCTCTGCAGTGTTAGTTATTAACAATACCTGATCTTTATCCCTTCCAATGAATTTCAGAACAGTTTATTTTTTATCTGATGTCTTTTCCAGTAGACAAAATCTTTTGATGGAAGATCATGAAGAGACTGTTATGAGGATATTTAGGAAGGTGGTCTTAACTTCTTAGTGATAGGAATGGATATAGAACATGAATCCCTTGCAATATTTTGCTATGTCTGCATAAAGTAAGTCAAGGTCTAAGATCAGAGGTGATATCCCAAGATACAGAGGCCTTCCTGTTACCAATTCATAGTGGAAGCAGGCCTTTCCCGTATTTACAAAGGAGTGGACTATATGGCCATAAGAGCTAGCCTGGAGTACCTTTGGCCAAAGGAGCTCAAGGGTTTCTGAAACTTTTGCTAATTTTAATTAAGATGCTATTGGTCTTTACATTATTTCCAGAAGATTATGAATGTAAGGCCAATGCAGTTTATGACTAAGGGGTAATGCCTTACAAAGTCCCTTTATAATGGTTCCCATAAAGTGTGAGCCTCAATACTTGATATAAAAGTTGGGATGCCCCAGGTTGCAAACAAAAATTAAGCAGCTAAAAGTGATTGCAGGAACTGTAGCCCTTTCTCAAGGAAGTTGCCTCACCTCATCCTGAAAATATATGTGTTAACTAAACCATATTCAAATCCAATGTGGAGTAGATGTTGGATAGATAAATGTTTTATATAAATGTTGTTTTAAGAGGAAACTAATCTCCAATACAGGCCTTTCATGTATTAAAAAGAAGACAGTGATAATATAATGTGAATAGTAGAGAACTATTCCAATGACCACTATTTGTTGTGGCAAATTGGCAGCCGCTGATAATTATGAGAGTATCTTATTGGGGTTATGGGACAAGATCTAAGTTTACAATAAATCATATTATAGTATATTATATATGTTGTTGTATTTCTAACTTGTATGCTTCCTTTTCTCCCCCTCTCCCTTCTCCCCCCCCACCCGCCCCTCCCGCCTGAATCCTGTTCATCCATCCCTTCTTATGGACTAGATTCACCCTTGGGTTGAGATATAACATAAAGGCTAGTACCATAACATATTTTAATTCTGCAAGAGTAGGCAGTTCTGTTTGAAATAAAACTTAAAGCACACTGAAATATTTCCTAGCTCCATAAATAGTAGGTAAAATACCTCACCTGAGAGTGCTTCCCACTAGGTTCCTAGTGAAGGAATATCTTTACTAATCTTTGAGAAAGATGAGGAGTTAAAGTAAATACACCCATGATATGCCCAACATATTGTCCAGCAATTGTGTTTCTCCATAAAAAAATTGAAATTGATCAGACAGACTAAAAAGAAAAATAAGTTGCAAACCAAACCAAAATGAAAGAGCCCATTATGAAACTAATCTGAAATAAGAGAAACCTCTCCCTGATTGCGTTGGTTATAGCTGTATGTACAAGTAGTCTAACATTTAGATATTTGAGAATATTATAATGTTTTTCCATCAGAATATTCCCCATAAAAACAAAATTTAAAATTAATGTTAAAAATACATGGTCTTACTAGTTATTACAATAAGTTAGAATATTCCTCGATAAATGCATTTATGGATCCATACAGAGCCATAAATCTCATCCAGTCTTCAACAATGATTACAATTTGGTGCCATTGGATACAAAGGGAAGTTGACCCAGTACTGAGGTGTACACTGTACCATATTTTCTTTTTTTTAATTTTTTAAATATTTTATTTATTTTTGAGAGAGAGAGCAAGAGAGACAGAGTGCAAGCGGGGGATAGGCAGAGAGAGGGAGACACAGAATTGGAAGCAGGCTTCAGGCTCTGAGCTGTCAGCACAGAGCCCAACACAGGGCTTGAACTCAGGGACCACAAGATCATGACCTGAGCTAAAATCCAAAGCTTAACGGATTGAGCCACCTAGGTGCCCCTGTACCACATTTTTATAAATAACAGCCAAAAACCATCTCTACTATGAAATCTTTCTTAACTTCCCTCCTCTGTTACTAATGCTGAGTTTATGCTGATTTTGTGAATGTTTATTTACTATGTTTATATTTATTTATTTATTTATTTATTTATTTCATTATCTGCTAAAAATTCCATTGTCTGTAGGTGAGTACAATTTTATTTATTTCTGAACCTAATATTGCTACTATATTTGAGATATGTTAAGCAATCAGAATCCAATGAGGGGGTTTTCCTACCACAATTACAATCTTCAATCACAGTTTCATGTTATAGTTTCATACAGTGAAACACTTCCATTAGTTCATTTGATATTCAGAGCTGTTGCATGAGGTAGATCAAAGTTCATTTGTCCTATTTAATATGTTAGAAGACAGAACCAAGAGTTAAGTTGCCTCCTCAAGTTATCATTACAAATAAGTGGGTTTCTAAGCCAAGATAAATATGTGATTCCTAATACAGTGGGCTCTTTCTACCACTTTACTGTGCATAAAATGGGCAGCACAAAATTAAGACTGTTGTTTATCTTACTGTCTTAGACAGTAAATAATGCTGAACTATCAGTTCAGCATTGAGTCTACTAAGAATAAATACTAACCTAAGTCTTTTTTCCTTATGAGTTTATGGTGTTTGTGATATTAGCACAGATGTTTGCCCCCTATAATTATATAATCCTTAATAATGCACTTGAATGTACTATCACCATGAACCATATGCATCTCTGAGGGAGGAGGAGGCCATCTAATCTCCACATCATCTCATCGAATGAGTAGAGGTAGAAAACTAAGAATATGCCTTCCTGCAACAGGGCCCTCAGAGAGAAGAGTATGCGTTTGTCACCAAGCTAATTGAGGGTACCACATCTTAGGACCTGACATTTTTGTTTCATATTCTGGCATGGAATAAAAACTTAACATTTTTTCAGTGGTTTTTTTTTAGGATCCAAAATATGTTTTGTCATATATTTTCTCTGCTTAAAATTATCTGGTCTTTTTCTTCCCAGCATATAGCATCCTCATATTATCTTGTCCTAATTATCTCACCTGGTTTCATACCTCAAATTTCTTCCACCCACAAGTTCCAATATTCATTGGGGATAGTCCATTTACTCTCCTTATGACTTTCCAATCCCACTCATCTCCAGTATGTTCATTCATCTTTTCCTTTGTGTAGATGATCTATTTCATATAGAATTTCTCCTTTCCTAATTCTCTGAACAGTAAGCTGCTACAGTTTTTCTCAGTGGTCACTTGGGATACTTCACAATCCCCCCAGATAGCTAAAATTTCCTCTCAGTATTGCCTGAATCCTACCTCAGTAAGACTAAAACCTTGGGGGACAAATTTATGTCTTTTGCCTTTTTCTCTCAAGGAACTTAAATATGGCCTGAAATTAGAAAACATGAATATATATTTCTTCATTAATCAGTTCAATGCCCCAGTTCCCAATAGACAGCAATAGAGCCACTTAAAGTGAAAGGGCTGTCATGCATGGCTGACATACTGTGTGGCACAAAGTTTAGGACATGGGCTTTAGAGCCACATTCCCTAAGTTTAAATTCTGGCTCCACTGCAACCTGATGTGTTTTGAGTTAATTATCTCTTCATGCCTCAGTTTCCTCACTTATAAATTATATACTAGCAATACCAGTTGGTTAGGGTAATTGTAAAAATAAAATTAATTAATACATCACAAAAGTTTAACATGTATTTGGTATTGTGGCCGATTTTTTTTAACGAATGAATGCATAAACAATATAAATGAGAATACTCTTCTATTTTTCTGGAATATATCTCACCCCTGTCAAATCATTCTGCTTGGGAAACCCCTCACTCATTCATCAAGGCTCAAATCAAATATGCTCTGGTATTTCAAAGCATTATCTATTTTCTTTGATGTTCAGTGCTGTGGCTGCTAAGCATATTTGGCTATTTAAATTTAAATTAATCAAAATTAAACTTAAGTAACACTCTAGTTCTTCAGCCATGCTAGCCACATTTCAAGTAGCTCATAGCCACATGAAGATAGTGGCTATCATACTGTATAGGACTAATTATAGGACATTTCCATCATTACAGAAAGCTATATTCAACAGTGTTTTATCTAAGACAGACTAGAAAATTGTTTCAGTAATTTAATAAGACTCTGCAATATCATATATTATTTTCATTGTATTTATATACAAATTGCATGTATATTTATAGACATAAATGTGTTTAGAGAATATATACATATCCTTTACATATACATAAACATGTTTTTACATACATATATTATATATATAATATATATATATTACACATATCTATGTAACTGATATACCTATATCTGTATTCTTTATAGTAGGTTTTGTATTCTTCATGGTAAGCAAAATATCTTGTTAATTTTGTATAAAGTATCTTATTAGTTTTATCTCAATATCCAGTAGGGTTTAGCATGCATACAGAAAACATCTCAAAATAATTGTGAAGTAACCAAATGAGTTGGTCAATGAATAATCAATATTTTAAACTAAAATAACAAGGTTTTCTTTGGATTCCTAATAATATATACATAAGCTAATGAATAAAAAACAAATGCATAATATGATAGGAGTGGTTGATACCATGACATGACATTGGAGTGTTACTTTATTGACATATCCTGAAGAGTATATAAAAAGTTTTAAACTTTTTCTCAGGTATTATCTCAGTGGCATACTAAATACTGTATTGGATCTTAATGATTTACATACAGCTGAGTAGAACTCATCTCATAGAACAATCTCTTCCTATATGATTCGTTTCTTGCCACTATAATTCCTTTTAAAGCTTGTGACTGTATGTTCCATATTCATAGACCCTGAGAGAGTCTAAGGTAGTCTTAATGTTTGGATAGTGGCATCTTGATACTTGATCTACCCTGAAGTAGCTAATCAGTCAGTGAAATGCTGGCTCACAAGGGAGAACCAGAAAGGGATTAATTTTTGCAGACAGACCTAGTATGTATAGCAGGATACAATTATAGGGGGAAGTGTTAATGAACATTTGAGAGCCTTTATTAAGCATGTAACTTTCCTCTCTGCATAGAAACAAAGGCATTCTACCTAAGCCAGTCATTTGATAGCCTCTCACAGCCTATGTCTCCAAAGACCCAAACTATTTGCAGGACAGTATTTCCCCCCTTTAAAAAAAAATGGCTCAATTTCGAAGAGATAAAAGCAGTAATTCACTTAGCAAGTTATAAGTACACATCAACTACTAATAATTATTTAAGGAGGAATTATCTTGGAAAAAAGTAAACACAGTTGAAAAATATGATATCTTTGAACATCACTTAGAATAGAAGCACATTGAAAAGGATGGGTCTGCTAAACACATCTCTTCAGTGTATGGTTACATATGTTCAGATAATATGCTATACTCCAGTTTCCAAAATCTAAATTTCTAAAACAGAACACTTTTGTGTGTGTGTGTGTGTGTGTGTGTGTGTGTGTTAGGTTTCAAACATCATTTGTAATTGTGGATGTATAGAAATTACATTCAAGTGTAACTGGCAGAAATCGCTGCACTAGGGTTTTGATAGGAAACTCATTATATACCCTCAGGTTGGGAAGGGGTTAGGGATAAATTCTCTAAGGTATTTTGGAAGCAAGTTTTCCAGGACCACGAGGGGCTAGGTATTATGTTAGGAAAACAAGCCATTTTTGACTGTTTAGTAAAACCTCAGTCATGGGACCTTTTAGATGTATATCAGAGGGCCATAAGCTTGGAGTATGACTCCCAGCATATATCTTGGGGGAGTTCAGATAAAGGAAGTTTCCAAAGAAATGTTTATATGTTAAAGTAGACTTACAGGATCCTGGAGGGTCTGGATAATGTTAAGCCAAGATTCCCTCTTGCCCCTAGCAAAGTGTGTTCAAGGAGGCAGCTGAGCTCCTAGAGAAAGGTTACCCTGCCTGTTTCAAGGACTTGTCAATGGGCTGTAGGCAGTAAGGGAATTTAATTTTTCATTTTCTTTAGTTTCCCACATCACCATGGCAAGCACTTAAACCCCCTTACCTCTTGATGAGGGTGATATTAGGGCTCCAGGAAACAGAGTCTATAGGTTTCTGGAGATTAGGCTATAGATAAGATTGCCTTTTTCTTGCAGTTTACTAAATTATCCATAAACTGAAGGAGACTCCTCTCCTGCATGACTATGATCTCTGTCAGTCAACCATTTGCTTCCTTTCCTTTCCCCTGGTTCTTGTTAGCCAGGTGTGTCTGAGGAATATCACATATATCCCACCTGGGAGGGGGTGCTGTTAGCCTGTACTTTGTCCTCAGCTTGACCCACATTCCCTCCTTCCTTTTGCATATGAGCTAGTTTTGGAATAGTTAGCAGTCCCTGGCACTCTCTGGAGGTGTTTCAAGTCCTCTGTTTCCAGGGATTCCGGTACTTGATTTATCTCTCTTTGTGAGTAGTCTGTCATGTATAATATAGTGCTGATGTTTGGTTTGTTTAATGAACTGGTACACAATTGATGCTGCTTTAAACATCAATTAAACAAAGAGAATGATACCCTCAGTGTGCGGGAGGCCCATTTGAAACAATATGTTTTTAGGGCGCAGTTTTATGGAAAATTGCATGAAACATAAGAATACTAAGTAAAAATGAGTAAGATATTTTCATTAAATTTTCACCTTTAAGTTTTATCCTTAAAGTTCCAGCTGTACAAAATCTAGAAAGCAACTTACATTTATATTAGTATTTCTTTTGTATGAGCCAAAATATAGGCAGGACAGAAGCTTACAAGATGTTTTCTTTAAAAAACAGATAGGGGCGCCTGGGTGGCTCAGTCGGTTAAGTGTCCGACTTTGGCTCATGTCATGATCTCGCGGTTTGTGAGTTTGAGCCCCATGTTGGGCTCTGTGCTGACAGCTCGGAGTCTGCTTTGGATTCTGTCTCCCTCTCCCTCTGCCCCTCCCCTGCTCACACTCTGACTCTTTCTGTCTTTCAATAATAAATAAATGTTAAAAAAGAAAAGATAAAATATTTTGTTATGTGTTAGTGCTCCTGAGCTAAGAAAGTTTGACAATCTTGTATATGAAGAATTTTCTTTATAGTGGGGTTTTGGAGTGATGGGGATTCAGAGCTGATGGCCAAGAGAGAATTCATGAGAAGTCTTTGGTGCAAAAAAAGGTAGTTTTGTTATTCTTCTTCTTATTATTATTAGATTGGTAATCTGAATTTTATTTTTTTTATTTTTTAATATGAAATTTATTCTCAAATTGGCTTCCATACAACACCCAGTGCTCATCCCAACAGGTACCCACCTCAATGCCCATCACCCACTTTCCCCTCCCTCCCACCCCCCATCAACCCTCAGTTTGTTCTCAGTTTCTAAGAGTCTCTTTGGCTCCCTCCCTCTCTAACGTTTCTTTTTTTTTCTTCCCCTCCCCCATGGTCTTCTGGTAAGTTTCTCAGGATCCACATAAGAGTGAAAACATATGGTATCTGTCTTTCTCTGTATGACTTATTTCACTTAGCA
Organism: Prionailurus bengalensis; assembly: GCF_016509475.1. NCBI lineage: Eukaryota > Metazoa > Chordata > Mammalia > Carnivora > Felidae > Prionailurus > Prionailurus bengalensis. The sequence goes on from NC_057354.1 coordinate 97,489,492, forward strand.
TAACACTCTCCAGTTCCATCCACGTTGCTACAAAAGGCCATATTTCATTCTTTCTCATTGCCATATAGTATTCCATTGTGTATATAAACTACAATTTCTTTATCCATTCATCAGTTGATGGACATTTAGGCTCTTCCTATAATTGGGCTATTGTTGAAAGTGCTGCTATAAACATTGGGGTACAAGTGCCCCTATGCATCAGCACTCCTGTATCCCTTGGGTAAATTCCTAGCAGTGCTATCGCTGGGTCATAGGGTAGATCTATTTTTAATTTTCTGAGGAACCTCCACACTGTTTTCCAGAGTGGCTGCACCAGTTTGCATTCCCACCAACAGTGCAGGAGGGTTCCCGTTTCTCCACATCCTCTCCAGCATCTACAGTCTCCTGATTTGTTCATTTTAGTCACTCTGACTGGCGTGAGGTGATATCTAGTGTGGTTTTGATTTGTATTTCCCTGATGAGGAGTGACATTGAACATCTTTTCACATGCCTGTTGGCCATCTGAGTGTCTTCTTTAGAAAAGTGTCCATTCATGTTTTCTGCCCATTTCTTCACTGGATTTTTTTTTCAGGTGTGGAGTTTGGTGAGTTCTTTATAGATTTTGGATAGTAGCCCTTTGTCCGATATGTCATTTGCGAATATCTTTTCCCATTCCTATGGTTGCCTTTTAGTTTTGTTGATTGTTTCCTTTACAGTGCAGAAGCTTTTTATCTTCATGAGGTCCCAATAGTTCATTTTTGCTTTTAATTCCCTTGCCTTTGGAGATGTGTCAAGTAAAAAATTGCTGTGGCTGAGGTCAGAGAAGTTTTTTCCTGCTTTTTCCTCTAGGGTTTTGATGGTTTCCTGTCTCATATTCAGGTCCTTTATCCATTTTGAGTTTATTTTTGTGAATGGTGTAAGAAAGTTGTCTAGTTTAATTCTTCTGCATGTTGCTGTCCAGTTCTCTTAACCATTTGTTAAAGAGACTGTCTTTTTTCCATTGGATATTCTTTCCTGCTTTGTCAAAGATTAGTTGGCCATACTTTTGTGGGTCTAGTTCTGGGGTTTCTATTCTATTCCATTGGTCTGTGTGTCTGCTTTTGTGCCAATACCATGCTGTCTTGATGATGACAGCTTTGTAGTAGAGGCTAAAGTCTGGGATTGTGATGCCTCCTGCTTTGGTCTTCTTATTCAATATTACTTTGGCTATTTGGGGCATTTGACAAAATTCAGCATCCTTTCTTAATAAAAAACCTCAAGAAAGTTGGGACAGAAGGAACATACTTAAACATCATAAAAGCCATTTATGAAAAGCACACAGCTAATATCATCCTCAATGGGGAAAAACTGAGAGCTTTCCCCCTGAGATTAGCAACACGACAGGGATGTCCACTCTCACCGCTATTGTATAACATAGTGTTGGAAGTTCTAGCATCAGCAATCAGACAACAAAAGGAGATCAAAGGCACCAAAATTAGCAAAGATGAAGTCAAGCTTTCACTTTTTGCAGATGACATGATGATATACATGGAAAACCCAATAGAGTTCACCAAAAGTCTGCTAGAACTGATACATGAATTCATCAAAGTCACAGGATACAAAATTAATGTACAGAAATCAGTTGCATTCTTATACACTAATAATGAAGCAACAGAAAGACAAATAAAGAAACTGATCCCATTCACAATTGCACCAAGAATCATAAAATACCTAGGAATAAACCTAACCAAAAATGTAAAAGATCTGTATGCTGGAAACTATAGAAAGCTTATGAAGGAAATTGAAGAAGATACAAAGAAATGGAAAAACATTCTGTGCTCATGGATTGGAAGAATAAATATTGTTAAAATATCAATACTACCCAAAGCAGTCTACACATTCAATTCAATCCCAATCAAAATTGCACCAGCATCCTTCTCGAAGCTAGAACAAGCAATCCTAAAATTTGTATGGAGCCACAAAAGACCCCGAATAGCCAAAGGTAGTTTTATTAAAGCAGGTTGGCATGACCCATGGGCAGCAAGAGCTGCATTGGGGTTGTGAAGAGTGATGGGTTAGACACTATTTTTGTTGGGGGAGGTAAAGGTACAATGAAGGCCTCCAGAAGGACTTTCATATGCTAAAGTGGACTCCCAAGATACCAGAGGCCTAGCTGTTGTGAAGGAAGGTGGTTTTTCCCGCTAGCAAAACGTTAACATTCAGACAGTAAGGAGTTCCTCGAGAACCGTTACACTCTGTCTGCCTTAAGTATTTGTCAATGAGCTGCAAGTTATGAGGAAATTTAACTTTACTTGCCATTTCCTTTTTGTCTTTGTTCCCTATGGGATGTTGGGACTCCAGGAAACTGAGTCTATAGTTTTCTGGAGATTAGGCTGTTGATAAGATCTCTTTTTCTTGTACTTTACTGATATTTGTAAACTGATGGAGACTCATGTCCTGCATAGCTGTGATCTGTATCAATTAATCATTTGTTTTCTTTCCTTTCCTTTGTTCTTGGGCAGCCAGGAGTATCCAAGGAATATTACACATATCCCACCTGAGGGGGAGGGAGTGTGTCTGCAGGGCATCAGCTTGCCTTATTATTATATAACAAACAGAATAAGTTACCAGATGCATATTTGAAGTTTCAAAAGAGCTAGATGAATAACCAACAGAAAGAAAACAGGAAGAAAGAAAGGAAGAAAGAAAAACAAAGGAAGGAAGGATGGAAAGAAAAAAAAGCAATAATAAGGAATTCCTTCTTAGATCATGGCCATGATTTTACAAGTATGTAAATCAGTCTCCAACACGGGATGAAATTATCAATCTCCATTGACTAGGAAGGAGTCCACCACTTCCTCCTTCTATCAAATTGATTGATCAAGTTAAGGATATTTTAATAGGCCATGATCACAGTAGCTTGGCCTTTTTGCAAGTACAGCAAAGGAATTAAAGGGAGACCATAGTGGATAATGTATTTAGACGTGCTGCCTTTCATGTGGACCACCCAGGTAGTGAGAAGGAGGTTCTAATTTACCTCACAGAAAGGGCTGCTTTCCATACTTGCCCTTGTTCTCTTATTTGCTAGAGGTTTTTGTTTTTTGCCTTTTCTCTCTCATCTTTACTAAATATATCTGGGAGGGATCTCTTCTCATTTAGGAGGAATTTTTTTCTTGTTTTTTTTTTTTGTTTGTTTGTTTGTTTGTTTTTTTCCTTTTCCCCTTCTCTGTCAGTCTTGAATATCGAATCACAGCAAGAGGGAAGCACCGAGAAAGAAGACCTAAGGTCTTTCCTATTTGCCAGTCCCACACATTTTGGAAAGCTTACTTGGTTTAGAATTTGAAAGCCCTACTTAGTTTAGGATTTCAGTTTGATTCAGCTAGTAATTGAACATGTATTAATGCCAAACATTTCATCCAGAATATAACAGAATTATTAGCGGAAGCTAGAAAACTGGATTGGATTTTTTCTACATCTTGCTTATCTGAATCCCTTATTTCAATATCTTTGCAACTCCATAAATCAAAATGTTCCATTGAACTTTCAGGCCCACATTATTAAATTTAGAAAAATAGTTTACCTAATAGTTAACAATTTCAATATAAGCCTTTGTTCTTCCATGATGGACAACATTAGAAAATCATTTTTATAAAGAGGTAACTCAATTATTTGTTAATTTATCTCACACCTGTCTCCTATTTTAATATCATTTTAGTGATTCAGAGATCAGATACAAGAGGTGTTCCATATTTTGCCCAAAGACAAAATAATACTTCAGTATGTAAATGGCATATTGGTCATCTGCAATTATGTGCTTATTTAGGAAGATATAGTTAACATGATCTCATTTTGACTAGAGACATATAAACGTGGCCTGATATCATGTTTGTAAAATTTTAAATTTTTTGCTAGTTAATATCTTTGTGTATGCCTTTTCAATAATATTTTGAAGCTATTTTTCAAACCATGCTGTGGTTGATAACTTTCTTGTTGAATAGCAGTTCATTTAGGAGGTGATTTTTTTTTTCTTATTTCAAGCATTCTCTATCTTTTATAGATGGAGCCACTCCCAAAGCTTTAAATGTAACTGAATCATAAAGTGAGAAAGCAAATGCCCCCACTCAATATGCAGGGTTTTGTTTGTTTTTTAGTTTGTTTCAAAGGGTTGATATTTAATTTTTGTAATGTTTATATATATATATATATATATATATATATATATATATATATATATATATTTTTTTTTTTTTTTTGAGAGAGAGAGACAGAGCACAGGGGAGGAGCAGAGCAGAAGAGGAAGGCACAGAATCTGAATCAGGCTCCAGGTTCCTAGCTGTCAGCACAGAGCCCTACATGGGGGCTCAAACTCACATACTGTGAGATTATGACCTGGGCCAAAGTCAGATGCTTAACTGACTGAGCTAACCAGGTGCCCCAAGGAATTTTTGTATGTTAAAGTAGACTTGTAGGATCCTGGGGTGTCAGGATAATGTTAAGCCAATAATCCCTTTTGCCCCTAGCAAAATGTCATCATCCAGGCAACTGGGCTCCTAGAGGGAGGTCACTCTGCCTGTTTCAAAGACTTGTCAAGGGGCTGTAGGCAGTAAGGGAATTTAATTTTTAATTTGCCTTTGTTTTCCACATCACCATAACAAGCACTTAAACCCCTTTCCTTTGTTCTTGGGTAGCCAGGAGTATCAAAGAAATATCATACATATCCCATTGGCGTTGGGGTGGTGGGGATGGAGTGTGCTGTTAGCCTGTACTTTTGCCCTCAGCTTGCCCCACTCTCCCTCATCATTAATTATATATATGTACATGTAAGAAAGAATAAATAATCTAGATAATTTATTTTACCTAAAATAAGATACTTCAAAAGTATTCGTGTCACCTAACCACCTCTGCAGGTTCATTCCACTGATGCATTTCAGAGCAAGGGATTTTCACCATTACTCTAATTCTCCTTTACAAATCATTTATCACTTATGCAAAAGCAGTTAAAGTACTCAGGTAGCTGAGAAAATGAAGAGTAATCCTAGCTCAATTCCAGAAATCCCTTCTCTTATCTTCCCTCTATTTGATGAAACCTTTAAGAAGAATTTATTGAATCTCAGTGCATGCAAACTGTCTTTTTTCTTTCAACTAAGCAACACATAATGCCACAGAAGCATGGACCCAAAAAAGTATTTCTGAGTGGGTATATGAATCAGACTCTTTCATGAAGTTGAAAGGATCTAGGTTCTAAATTATGAATGCTGGCTTTGTTGAAAGAAAAAGTATATGTTTAGACAGATGATAAAAATACAAAAGCATACTCCACAGGGATTTATTAGAACTATTTAGTTTCTAAACTTGACATCTTTGTGAATGTGGATGATATGTTCTCTTCCTCTCAACAAAAGTCCTCTTTCCATGCACTGACATCAAGCTGAATGACTGACTATTCTCTGGCAATTTAGACGCCACCTATTGAGAGCTGGAGAAATGTATTACTTTGGATATGTGACATCCTACTTTGCAGGATTCTGAAAATCATCCTTTACCCTCTCCTATCAAAACCAACAAAAACTCCCCACCAGTACCATTGCCACAGCTAACACCATCACAGCACCGTAAACATGGCAACAGGCTATTCTCAGACTATATGCTAAGCTAGTGACTTTGAGCATAAGAGCGACTAATTTATTTCAATCAATATGCACTAAATTGGATCCACATATATAATATATAGGAAATTCCTCTCCATTTCCAATACCTTGCTAAGATTTTCCATACCTATCATATACTATTCTACCAAGAAACTGGATAGTGAAAAATTAGAAAAACAATCTATAGGATTATGATGGCTTCACTTGAAGGAAAAGAAGTATGACTCAGGAGAAAATTGAAAATACTTTGGTTTGCAATGTGTAGTATTGAGTAAAAAAGAAGAGATCCACTTGTGTGAGAACTGAAACTTAGATTCCTTCCTGTCCCTAAGTTTAAGAATTCTGTGACTGGGTATATTTTCTGTTCCTATGTTAAATAATATAGAGAAACAGCAAAACGAACTTAGATACTTCATCCAAGGAATACTTGCTAATGGAAGATAAGACTGGGAACCAAATAAATTGACTAATTATCAATAATAATAGCTGTTCTTCAAGGCTTTCCGTAAGACACTCCCCTCACTGTGCCCCAAAACTCTAAATTCGTATGTAATAAAATTTGCCCAATCTCAACCAATTCCCCACCACACAAGACCTACCTTAAACCCATCTGACTCAGTGCCTAAAAATACTATGAACTTCCCTGACTTTCTTCTTCTGAGATCTGTTCAGGTTATGTAAATGCCTAATAAACTTATATTTGCTTGACCAAATGGGCTTTTCTGGTAATCTTTTGGTGAATTGATACTTGATAAATCTAATCCTAATTGAGAACCATATCCTCAGTCATCTCATTCATTCATGAAGGTCTTTGAATCAGAGATCTACCACAAACTTCCCTTCTATTAAAAATTGCAGATTTTATGGGTCTGCAATGGTAGAAGGTTGACTTATCTTAGGGGTCTAAACAGGAAAAGCAAAACTTCAGCAAACTATTACCCTACAGTCTTAGATTTATCTTGGTCTAGGTCCATGCTCAAATTGGGCCAGACTACCCTGACTTAAATACTTTTGTACTTTTTGTACTAATTTTGTACTAAAATTATGATTCATATGCTTACATTTAATGTCATAATAGAAGAATAATTTAGTATTAGAGTAGTCATTTGGGGAAATTTTGATATGCACATAATCATTTATGAAGATCATTATAATGAAAAAGGAGTAACATTAAAAAAAAACTTCAAATATCTAACCGTCTATATTTATTGGAATAAAGATGCTTCCAAAATGATTTAGATTCAAAATTTATTCTTCAATAAATCCCTTACACAAAGCATATAAGTAATTTTATTTTTATTTTTATTTTATTATGATTTTTTAAGTTTATTTATTTTTCGGAGACATAGAGACAAAGTGCAAGTGGAGGGGAAGCAGAGAAAGAGGAAGACAGAGAATCTGAGGCAGGTTCCAGGCTCTGAGTTGTCAGCATAGAGCCTGATGTGGGGCTTGAAACCACAAATTGTGAGATCATGACCTGAGCCGAAATTGGAAGCTCAACCAACTGAGCCTCCCAAGCGCCCCTATTTATTTATTTTTAAATGTTTACTTATATTAAGAGAGAGACAGACAGACAGACCAGGGGAGGGACAGAGAGAGAGGGAGAGAGAGAGAATTCCAATCAGGCTCTGCACTACAACCATGAGATCATGACCTGAGTTGAAATCAAGAGTCAGACGCTCAACTGACTGGGCCACCCTGGTGCCCCACAAATAAACCATTTTAGAATCTAAACCTGTTTCTCTTTTAGATTCTCTAAAACCAGAATTTCAGTTTCGTTGACTTTATTTCGTGATTCCTCTGCTCCTGTCCTGTTTCCTCCATTGCCTTCTTTTAGCCTTCTTTTCTTCCCTTCCGGCTAGTAAGAAACCCCAGTTCTCTACTGCCTCTTAGTGAATAACCCTGTTCTGAAGGGAATAAGGTATTTGAGGTTGATTTTTAACCATAGTTTTGATATAAATTGAGAGCCATTGTTAAAAATGTTCTAGTGGCTACACAATTTAGACAGAAATTTACAAAGAAGTTTACAATCTCTCTAGCAGCACATAATCTAGTAGTCCTAATCAGTGTTATTTGTTTCACATGTTGGAAGGACAGTCATTGGAAATGATTTGATGAAAAAACAAACAAACATAAAATACTTAAGAAATCATGAAGGTGTAGAAACCAAAAGAGCTTCAAAAAATGATAGATGTTAGACCAAGAATTTTAGAGTCTTTCTTTTTTTTAAATTTTTTAATGTTTATTTATTTTTGAGAGATGGAGAAAAACAGAATGTAAGCAGGGGAGGGGCAGAGAAAGAGGGAGACACAGAATCCAAAGTAGGCTCCAGGTTCTGAGCTGTCATTGCAGAGCCTGACATGGGACTCGGACCCAGGAACCATGAGATGATGACCTGGTCTGAAGTCGGATGCTTAATCAACTCAGCCACCCAGGTGCCCCAGAGCCTATTTCTAAAGTATTTGTAATTTATTATGAAAATGATTAGAATATAATCCAGTAGTGAGAAAAAAGAAAGTCTGGATTAATTGAAAAAAAAATCATTGATAGACTCCTTAACGCCTTAAGATAGCCTTCAGGAGTGGCAGTTTTGATTATAGTTATGTCCCTCACATTTTGTGATTATCTTTAAGCTATAAATAAGTGAATTAATATGCAAAATGAAAAGAAAAATATGAGACATAGCTCCATTATCGTGTCACTCATTTGAACATTTCAAAGAGCAATAGAACAAAAATCAACTAAGTCTCAGCATAAACTGATAACCTTAAAGCTGAAAACAGCTAGATATTCTATTATTCAATTATTCTGGATTCAATTATTAACTCCAGGAAGGGAACATTTTCATAAAGGAACATGAAAAATTATCAGTGGGTTAATTTCCTGGTACTGCCTTTATGAATTACCACAAACTGGGTAGCTTAAAGCAATACACATTTTTCTTTCTTTCTTTTTTTTTTTCCTCACAATTCTGGAGACTACGAGAATTGACTGACACAAGTCAGTGTCATCAAGGTTAGTTCCTTCTGGGAACATGGTGAGAGATTTTTTTCTATGCCTCTCGCTCAGATTCTCGTATTTTCTGGCAATCCTTGGAGTTCCTTGGCTCGTGGCCATGTCTGTCTCCATCTCCACAAGATCTCTTCCTCTGTATGTCTTCTACCTCTGCTTTATATTATATTTTCAGAATCCTATTTTTTATTTATTTTTTAATGTTTACTCATTGTTGAGAGACAAAGCGTGAGCAGGGGAAGGGCAGAGGAGAGGGAAACACAGAATCTGAAGCAGACTCCAGGCTCTGAGCTGTCAGCACAGAGGTGGATGTGGGGCTCAAACTCATGAACTATTAGATCATGACCTGAGCTGAAGTCGGACGCTTAACTGACTGAGCCACCTAGGTGGCCCTGCAGTATCCTGTTTTTATATGAGGTCACATTTTAGGCTCTGGAGACACGTGAAATTTTGGTAGATATTATTCAACCCACTATAAGCTGAAAGAACATTATTAACAAATCGTTCAGCATGTATGTGGTAAGCTCTTTGACATAGTCTTAGCAATATATATATATATATATATATATATATATATATATATATTTAAATCAGTCTCCTCAGGCAAGGGCAACAAAGCCAAAATAAACAAGTGGAATTGCATCAAATAAAAAATATGCACCATGTAAGAAGCTATCAAAAACAGGAATAGGCAACCTACTGAATAGGAGAGGCATATATTCAATAAAATGTTAATATTCCAAATATATAAAGCAGTTACACAACTTAGTATCAAAAAAACCAACCCACTTAAAATGGGTAAAGGACTTGAATAGAACTTTTTCCAAAGAAGATATACAATGGCCAACAGGCACAAGAAAAGATGCTCAACATTGTTAATCATTAGGGAAATACAACTCTAAACCACAATGAAATTTTACCTCATACCTGTTCGAATGGCTGTTATCAAAAAGACAGGAAATAGCAACTGTTCACCAGGATGTGGAGAAAGGGAAATCCTCATACACTGTTGGTGGAAATGTAACTTGGTATAGTCACTATGGAAAACAGTAGGTAGTTCCTCAAAAAGCTAACATAGAACTACCATATGATCCATTAACTCCATTTCTGGGCTTTTATCTGAGGAAAACAAAATCACCAATTTGAGGAGATAGATGAACAATTATTTACAATAGCCAAAATATGGAAGCAATCTAAGTGTTCATCAATAGATGAATGGATAGAGAAAGGTGGTATATATGTGCAATGAAATATTACTCAACCATAAGAAATAATGGAATCTTGCCACTTACAACAACATGGATAGACTTAAAGGATATAATGCTAAGTAAATTAAGTCAGGCAGAGAAAGGCAGATAACTATGTTTTCAGTTCTATGTGGAATCTAAAAAATAAAACAACAAAACAAGTAAAACAATATAGAAACAGACTCATAGATACGACAGATTGTTAGCTACCAGAAAGGGTAGGTAGGGGTTGTAAGATGGGCAAAATAGGTGAAGAAGATTAGTAGGTACAGACTTCCAGTTATAAAATAAATAAGCCACAGGGACATATATATAGAATAGGGGATAAAATCAGTAATATTGTAATAACTTTGTATGGTGACAGATGGTAACTAGACTTCTTGTGGGGATTATTTAATAATATTGAATAAAACAAATCACTATGATGTATGTCTGAAAGTAATAGGATATTTTATGCCAATTATACTTAAACGGCAAAAAAAGTAGATGCTCAATAAATGTTAAATAACAAAAGAAAAATAAACCCCTTAATGAACTAGAAAACTTTATCTGAATTCTCGGAACAAGGTAAATAGGAAAGTAGAGAAAGGTTACAGATTTATAAAGTGAAGTTGTCTGGGTGTGTTTAGCCCTACTTATGAAAAGCATCATGGAAGATTGAGGAACCATGAAAGGATAAATAATATTTAGATACACTGTAGACAGAAGCAGGGCTTTAAGAGTAATTTAGGAAACAAAATTTCCAATGGTTTTTTTTTGTTTTGTTTTGTGTGTGTGTGTGTGTGTGTGTGTGTGTGTGTGCGCGCGCGCGCGTGCGTGTGTGTGTGTGTGTGAAATTGTTGCTGTGTAAATTGCTGGAATAATTAGTTTCTCTTCTCACTGAAACATTTGTGGCACACATCTCTTCAGTATCTGGTAAGTGGAGTCTTTTGTTCACATGGGCAAGATACATCAATGCCAGGGTGAATTTTATTACTTTAGTTAAAAGGAAAAAGCAAAACAAAACTAAACTTGGATTAAGTATTCTATATTTGGATCACTGATGTCCTTTTTTTTGACACTTTTTTCAGATGTTTATTTATTTTGGGGGTGCCTGGGTGGCTCAGTCAGTTGAGCGTCGGACTTCCGCCCAGGTCATGATCTTGCGGTTTGTGAGTTCAAGCCCCGTGTCAGGCTCTCTGCTTGGAACCTGGAGCCTGTTTCTGATTCTGTGTCTCCCTATGTCTCTGTTCCTCCCCTGTTCACACTCTGTCTCTGTCTCTCTCAAAAATAAACATTTAAAAAAACTTAAAAAAGATGTTTATTTATTTTTGAGAGGGAGTACACACATGTGTGTGAGTGGGGGAGGAGGAGAGAGAGACAGAGAGAATCCCACATAGGCCCCATGCTGTTGGTGCAGAGCCTGATGCGGGGCTCAATCCTATGAACCAGGAGATCATGACCTGAGCTAAAAGCAAGAATCAGACGCCCAACCTACTGAGCCACCTAGGCACCTCTGGATCACTGATGTCATTATGTAATCAGTAGATCACTTGATTAGCCATGATGTTCTTTATTTTCTTTTTAAAAGTATTAGAACTGCAGGTATTCATTTGATAGAAGCAAAAAAAAAATCTGTAGTAATGAAAATTGATTTATTTTCTTTAAAATCTGTATCTTGGAGAGCAGTAAGAAAATTTATTTAACCAGTTGAAACTGTTAACAATAATAAACAACATGTGTGTGTGTGTGCGTGTGTGTATGTGTGTGTGTGTGTGTATTCTATATACTTTAATAGTCATCCATGTTAATAAAATAGATTACTATATACAAATAGAAGATCAGCTAAGCAACTTTCAAATGCTTCTTTACTAAGAGATAGTATTATTCTGGTTAAAGGCTTAGACTCTATAGAGTTTTGCCACTAAGTAGTTCATGGAGTTTAGCCAAGTTACTTAAATATTTGGTGTCTTAACATCTTGATCTCTAAAACTGGGAGAATGATTATACTTACTTCATTGGGTTGTTTTTGATACTTAAATAGCCTAATGTGTACAAAACATTTTGCATAATGAATAGTGCATAAAACCTTAATATTTCATTTTATTACCATTATTACAATTACCTATTCAATGGAAGAAACTATTTTAGGCATTTTCAATGACATGAATAATGAATTTCTGCTCCCAAGTAATTGAAACGTCACATTGAAAGAATATTGACTTGAGCAAATTTTTTAAAAGATTGCAACGCCTGGGTGGCTCAACAAGTGTTCGACTTCGGCTCAGGTCATGATCTTACGGTTCTTGAGTTCAAGCCCTCATCAGGCTCTGTGCTGACAGTTCAGATCCTGGAGGCATCTTCGGATTCTGTGTCTCCCTCTCTCTCTGCTCCTCACCTGCTCATACTCTGTCTCTCTCTCCCTCAAAAATAAATGAATGTTAATTTTTTTTAATTTAAATTATAGTAAAAACCAGTTGTTGATTTTTAGAATATCATTAACACCATTATCATTACCTTTACTACAATCACCATTGCCATTAATTGTCCTTGTTATAATCTTTATTATCATGGTAACAGTGGCATTGACTGAATCTTTACATTATACCAAGCATTCTTCTTATTTATTTATTTATTTATTTATTTCCAGAGAGAGCACACATGTGCGCATGCATGGGCAAGCAGGGAAGGGGCAGAGGGAAAGGGAGGGAGAGGATTTCAAACAGGCTCCTTGCTCAGCACACGCCTTGATGCAGAGGTCAATCTCAAAACCTTGAGATCATGACCTGAGCTGAAATCAAGATTGGATACTTAACTAACTGAGCCACCTGCACCCCTGTACCAGGCATTCTTCTAAAGGTTTAACATATGTAAATTCATTTAATCTTTTCACAAGTCAATATTGATGATTAAGGACCTTCAAATAATAAAAGGAGAAGTGAGGATTTGAACTCAGAAATTTTGTTTTCAGATCCAGTGCTCTTGAAACTGTATGTACATATATAAAGTGTGTGTGTGTGTGTGTGTATAACATTAATTATATCTTAAAGTTAACTTATATATGTATATATAAAATCTACATATTAAAAAAGATTGTTATACTGGTAAAATGATGTCACATATATGGGAAACATAATATATTTAGTATATAAAGCAATTTTATAAATCAATAAAAATTTACAGCTCAAGATAAAATGAGTAAAGGGTCTGAAGATAAAATTGCCAAGAGATAAATACAAACCATTAATAAGATTAAAAGTTCAGTATCATTAAAAAAAATAGAAGTCTTTTTTGCCTAAGTATTGGCATCACAGAAAATTGTTTATTTCCTTTATATTTTCTCTCTATTTTTTTTGTGAACTAAGAGAATAATAAAAACATTCTGTTTTACTAAAATATACACAGATTCAGAGTTGCAAGCTGTGGTCTGCACACTAGGTTTAGTGATTGGATACCGACTGTGTAAGCTTTTATATTTTATCATAATGGAAATAGGGAGTTAAAGGATAAGGGGCCGATGAATATTTCAAGAAGTCTAATTTCAAAATGGCATGCTAGAATGATAGGAAGGCTGATTTCAAGAGAGAAAAGGTCTTATTGTAATGGCTGTGATATTTGTTATTGAGGGTTTGCAGCCATTAAAATGACAATGGAAACTTGGAAGGAGCAATGAGAGCAGGTAAGATTTCTGAAGAATGTTGGGCAAAGTTTAGTGATTCGTTCTAGTACCAAGGACAATGACTCAAATATGGTAGTGGTAATGTAGTGTAGTGTAGTGTAGTGATAGTGTAAGGCATCCGGTGAAATTTCTCACACTGCTAAGGAGGTCTTTGGGTGAAGTGTCTCTCATAAAGTACTGTGACCAGTCTCTGTCATTGGAATATTAAAGTCCAATTTCACAATACTTGAAGAATGAGAATTCCATTAACCAACTGACATTATTGTTGTACCGGGCTAATGATAATTTGTTAATCTGAAATTGTAAATAGAACTTCTGAGAGCATTTAACTCTCTTAACATCATAATCTCTTAGTGCTGAGAAATCTGAAAGGAAAAATGCAATGTAATTAAAACTTGCCAGGTGAACACAGAATCTAAGCAAGGGGGGTTAATTATATGATTTGAATGTTTATTGACATGAAGCTAAAATTGAGTGACAAATCTACCTTTACAGTTATCTTTATACTTACACCAATAGATCTTTGTGGCAGAAAGAAAACATTCTTTGGGGGCCAGGGGAGGAGAACTTTTAGAATGGCAATGCTAATATGTCTCTGTAAGTACTCTTATTCTCTACTCCCATGGTTGTGGATGCCACTGACATCACTTTGGCTGATGGACACAACTTTATATTTCATAATATATTTAAAAAATGTTAACCGTTAAGACCATCTGGCCTGTGGATTACTTGGATATTTAATATGATTTTCCATTTCTTGGCTGTGATTCACTATGAGTTGATTTAGTTTCCCTCTCAGGGGACAGTAATGGAGGCTGGCTTATTGACTTATTTGGAGATTAAATGAGTTTATAGATTTAAAATGCTTAGAACATTGCCTGGCAAGTGGTAAGCACTATGTAAATGTTTACTATTCTGTATTATTATTGTCATTTTATTTTTCTTAAATCTCCAGGGATGTATCATTGTAGAACAGTCGTGCTGATACAGATCCCAGGCTGTTCTCCTCCCTTGCTGACAAGGAGACCAATTCCACCATTCAGAGAAAGCAGAGATCTTACAGTCAGATTGATGTTTGACTTCCAGCTGTGCTGTCTACTAAATGTGAGTACCTGGAGAAAGTATTTAACTTCTCTGAATCTCATTTTGTTTACCTGAAAATGCCATCGGACTATCTGTTCATGTTGTTTTACAGATTGAACGCACGTATAATAGCTACTTGCCCATTTCTGGATACAGTAGTTACTTATGTTTGTTTAACTTCAGTGTTATTTATTAAGCGTGAGGCTGTCACAATAATTAAAGTGCTTACACATTTACAATACTGATTATGAATTGTGTATGTTTCCAAGGTTCTAATGAGCAGATCCACGATTAGTGGAGAGCAATACCCATAATCGATATTTAAGCCATTACTCTTTTCTGTAATGACGGCATAATATACTAGACATGCTAGTGATTTTTCACATGCTAGTAAAATTCCATATGTAGAGAATTTTCCTACTTTATCAGCAAAAACAACGAATGGATGCCTTAGCCCAGCTAGCCAAAACAGATTTTGTCTTTTTGAGTTGGGACCCAAAGAGACCTAAAAAGTTAATAGCAGGGCCTCTGTGTCATTGTAGGCCCAGGAGCTATTGACAATATGATGGGCTTTTTGAAATCAGAAAAAAGAACAGAAAAAAAAAAAAAATGACAGGCACAGTAAAAAAAAAAAGAGTGAGAAATAAGCTTTGATGAATTTCAGTTAGACTTTTTCCTCCCCCTCAGGTTTGTGAAACACTACTACATCCTAAAATAAATCATCCATATCTGAAATCACCTTGAGTGAGCTTTTGATCCATTTGTTTCATTTATTTACAAAAAAAATTGTTTCTGATGAAGGTAACTTATTCTACATCATATTTCAATAGTTGCACATATATGGAAAGTCAGTGGTGTTGTAGGTAAAGGAAATGGCTTGAGATAAAACACTGAGGTATGAAACGTTTACCACTCTGTTCAATATTATTAGAGCAAACAGTGCAAAGCAGGAAGCCATGGGAACTAATGGGAGGTAAGGAATAGCTCATAGATGGTCTTATTACTCTGCTAAGTTTGATTTTTTTTTAGATAGGTTATTCTGGTAACACTAGAGACACTAGTGAAGAGATTGACAAATATAAAGGGGAACAGGTTAGGTCAAGGTATATAATAAGAACAGTGATTTACATATTCCAGGAAATAAATATATATATTCTGTTTTATACATGATGAAAGCCTATGATAGTTGTGGTGGCAGACTAAATTTGTGTAGCTAGTCTGTGGCCAAGACTGACTTTGAATCCAAAATCCTCACACATTAAGACCTGTTTTTAATAAAACGTTTTCCTCATTTCCCACGTGGTGTCCCAGGGACCCTTTCAGCAGCTGAAAAGGACACCGAGTGAGTGGGGACTTTTTAATTTTTCAGCACTTCTGTAGAGCCTCTTCAAAGTTCCACTTTTGTCTGATTTTTTACATACTGGATTTCCACTTAAAATTCCAGTTGGGAAGAAAAGAATTAGGGACAGGATGGATTCTACTGCTGTTAAAGGAATAAATGTATAAATATACTCCAAATAAATGGAGGTGTTTTTTTTTTAAATCACACTTTTGAATGTCTCATTAGACACTGTGATCTTTAACCTCCTGCCTAAATTGAATGCCTTAAAGTGGACATTACTGAGAGGTGATCTTTGAGATACTGGATACCTCAAAAGGGAGGTAGGTTGGCTTCCAGAGGGAGGGAACTAATGCAGAAGGAAAAGACCAGCACCCAATGTTTCATCATATTGAATCTCAACAATAATTAAAGTCTGCTCCTAAAATATCAAGGTTCTGAATGAAAAATATACCTGATGTGCCTGCCTTTGGTGGCTTTAAGTAAACTGGCTATTTCAGCCACTCGTTGGGTATGATGTCATAAGGCTTTCGTGGACAAATTATTTGCTTTGGAAAACCAAGGAAAATTTATCTCTAGTAGAAAAACCCCAGCAAGAAGGGTAAAAAGAGAAAGTAGCACATCCTATTTGCAATTATATTGCATCATATTTAGGGCAACACCACCCAATAGAAATGCTACGTGAGATACACAGATCGTTTTAAATTTTCTGATAGCAACATTTAAAAAGGCAAAAATAAACAGGACATGTTATTATAATATCTTATAAGATAATAAAACAAGATATTTGAACATGTTTTAAGTTTAAAACAAGGTATTCAAAATATTATTCTAATATACAATTAAATAACAATTATGAATAACATTTTACATATCATAAATACTAATCTAGACATTAAATTTTATGATCCATATTTGACTCCATGAAATTTATCATTGCAAACATAGATTCACTTTTCAAGGGCACAGGAGCCACTTGAAATGTTAGAATGTTTGTAACTATTTCTTGAGTGAAAATGATCAAAGAATGGGGAGTTCTAGCTAATTAAATATTTTGATACCAAAGGACATCTATAATTTTCATGCTTAAAAATATTTTACATTTTCTGAGCTCATTTTTATGCCTTGATCTAGCCAAAATATTATGAATTTCGAGGTCACAATTTCACTCAAATATTTTCTTGGTAAAGATTGTAGCTGGAAATGCCGAAGGTATACAAGATTGAAAAGAATGAAACTTGAAACTAGAAAACGATGCAGATATTTTTATCTGCATCATTTACTCTTCTTAACTGGTTTATCTTTTCCCCTTTTCTCCAAAAACAAATAATGGCTGAATCGTTCTACCCAATGGAGGTGTATGATATTTTGAGGATTCTATTTTAAGAGACTTGCTCCAGACTTTGCTCTAAATCCATGTAGTCATCCAGTTTCTTTTTCTATTAAGTTTGGTTTTTAGAGCAATTTTAGGTTTATAGGAAAATTGAGAAGAGTATATATATCATATATATATTTATATATATAAGTATATCATATATATCATATATACATATATACATATGTATATACATATATATTTTTATATATGTATATACATACATATGTACATATATGTATACATGTATATACATATATATGTACATATATATACATGTATATACATATATATGTATATACATATATATACATACATATATACATATATATACATACATATATACACATATATACATATATACATACATATATACATATATGTATATACGTACATATACATATATACATACATATATATACATACACATATATACATATATGTATATACATACATATACATATATACATACATATATACGTATATATACATATATACATGTGTGTATATGTGTGTATATACATATATGTATATACATATATATACATATATATACATATACACATACATATATACATACATACATATACATGCATGCATATATATACATATGTATACATACATGCATGTATATACACATATATGTATACATATGCATATATACATATGTGTATATATACATATACATATGTGCATATATACATATGTATATACATATGTATATATGCACATATGTATATACATATATATGTATATACATACATACATATATATGTATATACATACATACATATATATGTATATACATACATATACATACACATATATACATATATATGTATATACATATATATACATACATACATACATATATATACATATATATGTATAAACATATATGTATGTATGTATATATATGTATATACATATATATACATACATATATATGTATATACATATATACATATATACATATATACATATATGTATATACATATATGTATATACAATATATATCATATATATATTTATATATATATAATATATATATATATAAGTATATATATAAGTATATATATATCATATATATTTATATATATGATATATATAAGTATATATATCATATATATATTTATATATGATATATATATTTATCATGTATCTCCCCTGTGACCACACATATATAGCCTCCCCCATCCTCCTCCACCAGAGTGGTACATTTGCTACAACTGATGAACCGACACTGATCCTACACTGATATACATCATAATCGCCTCCAGTCCCAGTTTACATTATGGTTTACTGTTAGTGTTGTATTTTCTGATGGTTTAGACAAATGTTTAATAGGATGCATCCATTATTATGGTATCAAACAGAGTATTTTTACTGCCCTAAAATCCCTTGTGCTCTAATTATTCATTCTTCCTCTTCCCCAACCCCTGGCAACCACTGCTATTATTGTCTCCATAGTTTTACTTTTTCCAGAATGTTACATAGTTGGAACCATGTAGTATGTAGCTTTTTTAGATTGGTTTTGATCACTTAGTAATGTGCATTTATGGTGCTTCCATCTCTTTTCAAGACTTGATTACTCATTTCTTTTTAGCAATGAATAATATTCCTTTTTCTGGATATATTACACTTTATTTGCATGTTCACTTTCTGCAGGGCATCTTAGCTTCTTCCAAGTTTTAGCAGTTACAAATAAAGCCACTATAAATATCCGTGTGCAGGTTTCTGTATGGACATAAATTTTCCATTCCTTTGAGTAAATACAAAGAAGAATATTTGTTTGATCATATGATAAGAGTATCTTTAATTTTGTAAGAAAATGCCAAACCATCTTCCAAAGTGGCTCTACCATTCTACATTCCCACTAGTAATACATAAGGATTTCTGTTGCTCTACATCCTTGCTAACATTTGATGTATTCAGTGTTCTGGATTTTAGCTATTCTGTTAAGTATGTAGTAATATCTCATTGCTGTTTTAATTTGCATTTGCTTGATGACATTTGATGTGGAACATCTTTTCATATCCTTATTTTTCATCTGTTTATCTTCTGTGGGTTGCACCTATAAGGTCTTTGGCTCTTTTTTTACCCAGGTTGTAGTCCTCTAATTTTTAACGTACTGTTATCTAGCACTTTCCATGATGGGTATTATTTCATAGACTAAAAAAGCTAAACAGAAGTTAAACATGAGTTCAATTTCGTAGATGGGAGTTATTGTACTATTCCATCTACTTCTGTGTATTATTGAAATTCTCCACAGGTTGCTTCTCTGGACAAAAAGTCATTAACAAAGCTGATACTTGAGCCCATTCTGTCTGATCTCCTCTTTACACTACAAACTTCTTTGTACTGTTAACAAATGTAAAAAGTAAGCCACACATTCCTTTCCAGAATTTGTGATTCTTTAGGTTGTCCCTTCAGTTATGTAAGTTCTTGCACAGCATGTATTTTTCCCTCTGTGTGCAATGACAGCAGTTAACTTTGTTTATAGGTAAAATAATATATGCAAAATCAATATTTAATAAGAATAGCTAACATTTAGACCTTTCTTACTATATGCCAAGCACCGTTTAAATGTTTATCTGGAATAACTTATGCAATATTTGCAGAAACCTACAAGTAAGGTAACATTATCTTCACTGTGCAGATGAGGTGCAGAAAGAATAAAACCCTGTCCAGCTTCATATTGCAGGCTAGCATTTCATGGATCCAGGGTTCAACAAGGACAATTTAATGTAGGTTTTGCACTCTATCTGAAGCATTATGGAGCACTGACTTGCCACATGAGCTCTGTGATAGCAAAACCATTCTCTAAATTATCTGAAGGCCTAACTGGAGAGAAACATGGAACCTATTCAAAATGAACAATTCAAAGACCAATGCAATTAAATAGAATATTCTTGAAACAATAATGAGTAAGGGATGATGATTATAAGCTGAAAAAGATTTTAAAGGAAAGCTTGTTATAAAGTTCAGGCTGGAGCTGAGCCTGAAGTATGAGTGACATTTGATTGTAGGAAGGGACAGAGATGAGATTCCAAAGAAAAGTGAAAACTAATAAAAGTGTAGAAATATGTGCTTTTTGTGGGAAGTAGGGGAGAAGAGCTGACTAGAACAGAGGTTCAATTTGGGAAAATAGTCATTTTAAATCAAAAGTCTGGTTTTCCACAGAGTCTGGTCTTCCTATGGGTAGAGGGGCAGAATCCACCGTGGTTTCCTTACATTTCGTTTCTACCTTAGAACACTGAAACTCAGCTTTCAGCAAACAGCAATTGCCTTTGAGCATTTGTATGTTCTCGCACTCTTGAACAACTGCTTTCTGATCTCACAAGATGTTTGCTATCTTCTTCATTTCTCAAGACAGTTGCACTCTCTCTGTCAAACTTTACTGTGGTTATTTCACCCCTGAAGTAACACACAACAACAAATTCTATTGCTGATCAGTATAAGCAAATAGCTCCTAGAAACACCTGGAATCTGTGAATGAAACACTTGTTAGCTTAAAGCCTGGACCACACCTAGACTTTCTTTATGTAAGGCTTGCTTTTGGCAATTGTATTGAAGAACATAAATACTAAGGAACCTGCTGTTTACTAGAGAAGATACTCATTCAGACCTAACTAATGCAGTGTATATTCTGTGGTTTAAAATTGTAGAAAAAGGAAAGATACAGAATGTTGTGAGTGTTCAGAGCAGGACTGGTCTGTTTGGTATAAATTAAGATGGGAGTTATGTTTATAAAGGTAAGTTGCAAAAAATTTGGAGATAATTACTTATAAGGGTTAGTTAGGCAGCAAGTCGTTCCCTAGGAATTTAAACATGATCCAGGTTGCATTTTAGTAAATTTTACTTTGTGCCAGTGGAAAATAATAATAATGATAATAATTGAATGGTGAGGAAGAAACATTAAGTAATTGGGATAGTTTATCCCAATAATGATCAAAATTCATCATGTCTTTGCATATAAAATTATCTGTGTGATGCTGCATAGACTTGAAAGTTGAGCACAGGGGAACTGGTTCATTTAAGTACTCAAAGTCAATGGTTCAAGTTCAGGCTTAACAAGTTTAATTTTTGCAATAGTAATTTTGTCATGCTTTTGTGTTAAGAGAAACGTTGGAGTAATTATCTCAATTATCACGTTTATTTTGTCTCTGGAGTTTACCATATGTCATGATATAGTTATTTGACTGGCAGGTGGTGGACCAGACTGCCATAATTTCAAGGGATCATATAATACTTCAAAATCTACAAGGTTTATGATTATTGCTATCCAGTACATTGAGCTGTCCTTTAATTTGGGGAAGATATATGCCCTATGACATAATTTATTTTTCTCAAGTCAGTCTGATGAACAAAATGATATGTATTTGCAAAGCTGTTTCAGATTTAAGAAATATTCCATATACTTGGGCCAGTGATCTGACACAACTTTTTGGTGAGCAGTATTAATGAGTTTCATCGTGTAACATTGAGTGATGCCATTCTGGCATACTTTCATTATAAGTACAATCAAAAATAAGGAAAAACACTTACTGTAATATTTTTAGTATGTTAACATATTTCCCTTTACATAAGTTTACCATTGTAAAGACATCTATGACAAGCCTGTATCAACAGATTATCTGACTTTAGTGAGTAAATATATCTTACTGTGAAGAAGGAATTCACACATATGGAACAATGAAGACACTAAATCCTATTTTGGAATCAAGATTTAGGCAGAGCATGAGTTTCAGCAAGCACTTTTCAGATGGTTTGGGTTATCAAGGTAGACTATATAGAAGGAGTGATCTTGAGAAAATTCTCAAGAATAGAAGAATAGAAGTGGAAAACGTGGTAGGGAAAGGAAAGGAAGAGCCAAATGAGGTCAAGGAGTAAGGATGGATAAGAAAGCATGCAACGGAAACTAAGTTGTCAGCACCAGGTGCCCCACAGCCTCAAGTCTTCAATGTAGATATTATGATTTTGAGCTTTGTTGGATTAAGTAAACTGTCAAAAGTTATATGGCTCATCAATGATTAAGGCAGGAACTGAGGTAGGACCACAAAGCTCTTTTTACTACTCATTACACTAAGGTGCAAAGAGGAAAGTTAGTTCGGGTGAGTATGAATACAGTATACTTTCAAGCTCACATAGCACTATGTCTCAAAGTTATTTAAATAAACCAACTTATTATTGATGGTTGCAGTAGGAATTCAGTAAACTTGTGCCCGCTTTACAACAAAATACATAAATATAGAGATAGATGATAGATTGAGATATGAATTTAGTATGATAAAAATAACAATCATTGCATATATCAACTTTATAAATATGTACACAGAGAAAACAATAAAGGACATAACTAAAACCACTGTACCATAAATTTTTAGCCTAAGAAAAGCAAGTAGCGAGACAATAACTATATACTGGTGAAAGAATTTTATGAAGAAGAAAAGTTCTTTATGATCAGAAGTTATAAGATTATGAAACTAACAAGAGCAAGAAACAAACAAGAAAACAAATGTCTCCTTGTAGTAAGACGGCTCTAATATATTGTTATATAAAATGACTGAACTTGATTTTCAGATTCTTAGAGGACCTTTTCTAGGGATTCTATACACTAAGGCCAATTCATTTGACTATTTTTTAATTAATTTTTTTAATGTTTATTTTATTTTTGAGAGATAGAGCACAAGTTGGGGAGGGGTGGAGAGAGAGACAGAGACAGAGACAGAGACAGAATCTGAAGCAGACTCCAGGCTCTGAGCTATCAGCACAGTGTCTGATGTAGGGTTGAACTCACAAACCATGAGATCATGACCTGAGCCAAAGTCAGACACTTAACCAACAGAGCCACTCAGGCACTCCTCTTTGACTAACTCTTAAAGGGCATTCATTATTATCCTTGGAGGTGACTTTGAATATTGAAAATATTCAGAGGAGATGAACTGGATATAGATAAAACAACATGATTAATATTTTATTTCTCAAGAATTAACAAATTTGTGAAGAGTAAAGAACAAGGATCAAAGCAAGTATTATCAGTCTTGTACATAAAACACATGATTAATAATTTTAAGTAGCAAAGTTAAATAAAGGATATTTATACTCACAACTAACTAAAGTACCATTAGCTCAAGTAATTCATATACATGTTTCCTGGTTCAGTCTTGTTGGTGGTGATGGTGCCAGTTTCAATGGTAAATATGAGATCCTAAGGCATGGTTCAGTGGTAAACATGAGATGCTAAGGCATGAGATCCTAAGACATTTCTTTTTCTCTTGAAGGGAGATGTAAGGGAATCAAGCCACATGCTAGAGTGGTGGTAGGTTAAGAGTTGTTAGAGAAAAATTTGCTCAAAGAGAAATTATCATCCTAGCAATAGCTGAAAGATTTTGAAGAACACATATATCCAATGTTAAAATTTTAAAGTAGATTTTAAATGCAGCCCAATTTCAGTCAAATGCACTACACACTACTCACTCCTTGCTGAGTTGGTGCTTTTGAGGTGCTTTTGGATCAATGGTCCAAACTTGGTCTGGGCGCTGGAAGTAAAACTCAAGTGTGAATGGCAGGTCAGCAAAAAGAGTTAAATGAAAATCAGGGAATGCAAGTCTCTGGGGTTTTCTGGAAAACCACTAGCTATGGAAAGAGGGTTAAAGAAAATTATATGCAAATCTTAAAGCCAGTTTTTAAGCTATTATATACTTATATTTGAATTGAGAAAAACATAAATATACACACACATCTGTCTATATATCTATCTTGAGTAATTCAAGAAGAAGCTTATTCCAGATATTGTAAAAAAAGAATAACGGCCCTTTTCTTAAATTATTCAGGCAAATATGATTATAATCAACATTTGCATTTGCTCTAAGGAACTAGCATCAGTTACATGAACTTTTCATGTGTATTGTTCAACTTAATCTTCATTCTCACCTTGTGAGTGAGATTTTACCATCTCTCTGTTTCTTTTGAAGAAGGGAAGCTCAGAATGGCCAAGTGTCATGAGTAATATAAATGGTAAATTTGGGAGTCAAAGTTAGATCCTCATATTAAAATCTGCATTTTTTTGCACCCATATCACTGCCTCTCCTGATGTTCGGCTTGACTTCCCTTCACTTTATGCTATGTTAAACAAGCTCTGATCAACCTTACAGAAAATTACATAGAAACTACCCTGTCATCCACTTCCAGGTCTCTGTTATTTCCTGGTTGCAGTCCATCTGTCATCTGGCTACCTAGGAATCCCTGAACAATACTGTAACTCAAGCTTACCTTTTCCCAAAATCAGTGTGCTTGATTTTCCTATCCAGACATTTTGTTTCTGAAAGTAAACCTGCTCACACTGAGAGCTTACTGTCTACTTGTTGAATTTTGAATTAACCTCCAATAAGTTATCTTCTGCATTAATGGGGGGGGGTTAATAAAGTAAGTAAGTGGTGATGAAGTCATTCCAAAACCTACCTCCCATATAATATGTATTTTTTTATATGTAATTGACATTGTCCTTCAGATTGTTTGTTTATTTGTTTGTTTAACCTAAGGGACTGATACACCTAACAAGTGTAGTTTTCCTTCAAGTCCTAAAAAAACTATACACATAGAGAAATCCAACAAATGACAGTGTCTCTTTACCTAGGGCACCTCTGGATGGCCAACAAGTACATCTTCCTTGAATTATTAAAGCAAATGTATCTAAAACAAAAAAACAAAAACAATGCATTCAAACTGCAATGACAGGTATATTAAGTGTGACCTTTAGATGATCCACTCTTTTCCATTTTATTTTTTATTTATTTTTTTTATTTTTTTAACGTTTATTTATTTTTGAGACAGAGAGACAGAGCATGAATGGGGGAGGGTCAGGGAGGGGGAGAAACAGAATCTGAAACAGGCTCCAGGCTCTGAGCTATCAGCACAGAGCCCGACGTAGGGCTCGAACTCACGGACCACGAGATCATGACCTGAGCCGAGGTCGGCCACTTAACCGACTGAGCCACCCAGGCGCCCCCTCTTTTCCATTTTAAATAAAAAAAAAAAACATTAGGTGACTTTCCAAATTTACTTGGAAAATTTACATATATTATTAATATCACAGGTATTAGAGTAAATATAAGGTAGATTTTCATAAAACCCCAAGGACATGACATGTTTTGAAATTAGCTTTTAGTATATATGATGTTCTGATATTTGGAAGATAGTAAAATAGAGCCTAGATAAATGTGTAGCAACAAGCCACATGTCTGTTTTATGCAGAAATCATCATAACCCAGTTTTTCTCATTAGAAGTCCAAATTAGTAGAGGAAAAGAATTCTAGAACATTTTATATATGTGACCTTTAGTAAACATGTTTCATGAAATTTGATTTCCACAAATTAATTTGAAAGGGCTTATTTGGAACATGTTGTTGAAGCGGGAAAAATAACTTGCCAGGCTATAGAAAAAGACTAGAGGGCAATGAATAAATCAATCACCATGATAAAATGTCAAAGAATATGAGGCGGAATCAGTGCTGCTGGGGTTGCTATGAAGTCAGGTATTATTTAACATCTTCATTAAAGCCTTAGAAAAGAGAACTGATTGACACTGGGAATTGGAGTTGGTTCTTCTGCACAAAACTATTTAGATAACACAAATGCTAGTGTTGAATTATGGTGCACCCATTTATTTTCAAGGAATATTGGCACACCTGTTTCATCTGACATTATCCAAAAGTAGCTGGATTTAAATTCAGGTTATCACAATTTCCATTATGATATTGTAGGGGAAGCACAATTTTACCTCTTCCCTCTTTGCAGTTTTCATTTGGGTCTGAGAATTAAACTGACATAAGACAGATAAACAGAAAATATACACATTCCTATACGATGTTCATGACACAGGAGCCCTCATAAAGAAAGGAGGACCCCAGGAATGGTGAAACCTATAGGTTTTTTCATTAGATTGAAGAGAGACAGACCATTATGGAAAAATAACTGAACTATGTGGGGGCATTAACAAAAAATAAGAATAATTTCACAAAGGTCTGTTTGTACAGAATTCTCTCGGTCTTAACTGCTCATACTTGATGATAAGAATGTTACTTTCCTTCTGCTATAGGATGGATGTTTTTCACATAGGAATTTCATCTACTTTTAAGAAAAAGAAGGAAGGTCAGAGTGTTTTTCTTGCATTTGCTGTTTTTTCAGTGCCTTTAACTCAAAACAGTTAGTATTCTAGAGTGGCAGATGTGGGAATGGCATGTTCTACTACCCTTTAATATCAAAATTACCATCTGTTTGAACTTCCCAAAGTTAACGAAAATGATTCTATGTGAGGTGTCCACCATATGCCAAATATATCTTATTTGATGGTGGAAAAGAGAATAGTGTTGTGCCTGCCGATTTGTCTCATTCAAATTTCCATATACACTCCATATGTTTGCCATATATATAACCTATCCTGATCCAAACCCAAGGATAGCAAAGTGGTGACATTTAACAAAATAATTGCAAACAGATATCCTCGTGTATTTTAAAACAATAGAACCTACAGAAACAAAGGATGAATTTGGCTAAATGATTCTGTTTGATAGATGTATATTTAATGTCTACCAAATACCAAATACCTGCCCCAGTATCCGGCACCAAGAATGGGAAGAAATATGACTATTATTGCCTTAGGTGAAAATGACTTCAGACCAATAAGAAAAGAAAAATGCTGAGAAAATAGAAGGGGCTACAATTGCTCTCTGGACATTTTTGCTTACTCCTTCAAATTAATCACTCCTTAGGTTCCATAGGATCCTTTTGGAAAAATGGACCGGCTTGCCAGACTGTTCTTTCTGTTCTTTAAAAAGGCATTTTCCTTAAGTGCTGCTTTAGACCTGTTTACTATTCTCAGGAATTTGCACTCCAGCCAGGAAGGGAACTAACTTTCAAATGAAAATGAACTAAATTATCTACTTGGGGTTTGGCCAAATTCCTCAGTTTTTGGTCTCAATTAAGCTCAAAGAAAAAAATATATACATAAACTT
The DNA here is from genome assembly GCF_016509475.1 of Prionailurus bengalensis. Classification (NCBI taxonomy): domain Eukaryota; kingdom Metazoa; phylum Chordata; class Mammalia; order Carnivora; family Felidae; genus Prionailurus; species Prionailurus bengalensis. Next base: position 97,516,828 of record NC_057354.1, read on the forward strand.
ACAACAAGTCCAAAGTACTACATAGGTATGCATATTGCTCAGAACATCAAACATCAAGTTAAGTAGCTGATCTTTAAGGGAAGAGATGTTAAATGGAAGTGAGTTTTTCTTCATTCTGGAGGGCACTCAGCTCTTCACCATCATTTAAAGAAAAAAAAAGACAATTATGAGTCAGACTAAGATTTTGGTATAGTTTCTACATCTATATAATTATGTTTGCACATCTAATTGCCGAATGCATCCTTTGTGATCAAATCAAACACAGAGTTATTCAAAAAGAAGTGTTGCCTTTGAAACAAACAATATTTTCATAAAATTAAAATAGCTTTTTTTTTAAAGTGTATTTTGAGAGTGGGTGGGGTGAAGGGAAAGAGAGAAAAAGAGAGAGAGAAATAGAGAGAGAATCCCACGTAGGCTCCATGTTGTCAGTGCAGAGCCCCACGTGGGGCTCCATCTCACTCACGGTTCATGAGATCATGACCTGAGCTGAAATTAATAGTCAGATGCTTAACCAACTGAGCTACCCAGGCACTCCAATTTTTTTCTCATTATATGAATGACACATGTTAATCATAATAAAAGTTCAAAACAATGCAGAAAATTAAGGAAGAAAATAAAACTTCACTGGAAATTTCAGTGATTGAGATAAACATGGGTATCATTTATCCGCTACTCATTCTTTAATGCATATGTTTATGCACCAGTACATAGTCAAATGTATAACTTCACGTGAATAAAGTCACATTACTCATGATCTTTTTATTTCAAGCACTACAATGTTTATTAGCTTTTATTTATTAATTCTTACATCTCTCTTCCTTCTCTCCTATCTCTTGAACTTCCACATTCACAACTTCCACATACTCAGAAATAAAACATAATTTTCCATGACAATCTTGTTAGTATTATTCGTAACATGTTATAATGCTATTTTTTGGCTCATTCTAGAAATCCCTTTCAGTTAACTGCTAAAGCTCTAACTCACTAGTTTTAATGATTATGTGGTAATTCATGTTTGGCTCTAGCATAATTTATTGTTTCCCTTGTTGATGTTTAACATTCAGGTTTTTAGAGTTCTCCCCCTTCGACAATGCTACAGTCTACATGCTTATTACATTCTTTTTTTTTTCCCTATAGAATTCCCCAAAGTAAAAACTAT